>NC_043707.1:41491089-41565097 GCF_006229205.1 Suricata suricatta
GCGCCGCCGCCCCCCGCGCCACCCCCGCCACCCCTGCTCCTGTCCGGGGCCCCCGGGCTGCCGCTGCCCCCGGGCTCTGCCGGCAGCCCAGCGGTGCTGCGGGAAGCCGTGGAGGCGGTGGTGAGGAGCTTCGCCAAGCACACGCAGGGCTATGGCCGAGGTGAGTCTGCGGCCCCGGCCTCCTGCGGGACACCCTCTGTAAAGGAGCATTGCTCCCAGAGTCCTCCGGATCGCTTTTCCTGGCGCGGAGCCCTCACATCATGCATTTCCTTTTGGGGAGTTTCCTTCTGGGCTACACGCGCGCACACACACACACACACACACACACACACACACATACACACACACACACAGTCTCCCTCTCTCTCTCTCTCTCTCTTTCTCTTGCTCGCTCACTTATACACACCTCTCACCACCTCCTCTTTATTGAGGTACTACTATAGTCTCCAGGGACTATAGTCTTCTTTTTACAAATAACAGCCCTTTTTTCTTCCCAACCTGTTCTCCTTCAGAAATGGAATTCTTGTAGCTTTCATACCTTAACATTTCTTTGCCTTTGACTACCAGTCCCCATTGTGTAGGATCCTATCCTTTCTCTCTGACCCAAGGCATTTCTCATCTGTACCCTCTCAATCTTTCTTCTGTGATCTTGTCAATTCCTGGACTCCCCCCTATTAACTGATTCCACCTCCTTAATTTTTCTTTTTAAAGATTTTTATTTTTTAAAATAATCTCTATGCCCAACATGGGGCTGGAACTCATAACGCTGGCATCAAGGGTCATGTGCTCCAATGACTGAGCCAGCCAGGTGCCCCTACATCTGTCTCCTTAACCTTGACTTTGGAATTCTTTTCTTATTATTCTTACCCTGAAATTTCCAGTGCAACTTCAGATTTGCTGAAAGAGTTAGGCAGTGGCTTCACAAGTCACTTAAAATTGTGCTTTTAAATCTGGAGCCATACATTGAGCCTGTACTAGCCTCCTATGATTTTAGTACCTCACTTTGGTGTCTTTTTAAGTATGGAGCCTCACAACTCCGGCCTCTCTGTCTGTCTGGCTCTGTTTTCCTGGCCCTTTCCCAGGAACTGAGGATAAATCCCAGGCCTTGGCTCTCTCCATGTTAAATTCTGTGGAAATGAGCCAGGCAGAAACTCTATTTCCATTAGAAATCTTCATCTTACAGATGCCTAATTTCTAGGGTTTCCGAGAAGGGGAATGTGAGGATTTTCTGTGTTGTTTTTGTTTAATCAGTGCAGAATTTCCTGAGTTTGAGCTCCAGATTTATAGTGTAACAAGGAACACAATGTAGCGAGGGGTGTGGGATACAGAATTTAGGTCTGGCGTTTCTGAGACATCACTTTTTTCTGCTTGGTTAAATCCTGCCTCAGCTGAAAGTGACCATATCTCTAATCTTCTAGTTGAACAACAATACAAAGAAAGGTTCCAGGGGTTTCTTTGTAGACAACAATGCCTTTTTTTCTCCCTTCCTATGAAAGTATAGGGAAAAGAGCTTATGCAGGTTTCAGAGTCAGAAACGTGTGGATTAAATCCCAGATTAAATCTCTGTTACTTGCCAGTTTTGGGGGAAGCGACTAACCTCACCAAGCTTCAGTTTCCTCGAGGGTCATGAGGGGGTTAAATGAGATATTGCACCTGACACATAATGGGTACCTTAAAGTGATGAGTATTACCTCAACGCTATTGGTTCATATATCCTTGAAAGAACATGTCTCACTTTCTCCCATTCTCAGATCCTGACAGTGTAAATCCAAAGATTCCTATGAAAACAGATATTTAGATCCGTTTTGCTCCATGTGCCCAGTGAGATGTTTACCATCGGTTTCCTTTTGTTCTTCCACATTTTGAACTTTTACCCTGGTGGGGCTGGCACTCCGCTAGGTGCTGGGAATGCAGATGCATGCGATCCTGAAATTCATCACAAGGGGATATCTTTGTCTAGTTTAATTCCCGGATTTAACAGGGCTTCATGATGGAACTGCCGTCAGCTATTGTCCCACTGCTCCCAGTCTCTTTGAGACCAAGGGAAGGTCTTTGCCTCTGGGCGTAGGAGCAGTCACCCTAAAAATGAACCCTTCCCCTTGGAAACCTACAGGCGTTTATTAGAGTTGTAGAGGAGTGTGCCCCTTTTCTTGTCTGTGTTACCTGGAAGCCTCTGGTTTGGCATCTAAGCAGAGTGTACTGTAAAAACTTTTTTCATTTCTGTAGACGGGGTGAAGGAGCAAGTGGATTTTACTGACAAAGGCTTCAGACTCTGTGGCGATTCCTTCTTCCAACCTCCCTACCTCCCACCACACTCCTCATTATTCCTGAGTCTCTCATTTCCAGTCTGGGGGTCCCGCCAGGACTTTGGGAGAGTTTGGCAGATAGTTTGGCTCCTGGCAGGCAGACTCTCTGCTGCGTTGGCTCAGAAGTCCTCCACCACATGGAATCACTTATCCTGCTTCGATTAATAGGCAAAACTGCCATTGGCATGTACCCACATACCCTTGTGACTGATGGCATGGTGCTCGGGGGCTGGCCCTACTCCCCTGAATAGAATTCATGTTGATCTTTGCCCAGACCATCATCTGACCCAGCAATGCTTAACTGTATCGTCTTCAATTCACGTCCTTCACCTTCTTCTTGACTGTTCCAAGGTCCCTGCTCAGATTTACCAGCATTCATGTAGGACCTCAGCGTTTATTTTAAAAACACAGAAACAAAACCAAAAAATCTTGTTATTTCACCTGTTTGTCCAAATCTCTCTCCCACCTCCACCCCCAGTCTCCCCCCAAGATACACACATAACTCAGTATGCTGTAGGATTGTAATCAGCTCAGGGTTTGGAATCCAGGAACCTGGCCCTGTCATACGGTGGCTGTGTGATCTCGGATAAATTGCTTAGTCTCTCTAGGCCTCATCTGTTCCATTCACTGGACAAATATTTATTGATCACCAGCTGCTGTGGCAAATGAGACAGATACTCAGTCCCTGTCTTCATGGAGCTCACGGTCCACTTCACAGAGTCTGTGTGAAGGTTAATGGTACAGTAAGGCAGGACAGCGCAATAGAAAGAGGGGCAGCTTGGAGGCAGACAAACCTTGGTTCTAAATCCCGGTTCTGCCACTGTGGCCTGTTCCTTAACTTTATCTTTTTTAATGTTTTTATTTTATTTTATTTATTTTGAAAGCGAGCACAAGCGGGGAGGGGCAGAGAGAGGGGCAGAGAGAGGGGCAGAAAAGGAAAATCCCAAGCAGGCTCCCCACTGTCAGTGCAGAGCTGGATGGCCGTAGGGCACAAACCTACAAACTGTGAGATCAGATCATGACCTGAGCCAAAATCAAGAGTTGGACACTCAACTGACTGAGCCACCCAGGGGTCCCTTAAGATTTGATTTTTTAAGGGCTGCCTGGGTGGCTCTCCTGATTAAGCGACTGACTTTGGCTCAGGTCATGATCTCGCAATTCGTGAGTTCGAGCCCTACTTCAGGCTCTGTGCTGATAGCTAAGAGCCTGGAGCCTGCTTCTGATTTGTGTCTCCCTCTCTCTCTGCCCGTTCCCTACTCATACTCTGTCTCTCTCTCAGAAATAAATAAATGTTAAAAAAAAAAAAAGATTTGATTTTTTAAGTAAACGCTACACCCAATGTGGGGCTCAAACTGGCAACGCCAAGATCAGGGGTTGCCTGGCCCTCTGACTGAGCTCACCGGGTGCCCCAGCTTGTTTACTTTTTGAAAAATGGGTCTTATAATACTTACCTTGATACTTGTATGTGGATTAAATGAGATACCGAGTGTAAACCACACAGCACATAGTGAGTACTCAACAAGGGGTTGCTATTATTATACATTTGGAAACCGCAGATGATGGCTATTGGTAGCATTACCATTTCCTGTGTCCCTTTTTACACATGCCATGTAGTCAGTCCCCTTCTAACGTTGACAGCTGGCAGTCTCTAAAACCTGCATGATTGACTGAAGGACCAAGTGACCTTCCTTGCTCTGTAACTTCTGCATTGCCCTCCTCAAACCTGTATCTTTGGAATTATTGCTCCCTCTTTATATCACAGGATGGGTACATGATTGGACGTGCTACCCAACTCCTCCTCTAGGTGGGACAGATGAATCTTGTATGATGTTTTCTGTTTTGATTGTTGCTCCTTTTCCTCAGAATCACAGACAGCTTCTCTGCCCATAAGTGACTGTGGAGGCAAAAGCCTGAATATTTCCAATTTGGGGAATGTTGGATTAGGCCCTATGTTAATTTCCTGTTGTGCTCTAACGGATTACTGCAAATTTGGTGGATGAACACAACAGAAATTTATTCTCTCACCGTTCTGGAGGTGAGAAGTCTAAAATCAGTATCAGTGGACTCAAACCAAGGTGTCAGCAGGTCTGTGCTCTCCCCTAGAGGATCTAAGGAAGAAACTGTGTACTAACCTCTTCCAGTTTGGGGGAGCGGGGACTGCCAGCATCCTTGGTTTGGGATTGCATCAGTCTGATCTCTGCTTTTGTGTTCACACTGTCCTTCCTCTTCTGTGCTTCATCAATTCTCCTTCCCTAAGGACCCTTGTCATTGCATTTAGGGCCCACCCAGATAATCCAGGATAATCACCCCATCTCAAGATCCTTAATCACATCTATAAATTTTTTGCCACCTGCAGTGACATTCACTAAGGATTAGAGCATGGACATCTTAGCAGGGGGCATTTTTCAGCCTACCGTAGTCCTGTCCAAAAGTCACTGTCATCTTGCAACCCCTCCCTTCCAAAGAGTCTATGCACTGCGGGCTATTCAGGGGCGCGCTCTACAGGTTGAAAATAGGAAGCCTCAGATGGAATGTTGTTAACCAGCTTCCCTATCTTCATCATCCTGTGAATTAAGCTGGGCCAACCTGCTCTCGCCAGCCTGCATGATAAGGGAGAATCTTCGCATTCATCTCTCAACCGTATTAGCTATTTTTTGTTAATGTTGATTTATTTTTGAGAGAGAGAGAGAGAGAGAGAGAGAGAGAGAGAGAGAGAGAGAGAGTGTGTGTGTGTGTGTGTGTGTGTGTGTGCACGCGCACACACATGCAGTAGGGGCAAAAAGAGAGGGAGACAATGATCCAAAGTGGGCTCTGCACTGACAGCAGAGAGCCAGATGTGGACTCAAACCCACAAACCGCGAGATCATGAGTAGAGGTTGATTGCTTACCCAAATGAGCCACCCAGACGCCCCTGCATTAGCTACTTATCCATGCTCTTTCACCACAAAATTGTATTTATTTTTATGATATAATTTTTTTACCATCATTTCATGTGTTGTTTTAATGATTTCACTGTACGACAGATATACATGAGACAGAAGGTCTCATCCCATGTAGACATTCATATATTATCTCCTAAGGACCAAATCCAAAATTATTCTTTTTGTTATTGTTCATCATCTTTCTTGTCTCTTCTAGCCCGGCATCCTTTAGTTGCCCCTAGAAAGCGATTATAGCTGTCAGATGTGTGTCTTCATCATGACTAGCCCTCGCACCGCACAGTTCTTTAGCCATCCTCACATAAACCATTAGGTGCATGGTTCCTCACTGAGAATCTGATAAAACCTATGGGCACCCTCTCCCCCCACCACGTACTCTATACACACATGCACGCCGCGATTTCATTATGGGTTTTAGAGGGCTTGTGAATTCCCATGAAGCTCAACCATTGACTGGATATCGGGCTCTGGGTTAAGATTCCCAAATTAGAAAGAACATTGGCCTCAGGGTGTCCACATTCAGTCTCTAGTTCTGCCACAACTGTGTGACCTCAAGCAGGTCATTTCCCCTTCTGTGGCCTGAGTTGGACTAGATGATCTCCAAAGTCCCTGTCAGCTCAAAAATCAAGGAGTCTGGGACGCCTGGGTGGCTCAGTTGGTTGGGCGTCAGACTTCGGTTCAGGTCATGATCTCATGGTCAGTGAGTTCAGGCCCCGCTTTGGGCTCTGTGCTGACAGCACAGAGTCTGGAGCCTGCTGCAGATTCTGTGTCTCCTTCTCTCTCTGCCCCTCTCCCACTCGTGCTCTGCCTTGTTCTGTCTCTCAAAATAAATAAATGATAAAAAAATAATAAAAATCAATGAGTCTTTGAGGAGTTTCCAGTGCAGATCACAATGAATTGCTTTTCTCCTGAAATTTCCCATTTCATCCGTTTCTGAAAGAGGATTCCCTATCTTCTTTGGCTTTGAATAATCGTTAAAAAATAGTCCTGGACTGTGTACCGAGAGGGATTTCACTGGATATAGAATGGACAGATGCTTCTTAATAGGACCTTCCCGGTTACAATGGTTCCCCCCCGCTTTCTCTTTATTTCAGTATTCTCCCTGTTGTTCGCCTGTCAGGAGAGCTGTCACCCAGCACATTGTGCTAAATTGTCTCCAGGAGGGAACTGGGGCTGAACAGATCTCAATGGAGAGAACAAAGATGGCTCAGCTCTCTGGGCAGCAGTGACCTTTGAAGGGCCCCTGCCAACACTAAGGGTGGGAAAGACAGAGTTTCCTTTTAACGCTGCCTTTTAACGGGAGAATGAACATTCTAAAAAGTCAGTGAAACATAGGGTGTTAGGAAAGAGCTTGTGCAGCTTTCAAACTCTGGCCGGTTCAGTTGCAGAGCAGGGAGGTAAGAGTTATTACTGGCCACTGGATTGTAAACACCTCACTGGCTGGACATTTGTATTATTCATCGTTGCATCCATCATGCTTAGAATAGAGAGCTATGTACCTAGGAAGTGCTCACATTTTCTGCCTAATGTGGATGTGACAGCCATGAAAACGTGCTATTCGTTTCCTGCTGCAGCGGCATACTGACCGACAGCCTTGAGCTGCTGTCCCCTCTGTGTCCATCACCTCGTGCAGTGAGGCCACACATCCTGCAGGCTGCCCCTCAGTCAGTGAGCGAGCCCAGCAGGGGTGTGAACTCAGGCACATCTTGGTAAGATGTGGGATCCCTTTGGCTTGGCCACTTCCCACTGGCCTGGCCAAGCCTTTCTTGGAAATGCACGGCCAGCTGAGACTCTCACATCCAGACTTCCTTGCTTCCCATGCGCCTTCCCCAGGTGTCCGACCTTCAGCATGGTCCGAAGCCTCTCCCTTCTCCTTCCTCCCCAATACATCTCTTCCACGTTTATCCCATCTTGGGGTCTTCTCCTTGGCCGACCTAAACTGACACAATGTAAAAGACTGAATGAGTTCTTGTAACTAAGAGTAGAGAGTGGTCATGCTGGAAGATAATGGAGAATGCATGTGATCATTTATTATTATGAGGCTTCTGTTAAAGTCGCTTGAAATGTCTGGAACCCTGGAGTCAAAGTGATCCTTTCCAAAGGAAAACTGATCTCATCCTTCCTTCTGTGTTAAGCCCCTCAATGGCTTCCCACTGCTGTTAAGAGAAAGCCATTACTCCAATGTGGCCTGCAGGGTCCACTGTGGTCTGGTCCCTGCTTCCTTTTGCAGTTACATCTTGCAGGACCCTTTCCCTTGCTATCACTTTTTGAGCCAGGTGAGTCCTTTTATTTGCCATCTTCTCTGCTGCTACAGAGCCTTTGTTGTGTTCTTCCTTCTGCTCAGAGCTCCTCCTTTTACCTTTTTGCCTAGTGAATTCATACTTGTGTCTGCACTTGAATATCACTTTGTCTGGGTAGCTTTCCTTGACCTTTCCAATGAGGTCAGAAGCCCCAATGACATTTCCCAACTACCAGATTCCTTTATAGCACTGATCACAGTTGCAGTTTTTCATTTGCTTGAAATATCCGGTTAATCTCTTTCTCCCCCTCTTTGTTTTATTTTATTTTTTTAAGGGAAGAGGTTTAAAAATTTTTTTAAGTTTAATTTATTTTGAGAGAGAGAGCATGTGCATGTGCACACAAGCACATGAGCAGAGGAGGTGGGGAGGAGCAGAGAGAGGTTCGCAATCAGGCCCCACACTGTCACCGTGGAGCCTGATGTGGGTGGGGCTGGATCCCATGAACTGTGAGACTGTGACCTGAGCCGAAATCAAGAGTTGGATGCTCAACCGACTGAGCCACCCAGGTGCCCCTCTCATTTCCTCTTTAGATTGTGAACTGCATAAGGGTATAGTTTGGCTCACTATTTGAGCCTAGCATCTAGCACATAGTCTAGCAGAGTACATACTCAATATATACTTGTGCAATGGTCTTGCCCAAATTTGGGGGGAAGAGGGGAACTGTTCTGGAATACATCTTGAGTCGGGGGGTTGATTTTACTATAATACCTTAGCTGGCTACTGTTTGAGAGATGGTGGCAGAAGTCAAGAGACTTTTGGGTCAGAGACAAACAACTTTATTGCTCATGGTACAACAGGTAGCATAAGCATCAGACTGTTTGCATCAGTTCCCTTTGCCTCCCAAGTCTGATGTGAAGTGCTCAGGTGGATGCTTGCACAGGCTAGAGGTTGCGTTAAATGCTTGGGGGACCTGCCACTTCATTGTAAGCAGTAAGCAGGCTTGTTCTTTGTCTTAGAGGGAGACATAACCTTATCCCTTGGGTTTCTTGCTGCAAACACAATCCTGAGAAATGACCCAGGTGAAGAGCAGCCAGTCCCTGAAATCTTGGCATACCCAGCAGGACAGAAAGGAGCACAAGAGACCTGTGAAGGAGGGTCTCCCCATAGACAGTTCCTCCAAAAACCACGTACACCTGGGGAAATCCTCAGAAGAGAACTTCATGCTCGTGCACACATGTGCATATACACACAGTGTATATCACACACAGTGTACACACGCACACACGCACACACACACACACACACACACATCGTATAAAATTACAGGATGGAAAAGGAATCTGGCAATGGGTTTGCTCACCAGGAACACAGGTTTGCGAAGGGCTGCAAGGGCCACGTTTCCTGGAAACGTACGGTATCGCATAAAGGCTGGGAATGTTGACTCTGGAACCAAGCCAGCCTGGGTGTGAATTCTTGCTCTGCTACTTTCTGGCTACTGTGTCCTTAGGCAAGTTACTTAACTTCTCTATGTCTTGTTTCACGCATCTGTAAAATGGGGAGAATAAAAGTACCTGCCTCCTAAGGGTTTTGTGATCAAGTAGGTAAAGCCCTTTGAGCCGCGTGTGACATAGAGGAGTGTTCAGTGAGCTCAGTTCTCCTTGTGCTGGTGCCGATTATTCTAGGCCTCCTGACCAATTGTGGAATGATCTACTTGCACCTCTGCAGGTGGGGGGTCGTGGTCTGCTGACCTGGAAATTGCTTCCGATGTTTAAGTTATTCCACTGTGGTGTCAGGACGAATCAGAATGTGAACTAGAGAGGCGGGGAAGGCGGCCAGGCACCCTCCAATCTTCCCATGCCCTGGCCTTCATCAGAGTCTAGGTCTATTGGTTTAAAGGCTTTTAAGTGGTGCTTGGTGAGGAGCTAGGGTCAGACCCTTCCTGTAGGTATAGGATACAGATGCGGTATTGAAGCCCAGAATGACTTTGGAGGTGTTTTCGCTGCTGAACTCCACTCCTGCTCTCTTGCAGTGAACGTGGTGGAGGCCCTTCAGGAGTTCTGGCAGATGAAGCAGTCCCGCGGAGCAGACTTGAAGAACGGGGCTTTGGTGGTTTACGAGATGGTCCCCTCCAACAGCCCTCCTTATGTCTGCTATGTCACTCTGCCTGGGGGAAGCTGCTTCGGGAGTTTCCAGGTAAGAGTTGCAAGGTAGCCCCGGTGGAGAGAGATGCTTTAGGTGCTCCAGCGGTGGTTTTTGCCATCACTTCGGCCATCAAATCTCTGTCAGAAATCACATATTTGGGGGACTGAAACCAATTCTGGGCCGGTCATTCTGGTGAGCATCTGAGGCTCATGTAACCACAGAAGAACCCCAGTGGCTTTTTTTTCAGCCTACAGAAACTCACACCCGCTCTGAATTTGAGCCACTGTGACTCTGCCCTTACTCAGTATACTCAGACCCCATGTTCTACTCCAGCTGTCCATCTTCCTGCCGTCTCTTTTTGAGAACACAGAGGAATATTCCTTTTCCCCGAGCAATTTTTCCTAGGCCATCACTCAAGAAAGCAATGTGTGTGTTCTTTCAGAGGTCAAAGTGGAGGGACTACGTATGGGGGAATAGTACTCATCTAGGAATGAGAAGATCCAAATTCTCTTCCCCCTACTTCCAGCAGGGCAGGGCAGGTACATTCTCTGGGCCTCAGTTTCCCCATCTGTAAGATGAAGGAGATAGGTTAGATTATTTCTAAAGTCCTTCTCGTGCTAGCATTCTACAGTTCTATGACACAGCTGTGATACACGGTGGGGAAGGTGGTTGCCATTACAGGGCAGGAAGAAATTGGACTAGTGTGATTATTGTCATCAGAGATGGAGTTTTTACATTGCCCATAGGAAGGTAGCCTTCAGAGACATCAATATAGAGTCTGCCTGCATAGGAATTTAGAGAAGATATTATCATTTTGTTCTGTTTTTAAGGCTTGTCGAACCCTTAGACAAAGGTATAACCTCTGCTATGTGCGCCCCCGGCACCTTGAACTTCCCTTATGTTACTTATCATGACCTATTGTGATTATTTCACCTAGCGGATTATGCTCCACAAAGGTAGAGCTTGTGTCTGTCTTCTTTCTCAGCCAGTCTCAGATCCTTACCTCCAGTTCAGAGCACGGCAAAGAGTAGGCGTGTAATAAACCCGAGGCGCCAGTGCAGTTCAGTTCCTGCCTCAAACAGAAAAGTCCTAAAGAGGCGTCATTTCAAATAAGGTGACTAATTTTTTCTCCCCCTCAGAATGCCAAACATTTCAGAGAAATAAATATGTGCTCAGGACAACTAACGTTTATTCTTTCTTTTCTAAAGAATGAGATCTCTCCTTCCTTCTCTCACCTCATCTTATTGTTGAATAAAGATTTGATCATTTTTGGGTGATGCCCATAACTGGATCATTACAGTAATTTGATTTCTGGTATTTCCCCCAAAGAGCAGAATTCTCTCCCTTGGCCTCTTTTAGCTTATATCTTCTATACCCAGTTTGGCAGGTGAAATTTCTCCTGGTGGTTTTCTTCCGGGATGACCTTTCAGGAGCAGCACCGTACTATGGAATGAGCAGCAGGCTACTGAATAGAGAAGTAGAAATAGAGGGATTGCAGAAGATGACTTAGGGTTAATGTACCAAGCTCCATATTCTGTCTCAGAGAGACCTGTCAGCTAAAGAAAACCGGAAGTTATTGATACTAAGGCGGTTAAGAAGTGAACACATCCTGGTCTGCTTTTAAAAACTATAACATTGGGGTGCTGGGTGGCTCAGTTGGTTAAGCATCCGACTTTGGCCCAGATCATGATCTCATGGGTTCGTGGGTTCGAACCCTGCACTGGGCTCTGAGCTGTCAGCACAGAGCCTGGAGCCAGCTTCAGATTCTGTCTGTGTGTGTGTCTCTCTCCGCCCCTCCTCTGCTCTCTCTCTCAAAATAAGTAAACATTAAAACAATTAAAAATAAAATGAAAACTGTAACATCACTTTCTTCCTTTCCTCTAACCCTAATCATAAATGTCAGAAGACATGAAGAGCCTTTGAGGCAGCCAGTGATGATGAATTACGTAGAGAAATACTGTGGGGAATAGAGGTTGAGTGATTTAAGACTTCTGAAAATCAGACTTGTTCTATGATACCTATGTTGGATACAGTGTAGAAACATGAATTAATTTTTTCTTGCCTTGTTCAGGTCAGCTTTCCTTGTCCTTGCCCCCCACCCCCTCCTCCTTGCTTCCACCGGGGGAAAAAAAAGACTACAAATCCCTTCTTCAGACCTTGGGCTCTCTTCAGGGATAGCTCGGTTAATGCACTGCATTAATGGGGGAACTGTCTTCTCACAGCTAAACGTGAAGTCCAAGAATCCCAGATGGGTGCTTCTGGTAGAGACTAGAAATCTCCTCTGCAGAAGCAACCTGGACAAGACGTGTTCTACTCTTAGGTTATCGAGAGAGATGAAAAAAAATCTTGCCTGTGTGTGCACAGAACAGGAGAGCAAGATCCAAATTTCTAACAGGCTGGCCAGAATCTGGCTTTGGAGTAATTAATTCTGTTGACAGTTGAAACAGAGGTATTTTTTATATCCAGTGATTATATGCTGACTTCAGCAGGCTTCCTTGTTCTGCATTCAATTTGGTACGAGCTATAGCCGTCTCCAGTTCCTTAATGACTTCAGGATGTTGAATCAAAATTCTGTTTCCAAGTGCCTCGACCATTTTACAAAACAAACCTTGGAGGGTATGCTGAACAAACTGACTTATCCAAAGACTCCTCCAAGGGTCTTCTATCCTAATGTTTCCCTCCCACTGTCCCTTCCCCTCAGACACGCACACGTGTACATATATTTTCTCTCTCTCTCTCTGTCCTGCTTAGTTTTGCCCCACAAAAGCTGAGGCCCGGCGGAGTGCTGCAAAGATTGCACTGATGAATTCTGTGTTTAATGAACATCCTTCCCGAAGAATCACTGATGAGTTCATTGAGAAGAGTGTCTCTGAGGCCCTGGCATCTTTCAATGTAAGTTACTGGGAGTTGAAAGAAAAGAAAGTGGGGGATGGGAGAATTGGCTGGTTGGGAAGTCTTGTAAATCACTGGGCATCAGAGCAGGAATTCTTGTTTTCTTTCTTGTATAGACAGGAATTTATTTTCTGCATACCACACACGTCCTCTGTCTCAGTCACTGATGCTATGTGTATGTTTATGTTTTGTTGATGTTTTACCTCTTTCGTTGTATCTTTTTGGGATCTAGAAACCTTTGATTCAAGATTTATGGAATTTTAGATATATTCCAAAGTAAAAACTGAGCTTGAATTTTGCTTTTCCCAATTTTTATTTAAGACCTTACTCCCTTCTTACTTCACTGTTCTTTTTTGTTTGTTTTTATTTTTTATGATTGTTCTTATTGCCACTTGTCTCCATTACCATTCCTATTTTGATATTTTATGTTTTTTATTTATTTTTGAGAGACAGCTCAAGCAGGGGAGGGTCAGAGAGAGAGGGAGACACAGAATCCGAAGTAGGCGCCAGGCTCTGAGCTGTCAGCACAGAGCCCTGACACGGGGCTCAAACCCATGGAACCGTGAGATCATGACCTGAGCTGAAGTCAGATGCTTAACTGACTGAGTCACCCAGGCACCCTACCTTTCCTATTAATAAAGAGCACTTTAGGGACACCTGGGTGGCTCAGTTGGTAAAGTGGCCAATTTTGGCTCAGATCAGAATCTCACAGTTCGTGAGTTTGAGCCCCATGTTGGGGTCTGTGCTGACAGCTCCGAGCCTGGAGCCTGCTTCAGATTCTGTGTCTCCCTCTCTCTCTGCCCCTCCCCTGCTCATGCTCTGTGTCTCTCGTCTTTCTATCTCTCTCAAAAATAAATAAACATTTAAAAAAGGTGTCTTAGTTTTGTTTTGTTTTTTTTTCCTTTCAAGGAATGGGGTAGATAATATATTTCCTCTCTTTAAAAAGAATGTTCCTTCAAATGATGATGATGATGATGATGACCACAGCTAATCCTAACTGAGTACTGACTTTGTTCCAGGGACTGTTCCAGGGTATTTATGTATATTTTATCTCATTTGATCATCGCAACAATGCTCTGAGATATATAAACTATCATTACCCCTATTTTACAGATGAGGAAGCTAAAAACAGAAATTTCTCCTGAAGGGATGTAGCTGGAAAGTGGTAGAGCCAAGATTAGAAGCCAGGTTGACAGAATTTTCTAGCTTAGGGGTGCATCTTGGAAGTGAACGCTGCCTTCTCTCTTCCTTCCCACAAGTTCACTCGATAGCATGAAAGTCAGACCAATTTTCTGTTTCTGTTCTCTTTGAAGTTAAGATGTAATTACATATACTAAACCACCTACCCAGGACCCATCTGATTTTCTCCCATTTCTCTTTGTCCCAGTCAGAAGTGTCTACAGGGAATAAAAACAATTTTTATAATGATCAAAGCCAATGAAAATTAAGAAAGTACATTTATCACTCTTAAGTCACCTAATATATTATAAAATGGAACATTAGTTTGGGTTATAGAAAGCAGTGCTTATAAGCATGGACTCTGAGTTCATTGTTTTGAAAGTATGATTCTACTAGCCATGTGGCAGGTTACTAAATCTAAGTGTCAATTTCTTCATCTGTAACAATTATACCTATCACACAGGATTATTGGATAGAAGAGAACATATTTAAGCACTTAGCACATGTTACCTGTTTAGAGGCCTTTGGATGCAAGTTCATAGGAAAATATTCCTTCAAACTGACTTAAGGGAATACACCAGAAAGGAAATTTATTCTCTGACATGACAGGAAGTCCAGAAGTGGAGAAGATTCCAGGGCTAGTTGATTCCATGGATCAAGAATGTCATCATCTACTAGCCAAATTCTTTCATCTCTTCATTCAGTCATCCTCTAGATGTTGATGCAAGGGTGCAAGATAACACATAATTTCAGACATTAAATACAGACATGACTATATTCAGAGACAGAAAGATACCATCTTGCTTTCTCTCTTTCTTTCTTAAATAGGCTCCACACCCAATGTAGGGCTTGAACTCAAGACCCTGAAATTGACTTGCATGCTCCACCAACAGAGCCAGTCAGATGCCCTGAGTCCTTCTTTTAGTATATCTTTAGTGGTAAGGAATCTTCTCCCAGAATCCCTACAGTAGACCTCCCTCCTACCTCCAATGACTGGAATTCCCACTCAAAATCAATTACAAGCAAAAGGGATTATGATTTACCCACTGGAATTAGAGGATAAAATCACTCTTCCCTGAGGAGAACATGGGAGATGGGCAGGGACTAGACAAGATTAAGGTTCTACAGTAAGAAAGAAGGAGATAGATATTGGGTAGGTCACCAGCAGTGTCTACTACGAAGTGTTTAGAAAACATAAATTATTACTATTCTCTGCCAATATTTCTGTTTGACTAAGCCCTCAAAACTGAGAATTTAATAGATTGCTCATTAATTTCCCAGTGGAATGACCACACTCCAAATAACATTGATTTCAGGACACCTGGGTGGCTCAGTCAGTTAGGGGTCCAGCTTCAGCTCAGGTTGTGATCTCGTGGCTTATGAGTTTGAGCCCTGCATCGGGCTCTGTGCTGACAGCTTGGAGCCTGGAGCCTGCTTCGGATTCTGTGTCTTCCTCTCTCTCTCTGTCCTTCCCCCACTTACGCTCTAACTCTGGTCTCTCAAACAAACAAACAAACATTAATAAGAAACAACATCGATTTCGTGTTAGCCATGGGTAAAGGGTAATGACCACATTTCTTTGCTTTCAGCTTTTGTCCTTTACAAGTCCTGACCTGAAGACTGTATTATACTGTCTTTCAAAAAATCACCCAGCCTCTGTAGGTCTGAGTTTCTTCATTTGTAAAATGAATAGGTCAAGTTAAATTAACTCTTAATTTCTTTCCAATTATATATAGTCTAATACTATTACTGCTTATCAAGTATCCTATGATTAAATGTTTACTGAATACATTGAGTTAATTTCTAACCATGTTAGATGTAGAAGCGTCACATGAGATAGATCTTCCCAACCGGTGGGTCCTGCTACTTGGGTGCACTCCAAACATGCTATCAATCCCGTCAGCTCTCAGGAGACCGAGCAAGGCCAGAGACAGGTGGGCTCCTCTGCCCACAGCTTCTGTGTACCCCATTTGGCTGAACAGAGATGATCATTACTTTCTATGTACAATATCATGGAAAACTCTGGAGGTACTGAATAAGGTATCGTATTGAATGATTATAGGCAAACATGAAACAGGTTCATTGCTTCAGGGCCCTAAACACTGATAGAGAAGACTACCTTTTTCCTTTCTCCTTTTAGCTTTTCTTTTTTAAAATCCAAATTTTGTGCTCTTTGCTTCACGGTGAAGATTAACTACATGTTGGCCTGTTGCTTCTCATAAACCACAAAATAATATGGCTTGATCTTGTGTACTTCTGACTCCTTGTTGATTCTAGTAGAGTGAAAACAAATAATAATAAGCTAGCTCATATGGTATACTTATTAAGTGCATGGAATTATTGTAGGTGTAATACATATACAGTAAAGCCCCATGGAGAAGGGCCCCATAATAAACTGAATTTGGATATAATTCGATTGGCCCCGGACTTCCACCTCGTCCCCCTTCTCAAAGAGAGCAGAATCTTGGGAGGCCTGGGGCAGGGATGGTGGTGCAGAATGGGCTAGAAAGAGTGGGCAACTCGTCAGGAAGCAGAAGGAGAAAGTTGGGTCCCTACATTCCCAGAAGTCTCCTGGTTTTATTTTCCTAGATCAGGTTGACAAAAAGGTCACCAATAAACCAGGAGTTGCTCTTACTTCAGAAGTCCCAGCCAGCCCCAGGGTCTGGAGTTATCCCCAGTAATATGAAACCACCATCAAGTAGCACTAAACCAAAGCCAGGCCAGAATGGATTTGGATTATGTAACTGGATACCAAGTCTAGTATAATAATGTGCCATATTTTACATACTTGGAGTTTTTAAACCACATTTATCCCTTTTAAAATAATTTTTTATTTAACTCTCAAAACAATCTTAGAAGATAGATCTGGGATTATTCCCGTTTTATAGATGAGGAAACAGAGGAACAGAGGTTAAAGAACTGCCCCAAGGCCTCAAGATCAGTAGGAGATCCAGTCTATACTGCATTGTTTTTTGCACAGGGCAATGGATCCTAGTTCTATCCCCTCAGGGTCATGTCACCACTAGAACATACAAGGCAAATGTCCAAGAGACCAAACTGCTACCCAGAATTTACTATGATCATGGCTCCTACTGTTTCCTTTTAAAATCCATTTGCCCAATTATCCTCTAGGCTAGTCCAATCCTGTGTGTGTGTTGGACTCACTCTGTTATTTTGGCTAAATCAGGGATCTTGTCTCTGTCTCAGTGTTCCCTCTTTGTCAGGTAGGGAATATCAGATTGACCTCTGTCACTTGGGTTAATATGTGTGAATGCTTTGGAGTCTTCTCGGTCTATGCTGACCAGCAGAAGAGCCACCAGCCACACGTAGCTATTCAGCACCTGATTTGTGGCTAGTATGAGCTGAGATGTGCTATAAACATGAAACCTTGGCATAAGGAAAAGAATGTAAAACTTTCATTAGAGATTTTTAGGCTAATCATATAAATAATATTTTGAATATATTAGCTTGAATAGACCATGCTATTTAAATTTGTTTTGCCTGTTCATTTTTACTTTAACGTGGCAACTAGAAAATGTTAAATTAGACTGGGGGCTTGCATTGTATTTCTGCTGGACAGTGCTGCTTGAGGTGATAATCCTGACTGAAAATCTGTCTTTTCCTTTCCTCTGTTACAGGGCGACAGGGAGGAAGCTGACAACCCAAATACAGGGATTGGTGCCTTCCGATTCATGTTGGAATCCAATAAGGGCAAGTCAATGTTGGAGTTCCAGGTACTATTCCATTTACTTCCCTGGCTGTAATAACATGGATCAACCAGCATTTATGTTATGTTATGTTTTATGTTATGTTATGTTATGTTATGTTATGTTATGTTATGTATCCTTCTAATCCGTGACTCACTGATCTTCATTTGGAAGGGAGGGAATGTTAGAATAGTTTTCAAAATGTAAATACCTTCCTTCCCCAAAGGGTGTATCAGAGTTGGTAGAAGAGATGCTTACATAAATACATTTTGTAAAACGTCCCCCACGTATGCAAACCCTCAGTATAAAATCATTGACCTGGCACTTCATGTCGTCTTCCCCCAGGAACTAATGACGGTTTTTCAACTGCTACACTGGAACGGCAGCCTTAAGGCCATGAGGGAAAGACAGTGCTCTCGGCAGGTAAGAGACCCTGTCTGTGAGAGGAGTCTCTCAGAAGGACAATTGCGAGGTGGCTGTTCTGGTAGAAATAAGCAGGCCTGCTGGCTACCGGGTTGTCAATATTGAAAGCCTCAAAGTGCCCTCTTCATTCCTTACATCTTTCCAGTTTAGATCTTAACTGTGACCCTTGGGCCTGCCTTGCTTCCCGCGGGGAAGTTTCCCTTAGGGGGTCTCTTTAAGTACTTAAGTGCTGATGCTAGTTAGGACTCCAAGGCTAAGAGTGCCTAGTGCCTAGTCCCATCGGGTCCATACGATAAGAACCTTGACTTTGTGGGTAACCTTCATTTCCTCTCCCCTTCCAGGAAGTGCTGGCTCATTATTCACACCGGGCCCTGGATGATGACATTCGCCATCAGATGGCGTTGGACTGGGTGAGCCGGGAGCAGAGTGTGCCGGGCGCGCTGTCTAGAGAGCTGGCCGCTACTGAGCGCGAGCTGGACGAGGCCCGGCTGGCAGGCAAGGAGCTGCGCTTCCACAAGGAAAAGAAGGATATTCTCCTGCTGGCTGCTGGGCAGCTGGGCAATATGCATTCCTCCAACTGCTAGGCGTTCGCGCACTGACTCCCCACCCTCTGCAGGCTCTTTTTGATCATGTCTTTTCTAAGACTTCATGTGATTTCTGTACATACTTTCTCAATTTTATACTTTAAAATATAGATTATATATATATATATATATATATGTATATGTATAAATGCTACACTCGGATCCCGATTTGCTGAGAGACCCCTTTCCTTCTAGTTTTTGGGTGTCTGGATGTCGTTTCATTGGAAACCTCGCCATCCCGCTATGTAAAAGGAGCAGGCTGTCATCAGGGCTTTGGTGGCTCTTACACTTCCAGCTCTGTGGAGTCATTTCAACAGCACAAGATGGTTGACCAAGTGTTCTTATGATCTAACAGGGGGTTTGAATAAGGACTGTGTGCCCCGCCCTCACCCTCATTCCTGCTTTCTCTTGGGACTCCAAACAGGGTATGAGTATGAAAACTTTGGCTTTAGTTTATCTTGAATTGGACCTACTGAGTACTGAGTTGTTCCTCCAGTAACTAGATCTTTCCCAACCTACTCCCCACCCACCAGCACCCACCACCACCCACCACCACACTCCTCCTTTGCCTCCAAGTGGTACTTCATTTTGAGGCTTCCTTTGTTATTGGAAGGAAGTGGACATCTGCTGTCTTATTGTTAAAATTATTCCTGAGAAACTTCTCAGGAGGAAGAGAGGAATTATAAATACAAAAGTAGGTGTTGAGCACCTAAGTTGTTTCTGGGCCATGGATACCATACCCTGCTGGTAATCCAGCTTTCCCACGTGTTCTTGCTCTATAAGGAGTCAGCATTGAAGCCTCTTATCTTCCCAAGTTCCCTCTTCACTCCTCCCCTGCCCACCCAGCCTCACTGAGCCCTGTATTTAAACCTTCCTGCCTGCAGAAATTGGTAGAAGGGAACACATATTTCCCAACTCCCTCTCTTCCCTTCCTTTTGCTCTTTGGAAATGTGATTTGTCCTGTTTGGTGAGGGCTATGTTCCTCTCCCACCAAGTTGCTGCTGTTTGCGACCTTAGATGTCCATAGAGTCACAGTTGTTTTCTCTCTTTTCTTTCTTCTTCCTTCATGTTGGTTATTAGAGCAGGAGTTGATCGAGGAAACTAGATGAGACTGGCATTATGGCACCTCCTAACTGGAACCTTGGGAGACCTCAGGAGGGAAAAGAGACTAAATGATCAACTATTTGTGTTTTTAAGACTCTCCCCCTCCCACTCCCAGCCTCTCTCCTGGGTGAAATAGGAGAGAAGTGATCTGGGGTACAGCTAAAGCATTTCTCTTCGGGAGAACTTTTTGTAGGTCTCTCAAAGACGTACTTTTCCATTGTTTCTATAAACTCCTTTATACTATATGATAGTTCAGTGCACATTCTAAAATGTGCTTGGGAAGCTTCTTGTTTCTGAAAGATTGGACTTTCTATGATTATACACTTTGTTTTTATAAATAGGTTACAAAATAGGCCACAATTTGCTCTTTTGGACCAGATAGGGATAAGATGAAACTCAGCTTTTTTGCTTTTGAAATCATCTTGGTGATCAGTATGTATGGGATCAGTAGTAGGGAATCTAGCAACTGTTTTAGTGCTTGAAAAGGGCCTCTGGGAATTCTCCAAGCCCCATTTCTGTGTACCACAAAGCATACATAGTGTTGGAGTAGAGGCTCCTATGTTCAACAACAGGTATGTCTATCTAGTTTTTATTGATATTTATAACCCAGAAGTCATAAACCCTTATTTCTCCTATGCTCCTTTCTCCAGGAAGTGTGAAGGGGTGTGAGTTGTGGGAAGAACTTCTTGCACCTCCTGGATTATTTTTCTCAAATAACAACCAGTAAGATCTCAAATAACTGGAGAAAAATTGTTCCCTGATCTGTCCATTTTCATTGTTAAAGACTTTACTTATCTTTTTACTACTTTCTATGTATATGTATAATTTTATACAATTAAAAATAGATTTTTGTCTAGTGAGCCACCAGATTGACTCTTTCTTAAGACCTATGTATCAGAGGAGCTGTAAAATAACCCTTTCTTTTATAAACAGACTAAAAGATACTTTTGATTAGTATTTCTTGGGTGGCAGAAATAAGATTGCACTGCTGGGGGAAGGCATTCTGCCTCCCCTTCAGACATTCGAGGAACCTGTATTTTGTCACTGATCCTTTCTCTTTCCACTGGCAGACTCACTCATCATGGTGACTTCAACTCTATCTTACACACCATTCTCAATCTCTTTCATCCTATATTTCCATACTGAACATCACAACCTGAATTTATTTTATTTAAAAAATGTTTTTAATGTTTAATTATTTTTGAGAGACAGAGAGAGAGAGAGACAGAGTGCAAGCAGGGGAGGGGCAGAGAGAGAGACATACACACAGAATCTGAAGGCTCTAGGCTCCAAGCTGTTAGCACAGAACCCCATGTTGGGACTCGAATTCACAAGCAGTGAGATCATGACCCAGGCCGAAGCCGGCAGCTCAACCAACTCAGCCACCCAGGCACCCCTTACCACCTAAACTTATGACACAAGCTCTTTGAAGTCACATATTCAAAATAAAAGCCACTTCATAATGCTAATCTGTTATTAGGATTACTACCTACCCAGTTACCTAAGCTGGAACCTTAGGTCCATTCCCTATCATGATCTAATCAGTTGCTTACTGTTGAGTGTACTTCCTATATAAACTGCCTAATCTGTCTTGTCTACCTCTCCTGCCTAGTTGAGTCCTTTATCATCTCTGGGCTGGACCACTGCAATAGCTTCCTATCGAGGCTCTGCCTTCATTCTTAACATCCTCCCAACTATTGTCAGATTTCTTTCTAAAATACTTGGGACTGCACTACTACCTTGCCTAAACCATCACTTAGGTATCTTTGTCTTTAGCAGCAATGCCCTAAGTTTTATATGGGAACCCTTGGTATTACCTGAGAAGATTTTAGGTGGTAGAGGGGCCAACAACTTTCACTTTTACTCTGAAGCTGTAGTAGAAAAAATATAGATTTTACATTTATGGCATTGATCTTTAAAGGTAGTGTAAATTTGCTTAATTACAAAGTCAGTCTGCTCAAGGAAAAACACAAATCAAGAAACAGCGGGGGGGGGCTATTTACAGTCGTGAAAAATCACGAATACACAAATATTTGAAGTAGAGAAATTCTTGCCTACAGGATAAAATTTCAATATTCTTAGCATGGCATACATTGGGGTCCTAACCTGTAGCTCCAGCTTAATTTCCTAGCCACACAGCATCAGGCAAACAAGGTCTTGCCCTTCTGAGACTTGGTCATTCAATAAGTATGTTATCCAATGTCTACGGTGAGCTAGACACTGGTCAGAACTTTGGGGATATAGCTGTAATGAAGAGTCTCTGCCATAAAGATTGCACTCTAATGGGAAATGAGACAATAAACAAGTCAGAAAGTAAACAAGGTAGGTAGCTTGCTCTGTAAAGGAAATAAATAAAAGTAAAGGACAGGAAAGTAGAGAAGACCCCTTCGGATGAGGGAGACCTAAAGGATGAGGTTGAACGAGCCATGGAAAGAGCTGGAATAAGAGCATTAGGAACAGAGAGCTGCAAAAGTCCCAAGATGGGAAACAATATAATTGAGGGGAAGTGTAGACAGAGCTTAGTAAGAAGGCAGAATGGTGGAATGGACGTGTTGGAGATAGGCAGAATAGGCAGTTTGAATTTTATTCCCAAGTTCAAAACTAGGTCAAGGAAGGGTTTTGATAGGGATATGACCAGCTGATTTTTTTCAAAGATCACACTGCCTCCTGTGGAGAATGGATTAGTGTCTCCTACTCTCAGTACAACTGTGTGGCCTGGAAAACTACCTGGCCTTAAAAAGGCCCAGTTCAAATGGAAGCCCTTCTCACTCCCAGTCCTATGAGCTTTCCTTGTACTGCCGAAACACTTTGCTGTACCAATGATAACTTTCATACTGTAGTAATAAAGCGATTGTTGATAATGCAATTCTTTTGCCTTGTATTGTCCGCACCGTCTCTAGTATTAAATTCACGTAACTGTTTGATTAAAAAAATAAATGAATCTGCAGTCCACTATTTTTGGAGGTCTACATCAGGATTCCAGAATTCGGGAGCAATATGGGTTTTGCCTCAACTCCTAGGTGTTTTTCTTTTTTCTTCAAAGCCTAGGTTTTCATACATGAAATCCGTGCACCATTCCCAAAGAGGTTAAAACTCCTATTTTGTTGAAAGCCATTATTATTATTATTATTATTTAATCCCCAAAGAGGTGGGAAGAGTTTGAGTTTATCTTAAAAAAAAAAGTTGATACCGGTCTCACCAATGCTAGTTCACTGACAACCGGGTCTGTTTTCTTAGAGAAATTAGGTGCCGCAGTACGAGCCAGAAACAGCTTTTTGATTGAACTATTTTAAAAATGTTTCCATCACAGATCCAGCTCCTCTTCAGAGCAGGGGGACAGGTCTAGAGGTTTTGAAGGAAAAAAACATTCTTCAGCTTCCTTTCCTAGTATGCAGTTCAAGAAGGAAAACAATCCTGTAATAAAGAAATTCGACTGTGCTTCTCTGGCAGTAGTACTTCTCGGCTACCCTAGTTAACAGGGAGCCACCGCCGGAATCCACCCGTTAGCTTGTCCCTTACAGAGCCGTTCTTCTTAGCTCAGCACCTGCTCAAGATGGCTACAGAAACACTTCCGGCATCTTCCCGAACTAGGCCCGCCTCCATTTGCGTATTTCCTCCGCGCCGGGGGCGGGACTTAGACTCAGCTTTTGATTGGTCAACTTGGCTAGCGACCTTTCCCCTACGCGACAGTTTCCCGAGGTGCCTAGTGCCTGAGCGGCACGGGCGAGAGTAAGAAGGGTGGCAAGATGGCGGACGTACTGGATCTTCATGAGGCCGGGGGCGAGGATTTCGCCATGGATGAGGATGGGGACGGTGAGGACAGTGGAGGCGGCTGCGGGAAGCGGGGAAGGTGCGAGAGAAGGGTGTAATAGGATAATAATTTCCCTTCCCGACAGGGAGAATGGGAGTCGGGGAACTGGGTTTCGGTTGGATTGGAGACTGCGCCCCCTTCGGGAGGAAAGGGGGCGGGATCGGGAAGGGAGTGGGACTGAGGGTGGTGGGAGTGCCTTCAGATAGTGTTTTCGGAGAGAGACCATTGTTCTAAATAATTGTTTATCTTTGTTATTCCTTCTTTCACTTTTGGGGCGCCAGAGAGCATCCACAAACTGAAAGAAAAGGCGAAGAAACGGAAGGGCCGCGGCTTTGGCTCCGGTGAGTGTGTGTCTGGAAAATGGGTGTAGAATGGCAACAGCTACGAGTTTCGGGGTCCCCATTCGGACTCCTGGGGAACAGTGGTAGAAGAGATTTCCGGTGATCTCCTGTATGTTCCTTATAGAAGAAGGGTCTCGAGCGCGGATGCGTGAGGATTATGACAGCGTGGAGCAGGATGGCGATGAACCCGGACCACAGCGCTGTAAGTAAAATGGAGCCTGTGTTTGTAGTGAACGATGGACCAGTGAATTAAAACCAAGGAGGAACGCGGTCAGAGATCGCTTCACCAGTCTCTGGAATCCGCACTCGCTCCACTCTTGTGATCTTGCTTGAAGTTTTCCTCTGGTGTGCTCATTCTCTCTCCTGTCCCCAACAGCTGTTGAAGGTTGGATTCTGTTTGTCACCGGAGTACACGAGGAGGCCACTGAAGAAGATATCCATGACAAATTTGCAGAGTATGGAGAAATAAAAAACATCCACCTCAACCTGGACAGGCGTACAGGATACCTGAAGGTATCCTAAATGATAGTCTGTTCTCTTCCCCCATGACCTTTGACAGCATTGGGTAGTTATTCTGTGTGACTGGCCAAGAAATAAAATGAGGTTAGCCATTGATTTTGTTAGATACAGAAGAGACAGACAGAAGCAGACATTTTGTGTATACAGTACAGTTATATGTTGTACACTCGTTGTTTAAAGTTTATATATTTTTCTATTTGAGTATGGGTTTAGATTTGAGGAATAAATTACTCAGTGGTATTTGGGGGAATATGAGGGTTTTGGTCTCTGTTTTCTCATTTGTCCTAGGGGTATACTCTAGTTGAGTATGAAACATACAAGGAGGCCCAGGCTGCTATGGAGGGACTCAATGGCCAGGATTTGATGGGACAGCCGATCAGTGTGGATTGGTGTTTTGTTCGGGGTCCACCCAAGGGCAAGAGGAGGTAAAGTGGAGAGGGCAGACTATCTTGGTGAAGGGAACATAAGGACATAGTAGTATGTTCCTCTGATGGACTCTTCCTTTTCCCTAGAGGTGGCCGAAGACGCAGCAGGAGTCCAGACCGGAGGCGGCGCTGACTCTGTCATCCGGGTGTTCTCTCTGGAAATTCTTTTTGACCATGCAGCCTTGGAGAAGTAGGGCTGGGGTGGAACTCGCCAGGTTTTTCGCCGTGTTTATATTTAACTCTCGCTCTACTTGCTTAGTGGGTTGTGTTTTTTTGGTTTTTTTTTTGAGTTATGAATAAATGTCCCATTTTTGTTTTGTACATTTAAATTATTTTCCTGTTCTAACATTGCAAGCTCTGAAGCACTAGTTATGGTAAAGCAGTGTGAGTCACTGTGGAGATACTTCTGGGGACTCAGTTCTGTGATTTTTTACATCAGATAGAGTCTTCAAGTTTCAGCTAGGGTCAACGTAGAGAACACTGCTCAGGATTTCTTTTTCTTGGGAAGCTAAGAGAGCATGGGCAGAAGTGAGGTGTTCTTGTGATATTAAAGAATAATTGTTCTGTTCCTACATACTCTGTTCTGGGCAAATGCGTGTTATAGGAATGTCTCTATTGTTTCTCCTGCCCCTGCTGCCACATTTGTTTGTACTTCCAGCTGTCTAAGTGCTAGAGTCGCCTGCTGGGGCATTCTCTCAGAACCTTTCTCCCTGGAGGAGTCTATACTAAGTTCTTGGTGCCTTCTCCGGCAGCCAAGGGTAAAGGCCCCATAGAGAAGAGGATCCAGGGGAGCATTGAGGAGACCAAAAAGGAAAAGGATGTGACTGAGGCTGGGAGGGACTTCAGTTAGCATGGTGGGAGAGAACCAGTACCACAGGCCTAGCAGGTAGTAAGGTGTCCAGCAGAGGACGAAGGTCAGCAAGACAAGTAGGGCCAGTCTCAGGGCCCGCACACGAACACGGGAGCGATTGTCTAAGGAGCGGCGGAGGGCAAATTCACCGGCAGAGGCTGGGAAATTAGAAAATAAACTAAAATTCAGAACCACTCAGTTTCTGAGTCGAGTGTAGGGTGAATGGATGAGTGGCAGAGATAGTGAGCTGGAGCTCTCCCAATACAAGGAAGAGAATACGGCAAATAGGAGGTAATGCTGTGAACCGTCTTCCCTTCCCAAACTGGGACTGTATGCCCGCACCCCCCCCCCCCAAGGATTATGACAGACATGCTGGAGAAAAGGTTTTGATTGAGGTGTTGTGTTACATGAAGCTATTAAGTCTTCTTTCTCCTTACTCCTTAACCAGCTCACTCAGCCCCCGAGGAGACTCTCGGGGCTGGTTAGAGTTGAAGGCATTTAGCAAACACTTGCAACATCAGGTGCTAGAGATACAGTTATGAAATCATTTTTGGTGGTGATAGCTATCAGATTTGTAAATGAGACTAGAGGCCATAGTTGTAGGGTATGGATTAGGGCCTGGGGATTGGCGTCTCACCGTGGTTCCCCTTCCTTGTCTGGGACCTGGACACACTGAGGACGATACGGCTGTAGCAGATGGTCATGGCAGTCAGAGGTAGCAGGAAGAGGCAGCAGAAGGTGAAGAGGTTATAGGTGGTCTCTTGCCATCGAGCCTTGAAGCTGCCTTTGGTGACACACTGAGTGAAGGGGACTGGGCCAGCTCGCCGGACCGTGTGGAACAGGAGCAGCTGGAGTGGAATTTGAGGACTATTAGAACAGGTCCCCCCAGCCCCCCTTACCACCCGTCACACTGTCTTCCCAGCATCCTTTGTTCTCTGCAGAGCTGTGCAGTGCTGAGTACTGAATCATCCACGGCGCCATATTTAAAAGGTTCGAAACTTGCAAATCTCTGATCTTCCCTTGGCTGTGGAGCTAGTCATTCGGTTTGCTAACTCCTGGGACTTCAAGAATCTTGTCTTCTCAAGTACCGTTCTAACATCGTACTCTGTAAAAGGGTATTTCTACCACACCAACATTTTTTCACTGAAGTTATTTTTCTGCTGTGTCTAATTCTGTGGAAAAAGAAATTCTGTACAAAATGGGTGCTGCTAAAATTTCAGGCCGTTTTGCAGCCACTAGGTGAAATGACCTTGAGTAACAGGATTATGTACAATAACTATTAACAGTGAAACCATGCTAAGTAATAAAATGTAACATTTTCCAAATGCTATTGGCTGCCCTTCCCCCTTTTTGGTAAACTGCTGAGTTTTCTTATTTGAATCCATAAAGAGTATTTTCCAGTTTAGAGCTTCAGGATTAGTCCCTTGTATCAGCCCTAGACCATTCTTGAATAGCTTTGGGTTATGATCAGCTCCTCTGAGCCAGTCTAGGGGCATGGTTTTTCCCTGTCTTGTGTCCAAATATTTCTGGGGGGATTTGTTTGCTTGTTTTGTACGGTGCCTAGCAAGTTGTAAAAGGGGTTTAAAAACAGGCAAGGGTCCTGTACGGAGTTTGGCCCATAGCCCTACAAGTCTGCCTTTCCCCTATTTTAAACTGACATATTAGTTCTTGAAGGCAGGACTCATATTTTAAATACAACATATGGGTGGCTCAGTCAGTTGAGCGTCCGACTTAGTTCAGGTCATGATCTCACTGTTCATGGGTTTGAGCCCCACGTCAGGCTCTGACAGCTCAGAGCCTGGAGTCTGCTTCAGATTCTGTTCTGTTCTCTCTGCCCCCCCCCCCCCAAAACTAAAAACATTAAAGAAAACACCTACTTTAAAATAAATACATATGGGCACTGCAGAATTTATACAAGAGGATGCTAACTTGAAACCAAATATACCGCTTTTTGCACATGTATCATAATGTTAAGTCAGTTTGCCATTGAACCAAATGGAGACTGCAGTTGTCAGGATGTCTGTTAACAAAGGATGAAACTTCTATTTAGTATCTTGTGGCCCATTGGTTTCAAGTGATTTAGCCAAAGTGATATAGCTAATTAGAAGTAGAGCCTAGACTCAGAAGAAAAGAAAACAGTGCAATAAAAAACTGTGCCTAGGTTTCAGCTCAGGTCATGATCTTGCCGTTCCTGGGATTGAGTCGCCCCTGCCCCATCCGGTTCTGCCCAGACTGCAGAGACTGCTTGGGATTCTCTGTCTGCCCTACTTGTGCTCTATCTCAAAATTTAAAGAACATTAAAAAGGAAAAAAAACAAACCATGATTCTAACTCCCACTCCAAAAATTTGTTTCATATAAACAAGTAATACATTTTATACAGAGGCAACAATGCTGCTTTTTAAAGCTTTGTGTAGCAGAGCTCGTGCTGCAACATACTGTTGGAAGCAATATTTTTTTGCCTTAGAACTATAGTTCACACTAACTTTTGGTAGTTACATTTCTAATATTTGAGGATTGAGGGATCAGATTTTAAATCTGATTCTGTAATGCACTGTCATTCCACAGCCCTTCCCCATGTAATTCTAATCTTGGTCTTCCAAGTTTTGTTCTACCCCTTCCCCTCAGAGGGGGTCTTAGAGGTTTTGGTCTTCATATTTCATTCTTTCCCCCTAGATTTCTAGTTCATTGTCAATATTTGAGATTGATAACTGGTACTCAAGTTCAGATGCTCTGTTTTCTTTCTAGCATTCTTTCTGGTTTTCACAATAAAGCAAAAAACAAATCTGATTATTTCACTCTCCACCTTTTCCTGGGTGCCTCTCCATGCCCCTCAGGATAAAGCACAAGCTTAATATTTGTAATCAGGCTTTCCTTCTCATCCAGGCTCATCACTCACCCATCTTCTAGCCCTCAACTTTGGCTGCAACCACTTTGAATTTCTCTGCCTTCCACCTCCCCACCACTCCTCCTGCTTTATTTAACTTGTCTAACACCTCTCATTTTAGCAAGTCAAAAACAATCCATTTTAATGTGTGTGAGAAGCTTTCCCTGCCTGTCCAAAAGTGGTTCAGGCACCCTTATTGTTCCTTGGCTCTGTGTGCTTACCTTTAGCGTAATGGCCTGACTGCACACTGCACTATAATTGCACACTTGGTTATCTTCTGCACTAGTCTAAGTGTCTTGCTGCTCCGTCCTCGACAGAGCATTCGAGTGTACCTACAGGGAATGCACATTATTTTTTTAATGGATGAGTGAGCATACTACAGAGTTTTACCCAAAGTCCCTGACTTCCTGGTCTTCTTTATAGACCCCCCCATATGTGTTTCATCCCTAGAGTTTTCTGCAACAATCTCCTGATGAAGGTGAGGCTGGGGAGATGCAAAAAAGGTGCAAGCGAAGCATAGTGGAACAGTTGAAGGAGTCCTAGATACAGGGTACAGGAAGTAGGCTCTTATCAGATACAGATCAGCATGCAATGATCTGGTTTAAAAAAAAAAATTTAGTGTTCATTTATTTTTGAGAGAGAGTAGGGGAAGAAGCAGAGAGAGACACACACAGAATCCGAAGCAGGCTCCAGGCTCTGAGCCGTCAGCACAGAGCCTGGTGCTGGGCTCGAATTCACAAACCACAAGATCATGACCCAAGTCAGACACTTGACCGAGTGAGCTACCCAGGCGCCCCAACATGCAGTGATCTTAATTTGCAGAACAGCAGAGACTCTAAGGATTATTGAGCGACCACTGGCCAAGCACAACTCTTGACTCCAGGGTTTCTGTTGTGTGCCCAAATTCCTGTCCAGTCTAGTCTCGAGTCCCAAGTCACTCACCTGGGGCAAGGCAAGCAGGAAACTAAGTCCCCAGGCTGCCCCTAGAAGTTTCCTTCCAGCTGAGCGGGGTCCAAGCGGGCGGAGTACTGCTTCCTGGCGGTCGAGTCCAATGACCACAGGCAGGAAAGCTGCAGCATACATGGCCATTAGCTTCAGGAACATGAGTGTCCGACACGCAATGTCCCCAGCCAGCCATTGAACAGTGATATTCCAGGTGGCATCTAGGGGCATAACCACAAAGGTGACTAGTAAGTCAGCAGCTGCTAAGTGGGCAAAGAGTCGCCGCACAGGAGAGGGGCGGAGTTGGCTGGGTTGTGGCCGAGTCACTGACCACAGCATGGCCAGGTTCCCTCCAGCCGAAGAAACAAACAGTACAATGGTCACTCCCACTCGGACCTTGGCTGCAGCCGAGAAGGTGGGCAGCTCTGAGCCCTCCACCTCTACTCCGGATCCCGCCCAGACCTCCTCCCCCGCTGCTAGTCCCCGAGGGGTGCCGTTGCCTAGAGACATGATGACCTGGAAGGGAAAGGGGTGAGGGGATGGAGAGTGAGTATGAAGAAGTTAGCCCCGTCCGCTGATTCTTCGCCCTTCTTATTAGGATCTGAAGCTGATTATTGCGAATATAGTCCACCAAAGCCTCTGTCTCTGGAGACTCTCCATCCGTATTCTGGAGGTCACCGGCCCAACCGTCAGGGCCCTGCAGGGAACAGGGATCTGGGGCTAGCTTCTACTCCCATAGACTTCTTCTGCCTCTAGAGCCCTGGATTCGGCCGCAGCGCGTGTGTGTGTGTGTGTGTGTGTGTGTGTGTGTGTGTGTGTGTGTGTGTTCGCGTGTGTGTGTTGGGGGTGTTTTGGAAGCACCCCCGGGGAGGGGGAACCCCAGCCCGGCCGCAAAGCGACCTGGCGGCTGCGCCTTCTCGTCCCGCCCCGACTCCTGCAAGCACCGCCCCTGGTCCAGAATATTTAAAGAGGCAGGTGCCTCCAGAGACGTGCCCGGGAAGGAGAAGCCACCCGATAAAAGCACGCTCCGACGGAGACACACACAAAAACACGGCAGCTGTTGACTCGGGATAAACGCTTCCCGTTCTGAAATTCCGCTTCCGCGGCCGGCCCCACTCCCGGTCTTTCCTGACGACGTTTGTCCCTCGCGAGACGCCGTTGGCTCGTCTGGGAGGCGTGACTGGGGGCGGGAAGCGGGGCGGGAGCGCGGCTGCGGAGCCGGGACGGTAGCTGTCATGGACGCCTGGGTTCGCTTCAGTGCCCAGAGCCAGGCCCGGGAACGGCTGTGTAGGTGCGGCCCGAATAGGAACGGGGTGGGGGCAGACGCTGCTCCTCGTGAGGTGGGGTCCGTTCACACTACGGGGGTCAAGAGGGGTCAGCTCGGGCTACGGGGGCCCGGACGGACGGCCAGGAGCTGATTGGAGTGGGCCCGTGAGATGATTCGTTTGTGCTCACCAGAAAGATGGGGAAACTGAGGCACGAGCGGGCCAGCGGGGAGGCCGCTAAGGGTTACCATGTCCACATAAGACCAACACGTTACTCACGGGGCGGTGGTGGAGTGAGGAGCATTCGCCCCTCGATGGAGAGCCTGACTCTGGGACCAGAGCCGAGTGGCTCCAATTCCCTTGTCCCCTCACCCCCGCTGTGATCCGGGAACAACTCCGCCTTCGCCTTGTCTTCCGGTCTCGGTCTCGATCCAGCTAGAGGGCCTTGAAAGGTCCCAGTTCACCTGTTCTGAAGAATAGGCTGACCTGCCTCCCACTCCCATCCGTTATCACTTATGTTCTGACACTGCTGTGCTTGTGGTGGACCCCCTGCTGCCTTCAGAGGCCCTTTCGGACTTCAGCATGGTCCGATCTCTTATTTTCTCAGCCCCAACTGGGGCCCCTCAACCCCTTCTAGTCGCTTTTCCCTTCCCCTGCCCAGGAGGAGAAACGGTAAGATATAGGCAAAAAGAGGAGGAAAGGGAATGGTCTCCAGCTGGGAAAAAGGAAGTCGTTACTTGCCTTTTGGAAGACTTTTTTTTTTTTTTTTGAGGGGTAGGTGAGGGAGGTGTGGACCTTACCTGGCCTGGCCTCTCCTCCAGGGCGGCCCAGTATGCCTGCTCCCTTCTTGGCCACGCGCTACAGAAACACGGGGCCAGCCCTGAGTTACAGAAACAAATTCAGCAACTGGAGAATCATCTGAGCCTAGGAAGAAAGCGTAAGTAACTGTGCTTTTGCTTTTATTACTCCGGCACTCTTGCCATCCCCAGCTGTTCTCCCTGAATCCCTCTTTCCTGTCCTTGACCTTCTCTGCCCATTCTGGCCCCTCCTTTGGCTCTGCACTTAGCTCTGCAGGCTTCCTGATTGGGATAAGAGAATAGGGGTAAGAGACCAATGAAGGATTGGAGAGGATGGGGCAAGTTTGAGAAAACCAGACTGGGACACAAGTTGGTTAAAATTTGAAGAAAAACATTTTTTGAACGGATTTTTTTTAAATTATTTTTTTCTGTCACTTGCTCGATTCTCACCTTCTTCTTTTCTCTTTCTCTGTGTCTTACTCTCTGTTTGCCTCGGCTTCTAAATCCTTCTCCTTGCTAATCCCCACAAGTTCTACGCCTTGGTAACTCGGCAGATGCCCTTGAGTCGGCCAAACGAGCTGTGCACTTGTCAGATGTTGTCCTGAGATTCTGCATCACGGTTAGTCACCTCAATCGAGCTTTGTACTTCGCCTGTGACAATGTCCTGTGGGCTGGAAAATCTGGACTAGCTCCCCGTGTGGATCAGGAGAAGTGGGCCCAGCGTTCATTCAGGTTTGATATCCTTTTCTCCTACACGAGCTTTTGTATTCCGCATACTGCGTGGCTTGCCTTTTTTGAGAGAAAGGTCTTTCAGGGTCTTCCCAGAATATACACATCTTAATCACGTGGCTTCTGATCTTCATTCAGATTTTTAAAAAAATTTTTTTAACTTGTATTTATTGTCGAGAGACACAGACAGAGTGCAAACAGGGGAAGGGTGGAAAGAGAGGGAGACACAGAATCCAAAGCAGGCTCCAGGCTTTGAGCTGTCAGCACAGAGCCCGACGCAGGGGCTCGAACCCACAAACTGTGAGATCATGACCTGAGCATAACTGACTGAACTATCCAGGTGCCCCATTCATTCAGAGTTTAAATGACCAGAGTATAGTGAATGGAGGCAAATGGAAGGCGGATGCTCTCCCATGATGAATGACTAAGATGTTATATTGATTTAATTGTGGTTCTGTCTTTAGATCTTCTGTTTATGCCTTTCACTGCTTTTTCATTCATTCATTCATTCATTCATTCATTCATTCATTCATCCTAAAAATATTTAGGTGGTGCTTACTGTGAAATAAAGCAAAGAGTCAAACAGATATGGTTCCCACTCTCATCATGCTTCTAGTCTGGTGGGGAGAGTCATATTAAAACAAATACCAAACCCAGTATTTGTAGAAATGTACAGAGTATTATGAGATCTGTTAACAAGGGGAGCTGATTTCAACGGAAAGGCTAGGGAAGAACTCTTTGAGAAAGTAATGTTTTAGTTTAGATTTGAAGTCTGAGTAGATGTTATACAAAGCAAGCAGTAGCAGAGAAGACCTTCTCAAACAGAAAAGAGCACATTCTGAGACCTTAAGCCAGGACAGATTTCGTGGAATTAGAGAAATAGAAAGAAAGCCAGCACGATGGACAGCATTGAGGGAAGGGCCTACGTTTGAGCTGGAAATGTATATGGGGGCCAGATCATTCGTGCAAGGCCTCTTAGGCAGTGGTAGGATTTTTTTTTGGTTTAGTTTTGTTTAAATTTTATCCTGAGTACAATGGTGTGACATGATTCAAACTGTTTAAAAAAGATCTCTCTTGCCGCAATGTGGAAAATGGATTGCGATGGGGCAAAAGAGGAGCCGATGCCCTAATATGGCCAAGAAATGATGTTAGCTTGGACTAAGGAGCTGGCTGGTAATGAAGGTGGAGAGAAACACGATTTGGGATTAAAATGATCTGTCTACATACCATTTGTATTTGTTTTTATTTTGTTTCCCTATGGTTCCGTTTGTTGTGTTCTATAATATCAGCATCTTTCCATCTCCATTTGTGTCTTGCTTCTCTCTTCATGTAAATCAGTGATTTATAGCTGTGACGTGGCTTATGGTGTATGAAGGGTGGGAGTAAAGGCCTGCCCCTCTGAAAAGGTGCTATTTAAGCTCAGGCCCGAAGAGCAAGGAAGCACGAGCCACGTGAAGATTTTGGAGGGAGAATATTCCGGATGGATGAGGCAGTATAAAGGTCCTATAGCAGGAACCAGCTTGATGAGATCAGAATACAGAAAGAAACTATATGGTTGGAGCATGGAAAGATACAAGACGGAGTTAGAGGGGTAGGGTCGGACGCTGAGTTCCGAAAGCGTGTCTAAGGTATCTAGAGTTTATCTGAAATGGGATAGAGAGGAACCATGGAGAGTTTGAAGAAGGGGAGTAATGATGTGATTTACTATGTGAAATTAGATGGCTGGGGGCACGGGGCAAGAGTGGCCAGAGAGACCAGTTAAATGTGTAAAGTAGTAGTTCAAGCAAGAGGTGCTGATGGTGGAGACCGTGCTGGCGGAGGGTCAGGGAGAGAGATGGGATTGGATTCAGGATGTGTTTTAAGGTAGGGCCAGTATATTGAGCATAATGGATTAAAAATAAAAAATATAGACTGTTTGGTGTTTGTTTGTTTTTTAAGTAATCTCTATGCCCAACATAGGGCCGAAACTGATGACCCCAAGATCAAGAGTTGTATGCTCTACTGATCTGAGCCAGCCGGGTGCCCCATAGACTGCTCTGGAATTGATAAATGTGATAACACATTTAGCAAGTTGCTGAACAGCTCTGGTCCTCTATTTTTGTTGTTGTTGTTTTTAACAGAAGGATGGGATTTAAAAGATCTATAATGTGTCTGAGTTTCTGAAACAACTGAAGCTTGTTCTCCCAAAACATTTGCATTTTTATAGTTCATGTTGAATGTGGGTATGCTAATGGGTTGCCAAGTGGGCAAGTGAAATTTGAGGTTGAGTTTGGACGGTTTGATGATGCTCATGATTTTAAGCCAGGATCTTAAGGTACCCATAAACACTGATTAGTTATAGAAAGCTGGGAAGACATTCTTTTTTTTTTTAATTTTTTAAAATGTTTTATTCATTTTTGAGAGAGAGAGAGACAGCATGAGCAGGGGAGGGTCAGAGAGAGACACACACAGAACCTGAAGACAGGCTCCAGACTCTGAGCTAGCTGTCAGCACAGAGCCCGACATGGGGCTCGAACCCACGAACCGCGAGATCTGACCTGAGTCGAAGCTGGACGCCCAACCAACTGAGCCACCCAAGCACCCCGGGAAGGCATTCTTAATAGTGGCTAGTAGCCCTTACTGATGGTGTCCGAATATATAATCTCTTTGCATTATGGGGGAAAAATGTTTACCCGTTCTGTTTGATGGGCTTGGTAGCCATTGTATGCCCTTCCTGACTCTTCTGGCCTGTGTCTCCCAGGTACTATCTGTTTTCCCTCATCATGAACTTGAGCCGCGATGCCTATGAGATTCGCCTGCTGATGGAACAGGAGTCTTCAGCTTGTAGCCGGCGACTGAAGGGTGCTGGAAGAGGAACCCCAGGAGGAAATGAAAATGCAGGCGCTGGGGGTCCAGCGACTCCAGGAGGAGGCTTGCCTCATCTGGCTCTCAGGCTTCAGCTCCGGGTCCTACTCTTGGCTCGGGTCCTTCGAGGCCATCCCCCTCTTCTGCTGGATGTGGTCAGAAATGCCTGTGATCTCTTCATTCCACTGGACAAGCTAGGCCTCTGGCGCTGCGGCCCTGGGGTTGTGGGCCTTTGTGGCCTTGTGTCCTCCATCTTGTCTCTTCTTACCCTCATCTACCCGTGGCTGAGACTCAAGCCCTGAGGTTCTGGTACAGGATTAGGAGAGGATCTGACTGGGTGAGATGGATCTTAGATCATGCCCAATATTCCCACCTCCTGCTAACTCTACTCCTTGGTGAAAGTGGAAATCCCAGGATCTAGGGGTAGAGAGAAGAGCTTTGGGGAAGGTGAGGAGAGGAGAGGTAACTTGTGACGTCAGCGCGGTGATTCTGATGCTCAGATCTTCTGGGGCCTTTGTTTCTTCCTCCTTCGTTGCAATGTCTGTGTCTCTCTTGACCCCTTTTACTCTGTCTCTTCTAAGTCTATTTGAGATTCCATCTCTACACCTTTTTTTTTTTTTTCACTTTCTCCATTGGCTGTCCTAGGAATTTTAAGCATCTGACTTGTGGCAGATTTTATTCCTTTCGAATGCCACCAGAGCATAATTTTAAAGACTCTTGTTCCAGGGGACTCTCCCCCTCACTCACCAGAGGTGGTTCAGCGGGTCTTCCTTGATGTCTACCTCACCAGCCTCCCTCCTGCCTCGGCCCTGCCCGCTGCTCACAGCCGAAGATTTCTGCTCACCCTTTTAGTTCAGGGCCTTGCTCCCCAGCCTGTTCCCGCCCGTTCTTCGCCTGTGCACAATGATGCTACGTGTGGCATCTTGCTGTAAATACTGTACAGAAGTTCCATGTAAATAACTGTGGCCTGTGCCCACGATGGGGAGCCAGCCTCCCGGGTCAGCACATTAAACATCGGTTTGCTCCTCGATATGTGTGGTCTGGTCCTGTGTGTTCTAGGCTCCCGAAGCCTCGAATTCCTGTCACTGTGGTTGGGGGTTTCTGTGGGCTAGGCTGCCGCCATCATCCCCCGGATGTTCACGGAGCATCTACGTTGCGCCGGGCATAGTTCTGGGATCAAATATCAAGTCTTTGTGCTAGTTTTGCAAAGCACTTAGCATACCAGTTCCTCGTTCCTGGTCCCTCCAGAAGCTGCAAATACCACAAGGGCAACGTGGGCTGAGCCACAGATAGGACTAAGTGCAGTGAGACTGGCAAGGTTGGTTTGGGGGGCTGGCTGTGTTCACTTGTTGGGGCTCCCCGGGGCGGGGAGGGGAAACAGTATCACCGGCACCTATTCTTTCGTGTTCTATATCCCAGGGTGAGAGAAATTAGGTTAAGAAATACAAAGTTTCCATCTCCCAAGCCTACCATCTATTCCAAACTCGAGGAAGGCATTACTGCCTGGCAGTAAGTATAGGGAGAAAAAAGGAAGAGAGAGGGCAGAAAAGTCAAGAATTGTGCTCTTTGCACATTGAGATGACGCCTCCAGGGGGCAGCACCAGGGCAGAGAAATGGGCTGAGGTTTGCTCCATCCTTTCCTTGGTCTGGGGCTCCCCGGAGTTCCCCACCATCACTCCTCCCATTCCTTCCAATTTTATTTTTAGCTGCCAGTGGGAGGGGGCAGGATGGGAAGGAAAGGAAAGAAAACAGAAAGGGAGAGGGACAGAGGCACAGAGGACTTCTCACATCGAGAACAGCCAGGCATGGGACTCCCGGCCGTCCTTCACCTGCTCTTGCCCATGATGACCCTGACAGGTGAGGGAGGTCAACGTCTCAGTTTCTGGTGGGAATGGAAGGTGCATGGGTTGTTGGGCATCGGGACGTTTAGGATGGAAATCTTCAGGGGTTAGCGGGAGAGGTTAACACGGATTCTGCATTTCGTGTGTGTGTGTGTGTGTGTGTGTGTGTGTGTGTGTGTGTGTGGGCGAGGTGGGGGCACATATGAGTGCTTTGGTATTGAGACTGGAAGGGCCTTGCGTCCAATTTGTGTCCCGTTATCTAAAATCATCCTCAGCCCTGCGAGAGTAAGTGGACAAAAAGAGAAATATGATGTGGCCTTCCACGTGGCTGGTCCCATTCCTCTCCCTCCCAACTTCCCTCTACCCTTGGTGGTCTCTGGAGCCTGAGGCATAGCTGTGTGGTCAGAACTCTTGGTTTATTTGACCAGTGAGCTACCGTTGCTGGTCATAGAGCTCTGCCAGTTTCCTGGATGCAAAAAAAAAGAAAACTCACATAGAAAACACCTTTCTGAAAAGGAGCATGGTTTAGGACAGAGCTCATAGCCATTGGGGGTGGGGGTGGGGGTGGGGGGGTGGCCTGAGGGGATTGCTTGAAAGGAGAGAGCAAGACTTAGGGAAGAGCCGTGGGAGGGACCATAGGCCTGGAATTTTTCCTCACCAGTGCCCTGTAATCTTTGTTTCCTAAAATACCACCTATGATGTCTTTAACTTTATTTTATCTTATTTTTAAGTAAACTCTAAGCCCAATGTGAGGCTTGAACTCACGACCCTGAGATCAAGATCAAGAGTAGCATGCTCTACCGACTGAGCCAGTCAGGCACCCCATTCTAGCCCTGATTTTATAGGGATGGGGGTGGCGGGGAAGAATCAGCCAGGATATGAGTGAGGGGAGGGTCTTTAGAGGGGGCTGAAATGAAAGAAATACAGATAGGCAGGGGCAGTTGGGAGGGTGGGTGAGTTAGAAAAGATGGGGGTTGTGGGACACTTTGGGGTGACGGGACTCTCGGCAAGGACGGATGGCAAACCAAATGTGGGCAGTCGAGTAGCCCCACCCAGTTAATTACCACTGAGGTTTCCAGCGCTGGAATCAGGCAAGGACCCAGACACTGGAGAAAGAGTGAATGTGTGACAATGACACTGGGAGTCCTAAAGAGACAGAAGGAGGAGAGACCTAGCCATGTGGTAGTCCCTAGCCTCCTCCTGTCCTCCCTGAGGTCCCAGGTTTGGGGAGAATCTAGAAGGAACCATTGTTCTGGACTTCAGAAAGGCCTTCTCCCCCTTTGACTCTTACAGCTTGTTGGGGAGGATGTGTAGGAGGAATGATGTGGAAAAGAGGAACTTGACCCTTCCAGACACGTCTGTGAATGAGATTTCAGAGGTGGGAATGGAAATACAGCTGTGCATCAGCATGGCAGAGGGCCACAGGTTAGACGTCTGGGGACCCAGGCACCAGAAGGAGGCCATCCTTGCTTGGAGTTCTGAGTATATGATGTTGATAGAGGCCAGTACAACTTCTGAGTAAGAAACAGGGAGACAGACTGAGATAAAAATATTCCCTTTGTTCCTCTTTCTGGTCGTGCCTCTCTGGGCATTCATTAACCTCTCTGAATGCTTCCTGCCCCCGCCCAGGTCTGTGCTCCCCCTTTAACCTGGATGTGCACCACCCACGCCTGTTCCCAGGGCCACCCAAGGCTGAATTTGGATACAGCGTCTTGCAACATGTCGGGGGTGGACATCGCTGGTGAGGAAGAAACCAGAGGGCTGTGGGATTGGAACCGTGCCAGAGCTCTCAGAGGGGGGCGAGGCAAGATGGCAAGACCACTGGTAGAAGTGGCTGGGGCTCAAGACTCACTACCCCCATGCATTCTCCCTCCGGCCTGTCTCAAAGGTCATGTTCATACAATGCTTATACTCGTGTCCTCCTCTCAGGATGCTGGTGGGTGCCCCCTGGGATGGGCCTTCAGGCGACAGAAGGGGGGATGTTTATCGCTGCCCTGTAGGGGGCTCCCACAGTGCCCCATGTGCCAAGGGCCACTTGGGTAAGAAGGTGCCTCGCTCTTCTACTCCTAACCCCTTATCTGTTATGCTAGTAGCCTTTACCTCTTATGCCTCCCCCCAACCCCCACATCCCGCGGACTCCCTGACTTTGACTTGATCCTGATCTCATCCTCTTTCCCAATCACCCTGAGCTCCAGCACCCCGTGTGTGCCCCATGATCTCATTCTCTTCCACCCCTTTCTGACCAGGTGACTACCCGCTGGGAAATTCCTCTCGTCCTGCTATGAATATGCACCTGGGAATGTCTCTACTAGAGACAGACAATGATGGGGGATTCATGGTGAGCTAAGGAGAGGGTTGGAGGGGGCGGCGGGTCTCTGAAGGAATTAGGCAGAGAAGAGAGCAGTATGGGATGGGACCTGGTCTGTGTGGAGGGGTGGAGAAATCTAGAACCCTACACAGCAAGGAATGGAATCCCAGGGCCTTCTTCGACTTGGGGCATGTGCCAAAGGGCCTGCGAGTACTCGTTCTCCCCACTGTCCGTAGGCTTGTGCCCCTCTCTGGTCTCGGGCCTGTGGCTCCTCTGTCTTCAGTTCGGGGATATGCACCCGCGTAGATGCTTCATTCCGGCCGCAAGGAAGCCTGGCACCCACCGCACAACGTGAGCCTGAAGGGCCTGAGGACGCCCAGGACCCGGGTGCAGGGTGGAGGAGGGATGGGGCTGCACAGGGGCCTGCAAAGCCTCCCTCGTGGTTTCCCAACGTGCCTGCCAAGGTGCCATGCTTCCCAGCAGATGACAAGTCTGACTCTTAGACCCTGTGAACTGACCTAACTGACTTCAAAACCAGCCTCCCTGTAACCCTCCACACCCCGTGCCTTCACCAGAGCATTTACCCCCTCATTCTCCTGTTTGTCGTCTATTTTCATACCTCCATGTCCTTTTATTTAAAGTGCTCTCCAGGCAAATACCTTTCCTTATGCTCTCCTCTCCTGACATCTTTCTATTGCTTATGCCTTTGATTCCCCACAAGCGGAACTGACGTCTTGTTCTCCCGCAGCATGGAGTGTACTCTGTTTCTACCTAGCACTTAATTCCCCTCCTTCTCTCTCTCCCCTCTCTCTCTTCTCCTTCTCCCTTTCTTCTCCTCCTCCCCCACCCCTCCTTTTTTTCCTACTTCTTCTTCTAGTAAGTTGTATATATGCCCGTCTCCTCCTTTATTCATTTCGACATTTACCCAGGGCCTGGCATACTACCTTCCTTGCATGTTCCCAACTGCCAGGTAAGTGTTGGAATGGAACATGCCCTCCTGCGACTCCTCCCCTTGTCACTGGCATGCTCAGTTTCCTTCTACCCCTCTGTTCCCCATCAGCACACCCTTCCTCCTAGGCTGTCCCACCTACATGGATGTGGTCATCGTCTTGGATGGCTCCAACAGTATCTACCCCTGGTCGGAAGTTCAGACTTTCTTGCGAAGACTGGTAGGGAGACTATTTATTGACCCGGAGCAGATCCAGGTAAGAGAAGGCCATGTGGATGGTCTCGGACGGGGAGAGAGAGGGGCGGGGGTTGGGGGCGGGGCGGGGGGGAAGGAGGTAAATGGAGGTAGTGTCTTCACTAGTACCCAAACGCCCATCGCCCTGCTCCCACATGGTCTTCTCCCTCAGTACTCCCACTCCATGTGGGTGCACGCTTTATTCTCAGGTGGGACTGGTACAGTATGGGGAGAGCCCTGTGCACGAGTGGTCCCTGGGAGATTTCCGAACCCAAGAAGAAGTGGTGAGGGCGGCCAGGAACCTGAGTCGGCGAGAGGGACGAGAAACAAAGACCGCCCAAGCCATCCTGGCAGCCTGGTGAGGCGCTGGGGAGGGGCCTTAGGTGGGCCTGGAAAGGTCAGGGGAGGGCCTGTCCATCCCAAGATGTTTGGCACGATTTTCTTTGTGTGCCCTGGTGGGGAAGGCCCAACTGGCTGTCATCGCATACCCTTTTGTCACCCCCTTCCAAGCGGAGGTCTGCGTCTTTCTCTGTCTTTGATTGATTTTATTTATCTCTGTAGACAGAACTCTCCCTATTGCCACCCTCCAGCTTTGATCTTGGCCCTCAGGTTCTCTGCCACTTATGTCCTGGCCCACTTGCCAAGCAGGGTTCAGAACGCATCTCTGGGAAGACCGCCCTGTCCTGACCCCTCTCCTTTATTCTACATGCTCTGAATATGTGTCCTCTCCCAAATGCAATATTTGCCAAGCAAATCTATGAGCGAATGGATTTTATACTTACTTGCATTGAGGATATGCTCCGAGGCATTCAAACATTTGAGCCCTTCCTGTAGCCGGTTTCCACTGTCAGGGAGACGGGCTGAAAGGCAAGGTGCCTGGCCTCAGTGACCTGCTCGCCGTGGCGTGCATGTGTGTGTGTGTGTGTGTGTGTGTGTGTGTGTGTGTGTGTGTATCTGCATACATATGATCACACCTCACTCTTTTCTCTCTCTCAGCACAGAAGGATTCAGCCCGTCCCGTGGGGGCCGGCCAGAGGCTGCCAGGCTGCTGGTGGTTGTCACTGATGGAGAGTCCCATGATGGAGAGGAACTTCCTGCCGCACTGAAGGCTTGTGAGGCTGGGAGGGTGACCCGCTATGGGATTGCGGTGAGAGTCTACTCTGGTTCTGGAAGGACTGAGGGGGGTGGTGACCCCGAGGACGGGGAACTTGAAGAAAATAGGCACTAGCTGCTTCCCAGAGGTCGGCTGTAGTTCCCTCCTTTCACTGTGCTCTGTACCAGCTTTGATGCCTGACTCCACATAGCTAACGACCCCACCTTGATCGCCTGACCCCAGGTCCTTGGCCACTACCTCCGGAGACAGCGAGACCCCAGCTCTTTCCTGCGGGAAATCAGAACGATTGCCAGTGATCCAGATGAGAGATTCTTCTTCAACGTCACAGACGAAGCTGCACTGACGGACATTGTGGACGCACTCGGGGACCGGATTTTTGGCCTTGAGGGTAATGAGGGCCCTGAAGAAACGGGGGACAGGGTAGCGGGGAGTTCTGGGTGAAGGTGGGGTCCTGGAGTAAGTTTAGTAAGTCAAAGAAATGTCTTTCCTGATACCGCCTTGATATTTTCTCATGCTGCAGGGTCCCATGGAGAAAATGAAAGCTCCTTTGGGCTGGAAATGTCTCAGATTGGTTTCTCTACTCATCGGTTGAAGGTTGGACAGAGTCTGACCCTTCTGTGACCCCTCTCGACATCTGACTCCTCCCAGCCTCAGACTCAGGCAACTTCAACCCAGAGCTCTTCTAGATTCTTCCTTTAACCAATGTCCATACTGACCTCCCCATGCCTTTCCAACTGACCCTAGCATAGTCTTAGTGACCCTCTTGCCCCTGGAGTTTTTAACTCTTTATTTCCTGTTGTCTTTTCAAATGACCCCGTCTGTTTCCCCCACACAGGATGGGATTCTCTTTGGAATGGTGGGGGCCTATGACTGGGGGGGCTCTGTGTTGTGGCTTGAAGAAGGTCACCGCCTTTCCCCCCCACGGACAGCCCTGGAAGATGAGTTCCCTTCTGCCCTGCAAAACCATGCAGCCTACTTAGGTAAGCAGCAGAGGGCTGCCGGGAATTCAGGGGTGAAGAGGCACTGATTCCCCAGTGGAGGGAATGAGAGCACTTTCTCACCCATCTGCTACTTTCCTTGGGATCCCTTCCTGTGCCTTTAGGGAACCCTCCTACTCTGACCCTATCTTTTTTCCCTTTTGCCGCTGATTCCCTGCCCCCTTCTAGGTTACTCTGTTTCCTCCATGCTTTTGCGGGGTGGACGCCGCCTTTTTCTCGCTGGGGCTCCTCGGTTTAGACACAGAGGAAAGGTCATCGCCTTCCAGCTTAAGAGAGATGGGGCTGTGCGAGTTGCCCAGAGCCTCCAGGGGGAGCAGGTAGGGCATCCAGGAGATGGTGGGACCCTTGGATCCCGACGGGCCTTCAGGCTGTGGGGGAGGAAAGGGAGGGACCAAGAGAGGAGCCTGAAAAGTCTTTGCAGAGGGAATTCCAGTTGGTGGTTGGCGGAGTCTGTCAGGGGTGCGAGGGCCACACCGCAGTCTGGCGGCTGCTTCTCCCTTGCCTGCAGTCACCTTCCTTTTTCTCTGGGGGCCCTACCCCCCACTGCTCCCCAGATTGGCTCCTACTTTGGCAGTGAGCTCTGTCCGCTGGACACGGATGGGGATGGAACAACCAATGTCTTACTTGTGGCTGCCCCCATGTTTTTGGGGCCCCAGAACAAGGAGACGGGCCGTGTTTACGTGTATCTGGTGGGTCAGGTGAGACTTGCTGGGGTCTGTGCAGGGGGCGGGGTGGAAGAAAGGAGAGAGGGAAGGTGCATCCTTTCATTGCCAGATCAGCATCTCCTCTCTCCTCCCCTCCACCAGCAGTCCTTGCTGACACCCCAGGGAACCCTTCAGCCGGAGCGCCCCCAGGATGCTCGGTTTGGCTTTGCCATGGGCGCCCTTCCCGACCTGAACCAAGATGGTTTCGCTGATGTGGCTGTGGGGGCGCCCCTGGAGGACGGGCACCACGGAGCCCTGTACCTGTATCATGGCACCCGGAGTGGCGTCAGGCCCCGTCCCGCCCAGGTCAGGAGCGTCCAGATAAAGCAGGGGCACGGCTGGGAGGAAGGAGAAGGGAGGATGCTCCTTGATCATTGATGTTTCCCTGGCCTGAGACCCACACTGGACAAGTGCCTTTTTATCAGTGGTCCAGAAGGTGAGGTGGTAGGGCAGGCACAGGCCAGTCAGTGTCTCTTATTCCTTCTTGTGTGCGGTGGAGGGGGGGGGGCGGCGGGGTCACCGGGCATGAGAGTCCCTGCTCATCTCCCTTTCTTCCCCTCAGAGGATTGCTGCTGTCTCCATGCCACAAGCCCTCAGTTACTTTGGCCGGAGTGTGGACGGCCGGTTGGATCTGGACGGAGATGACCTGGTCGATGTGGCCGTGGGTGCCCAAGGGGCAGCCGTTTTGCTCAGGTGAGCTGTCTCCGCTCAGGAGGCAGGGGACAGCATAGCTTAACTGGTAAAAGCAAAGGTTGGGTGGCTCAGTTGGTTAAGCATCTAACTCTAGATTTCAGCTCAGGTCGTAAGCTCACAGTCCCGAGATCGGGTCGTGAGATCAAGCCCCGAATTGGGCTCTTGCACTGAGCACAGAGCCTGCTTAGGATTCTCTCTCTGTCTCTCTCTCTCTCTCGTCTCCTTTTTCTTTCTCTCTTTCTAGGAAAAAGAAAAAGCAAAGGCTTGAGAGTCACAGACTTAGATTTGGATTTCTTCACCAATTTGCATTGTGCCTCCATTTCCTAGTTTTTTAAATGGGGATAATAACAGTACTTCCCCCATGGGTGTGCTGTGAGGGTGAATGCAATGATTGTGGACCGATTATAGCACAGCGCCTAGCACGGGGCAAATGCTTACTCATCGTTAGCTTTTACCTTCTTGCCTGAAGGGTGGGGGTGCTGACCCCCCACACCTAGTCCCACATTCTTTCCTTTAATTTCTGAGAGGTGAACACCGGGGATTGCCTTTCTCAAAGGGCTTTCCTGGGGCTTCTGGGTGGCTTAGTTGGTTGAGCATCCGACTTCAGCTTAGGTCATGATCTCGCAGTTTGTGAGTTCGAGCCCCATGTCGGGCTCTATGCTGACAGCTCAGAGCCTGGAGCCTGCTTCAGATTCTGTGTCTCCCTCTCTCTCTGCCCCTCCCCTCCTCACACTGTTTCTCTCTCTCAAAAAGAAATAAAATAGTAGGAAAAAAAAGCGGGGGGGGGGATTTCTTCTGACTGCTAGAATTTCTTGATCCCAGCTCCCGGCCTATTGTATACCTGGCCCCTTCCCTGGAGGTGAGTCCTCCAGCCATCAGCGTGGTTCAGAGGGACTGCAGCCGTCGAGGCCAGGAGGCTGCCTGCCTGTCTGCTGCCCTTTGCTTCCGCGTGACCTCTCGCACCCCTGGCCGCTGGGATCGCCGATTCTGTGAGTGACAGGAGTGCTCTGAGTAGCCCTCAACCCCACCCGCCTCCATCTCTGGGCCCATCTCCATCCACGCTCCTGCCTGCCCCGTCCAGACTTGCGGTTCATGGCATTGCTGGACGAGTGGACCACGGGGGCACGTGCTGCATTTGATGGCTCAGGCCAGAGGCTGGCCCCTCGGAGGCTCGGGCTCCGCGTCGGCAATGTCACGTGCGAGCAGCTGCGGTTCCACGTGCTGGTGAGGAAGGGGCAGGAAGTGCTCTCTGCATCAGAACCCAGGAGCCTGGGGGAGGCTGGTCGGAGGAGGGAGTTCTGCTGGATGTGCCAGACAGCTGGAGCCAGAGCTGGGGAAGGGAGGGAGCTCGGACTCTGGAGGGAGGCTGATCCGGGGCCGAGGCCTAGTTCTGCCGGTCACCGCTCGTGAGGTCCAGCAGGTCACATCGCCTGCACACCTCAGCCTCCTTGCTTACCCGAAGGGAGGCGATACTAAGCCGAAACACATCACAGCAGTTGTATTAGAATTAAATGTAATAGTTTGATAAAACTTGAAGACAGTACCTGGCACATAGAAAATGTTGGGGAAACGATCACTGTAATAATCACACTTTTACAGGGGCCTGGACTGTAGCCCTAACCCTGGCTCCCCAATGATCCTCCACTTTGGTTCTCCTTAGGATGCCTCAGATTACCTCCGGCCACTGGCCTTGACAGTGACCTTCATGTTGGACAACTCCACGAAGCCAGGGCCTGTGCTGGAGGAAGGCTCGCCCACCTCTATACGGAAGCTGGTCAGAGATGCCAAGCCCCACCCCACCCCGCCCCTGGGTCCCAACACTGCCCTTCTCAGTGAATTCCAGAGACCTGGAGAGCAGAGACCGAAGCTCATGGCAGAATCTGACCTGGGCACCCACTCTTCTCTTTTCACTTTTCCCCTAATTCTATTCTTGTCTGCTTGCCTTCCTCTCAGGCCTCAGCCCCTTCTCTCCCCTCTAGGTCCCCTTCTCTAAGGACTGTGGCCCTGACAATGAATGTGTCACAGACCTGGTGCTTCGTGCTCATATGGACATCAGAGGCTCCAGGTGGGATGGACACGAACTGGCCAAAGCAGGGTGGCCTGAGACAGACCCAAAGGAACTTGAAGGGAGCCAGAGGGTTGTTTCTTGCCCAGAAAAGCAGAAGAGATGCTTTCGGCAGCTTCTCAACTCGCGGGCTCTCCCTTGTCCACCATTCCTAGGAAGGACCCTTTCATGGTTCGAGGAGGTCGGCAGAAAGTGCTGGTGTCAGCAACTCTGGAGAACAGGAAGGAAAATGCCTACAACACTAGCCTCAGCCTGGGCTTCTCCAGAAACCTCCACCTGGCCAGTTTCACACCTCAGGTACCTGGTAGGGGGTACCAGGGGGCAGGGAGGTTCAGGAGGAGTCAGGGAAGGAGGAGGAAGATTGGGCGATTGGCCTGGGCTGTGAAAGTCTCTAGGGAAAGGCTCGGTGCACCGAGGAAGTGGGCATCAGCTGCAGCCCTCACCCCGTTCATCCACTCGCAGAGGGACAGCCCAGTGAAGGTCGAATGCACAGCCCCTTCTCCTCACGTCCGGCTCTGCAGTGTAGGCCACCCTGTCCTTCAGACCGGAGCCAAGGTGAGTGGGGGCCCAAGCTGGGAAAGAAGTTCCACGAGAGCAGGCGGCTGGAATCTCCGGAGCCTGGGAGTTTAGGGAAGGAGGCCCCCAAGGCCTTCTGTGCCAGCCCCATGGAGAAGGTATGCCAGTATCCCACCCCGCCTGCCTCCAGGTGACCTTTCTGCTGGAGTTCGAGTTTAGCTGCTCTTCCCTCCTGAACCAGGTCCTGGTGAGGCTGACTGCCACCAGGTGAGGACAAAGGGGACTTCCTCCTGGGCCTCTCTTGTGGGAGGAGGGGGTTGGTGGAAACAGCAGTGACTCCTCTACTCCAGGGGTGTCTGGGAGTGGGCTGGGGTGTGAGCCTCTCCCCCCGACCCGCAGCAATAGCCTGGAGAGAAATGGGACCCTTCAGGATAACACAGCCCAGACCTCAGCCTACATTCAGTACGAGCCCCACCTCCTGTTCTCCAGGTACGGCTCAGCTCCCCTCCAGGACCCCCGTTCTGACCCTAGACCCATGCTCCGTGTTCCTGCCGTTTCCTTCCATGTGTTGGTTCCCTTCCATGTGTTGCAGGGCTTTCCCCAAATGTAAACCCTTGGGGGACTGTCCCATATTTTTTCCCTGAATCCCACTTGGGTTGAACCTGAGTTCAGGTTCAGGTTCAAGTGAAGCATCTTACTTTCCTGGGTATAGGGCTTGGCTATAGGCCTGGGGATTGGAGCCGGGGTGAAGGGTGTGGGATGTAACCATAAAGTTTGTGCCAAGCCTATGTCACGTCCCATTTCTGCCTTCTTTATGTCCCCCCATCTCTTTACCCATTTGCTGGCTCTGCCTTCCCTGAATCCGTGGCTATGTGCTGACCATGGGCCCCGGTGTCTGTGCCATGGCTGTGACCATGTACTTCCTGACCTGGCGTCCATGCAGTGAGTCCACTCTGCACCGCTATGAGGTTCACCCATACGGGACCCTCCCAGTGGGTCCCGAATTCAAAACCACTCTTAGGGTGAGAAGCTGGAGGGGCCTTGACATGAGCAGGGGGAGGGGGAGGAGTCCTGGGCAAAGGAGGGAAGAGTGTCTCTTAGATTTCCAGTGGCATCTACGCTCAAGAAGAGATGAGGAAAGATCTTCTTTCTCTCACTGCTTCCCCTTTCCAATCCCCCTCTTAGATTCAGAACCTTGGCTGCTATGTGGTCAGTGGTCTGGTCATCTCAGCCCTCCTTCCAGCTGTGGCCCATGGGGGCCATTACTTCCTGTCACTGTCTCAAGTCATCACTAACAACGTGAGTCCAGGCCAAAGGTGTATGGAAAACCCTGCCACCTCGATCTGGTGAACCTACCCCGCTCTTTATCTGCTGGGTCACTGCTATCGATGCTCCTCCCTCCAGGAGACCTTTCTTTTACATGTGTGGCTTCTCTGGGGAGAAGGAAAGGGATTGCCCAGGGGAGAACCACAGAGCGTGGGTCGTGTGCCCCTGCCCAGCCCGGAGTGGCCAGCCTCTCACCATCAAGGGGGTGGCTCTGCTCAAGTTGCATCTCCCTCTAGGCAAGCTGCACAGTACAGAACCTGACTGAGCCCCCTGGGCCCCCTGTGCACCCAGAGGAGTTTCAGCACACAAACAGACTGGTATGAGCACCAAGGGGGTGAAGAAGGTGTCCAGGATGGGAATGCAGTAGGGTTTGGAGCCTTGGGGCGGGGGGTGGACAGAGCTGGGCATGGGAAGTGGGGGATTTTCCCACCCCAAGGTCTTGATCTGCCTCTCTCTTTCCTGGAAGAATGGGAGCAACACTCGGTGTCAAGTCGTGAGGTGCCATCTTGGGCGTCTGGCAAAGGGGACCGAGGTCTCTGTTGGACTGCTGAGGCTGGTTCACAACGAATTTTTCCGGAGGGTAAATCTTTCTTTCTTCCGCTACTACCTAGAGCTGCAGCACGGGCTTTGGAATTGACTCACGTTCAAGTTCCAGCCTTGCCTCCGGCTTGCTCTTTCTCTTTATCTCTAAAATGGGGAAGGTAATACCTACTTCACGAGGTTGTAAAGAATAAATGAATAACGAGCTGGACTCATGAAAGCTAGTGATTCTCCTTGTATTCTCCTCTGTGTGCCATCCCTTCGTGCTCCATCGGTAATTGACTTATAGGATACCTACATTCAGTCAATTAATAATCTACCATGGGCCCACTTTAGGCAGACAGTGGGGAGGATATCCCCAACATCTAACACCATGTCTAACTCATTATAGTGACGTAATACATTTCTGTTAAATGAACGAATGAGCAGTTGGTACTGCATGCCTGATACGTATTGACAGGTAATGGAAGGCAAGACCATAGCTGAAAGGGATCTAGGTTATGAATGTTCTCAATAGCTAGGGTGATGAAATTGAATAGGACAGGCAGTCGGGAGTCAGTGTGAGTTTCTGCACATGGAAATGGCACTTAATTATAACAGCTCTTTAGCACTAAGGGCTATCTACTTAAATAGCACGAGGCATATTTTATAGAAAAGTTATGTCTGAGACACCACCCTTCTCTAAGTCTGATTATCTCTCTTTGGTAGCCTTGTTTCATTCATTTACTTATTTTTTTTCAATAAAGATTTATTGAGAACCCAGTATTATGTAGCACTGGGCTAGGCATTAGGCACTAGAGACCCCTAAATGTGTAGGACGCAGCTCTTGACCTCAAGGATCTTACATATAGTCCCGTGGTGAAAGGCAGAGAAGTAAATAGGATAGTATGACATAAGCCAGGGTGATGGGGGTTAGGAGGAAACATTTTGCTAATTCCGAGGGAGGATGACAAAGGAGGGCTAAGGGTCAGCCTGAGCAAGGGGCGTTAGGTAATATTGGGGAGCGCACACACCACATGTGAAGGGCCAGAGGCTTTCTATCTAGTACCCTTCCTCTCTTTCTCCATCAGTCCCCAACCTTTTCTTCTGGTCTGGAAGGCACTGGAAGTTGTGCCTACCAGCCTCCTCTTTGCCACTGGGGTTCCAAAGAGCCACACCACCTGATGATGGCCTGCTTTAACCGTCTGCCCGTCCGCCTGTTCCACAGGCCAAATTCAAGTCCCTGATGGTGGTCAGCACCTTCGAGCTGGGAGCTGAGGGCAGTGTCCTACAGCTGCCTGAAGCCTCTCGTTGGACTGAGGTGGGGCTGGAGCCTGAGTCTGGGAAGAGTGGGAAGAGTGGGAAGAGTGGGAAGAGGCTGTGGGAAGAGTGGAGGTGGGGAGGGGACGCAGAAGAGCACGGGGTGGTGGCGGAGGGGCTTTTTCAGAACCGAGAGCATCCTCATTAGGCAGCAGGGAGTCAGAAGTGACAAAATCAGGATGCTGGGGCCCCCCTGCCTTTATTCCTGCCTCCGTTTCTTTCTTCTTATTCTTCCATTCTGAGCCTTTGCTGTCATGTGGGGGGAGGCCAGCTGGGAGATAGGGTACATGTACCAACAAGCCTCCTTCCCACACAGAGCCTGCTGGAGGTGATTCAGACGCGCCCTGTCCTCCTCTCCCTGTGGATCCTCATTGGCAGTGTCCTGGGGGGGCTGCTCTTGCTCGCTCTCCTTGTCTTCTGCCTCTGGAAGGTACGTACTGCATTAGCGGGGAGTTTGGGGTGCGACCCGGGCTCCTGAGGCAGAGCAGGGAGAGCGGCTCCGTGCTGGGCGGCTGAGCAGGCCGTGGGCACCCTGCCTCGCTGTCACTCCACTCCACAAATGCCGGTGGGATTCAGCTAAGCCAAATAAAATAAATTAGGATCTCATCTTTGGAAGCAAAACAAAAGTGAAGACTTCAGATACGTCTGAGGGCTGTTGGCAAGGTGTCCGGGCAGGACGTTTGGTCATGGCCCTTATCTCTTCCTCTTCAGCTTGGCTTCTTTGCCCGGAAGAAGATCCCCGAGGAAGAAAACAGAGAAGAGAAGTTGGAGCAATGACTGTAGAATAAAGCCCTAGAAAGTCCTCCTTGGCAGTTTCTCCAAAAGACTTGCATAAGACCTGAGGTTTGGGGGCCCGGATGGACAAGAAGAAGCCTCTAGACTGTCTTCCCCAGACCTGCAGCCCGACTTGATTTTAAGTCATGAGGATGGTGCTGACGAGAGATGAGGCCTCACCTCAGACCAGAAGGGCCGGCACACACCCTGGAAACTACACCCTCCCCCCGACCCCGTGCTTCCCTGCTCACCGCCCTGGGTCTGTAACCGACGCTGGGGCCTTGGTTTGGGGCCCCATTTTCCTTAGCCCTAGGAATCAAGAATTTCTTGCCTACCGTTCCTTACTCCTTTCAGATTCCCCCTACATCCTGCCTCAGGTCTGGAAAAGATGGGGACCCTGATCCTCCCTTCGCCTGCCTCTCACCTTCCTGCCTGCCTCCCACTCCGCAGGAGGGAGCCAACGTTGGCTTCAAAAAGTAAAGTCAACATCTGCTGCTTTCCTGCGGAGTCTGGTGATTCAGAGAGCTGGATAGGGAGAGTCAACAGGAAAAAAGGAGGGAGGAGGAAAAGCCACAAGAGACATTCTGTACAATTCCAAGGAACAGAGAAGCCTTTAGACAGGCAACTGCCGTCCCCTGAAACCCGAGACCTCGTGGTGCGCTGGCCCGCCCTCAGGTGCCTGTGGACTGGAGCTGCCCCGGGCCTGCTGGGCAAGGGTTCCCAGCTCACAGCCTTCGCTGGGAGCAGAGCCAGGACCGGGTGCCTGGCTCTCAGGAGCCAGGGGGCCCCCAGGTGGCTAGTGCTGGAATAGCAGAGCGGAGTCCCGTTGTCTCGGTCACGGCCAGTGGAGCGACCTGGACACCCTAGGCGGTGCCTCACACACACTTGAGCCCTCATTGAGGCCTCCTTCTAGAAACTAGAGAAAAGAGAGAGGATTTCTTCTGGACTGGGGGGGGATAATCCCTTTCACCGGCTTTGGGATGCAGCCACACTGTAGGGTCTGAAGGAGTCAGGTCTGCAGTGATGAAGGAGCCCAAGTGGGTGGCAGGAGGTGGCTGGGGAGCAAGCCCTTGCTTGCTCAGCACTGGCCGTGTAGCACAAACAGCTCCTAGGAAAATGTGTCCGGGGCAACCGCAGTCACTCCTGTAGGGCCTCTCTGGCAGGATCAGTTTGCCAGCCCGTGCCTGATGTGTCCTGGGAATTCCCAATTTCCATCTCTGGGCCGCCCCACCATTTTCTTGGGGTCAGGGCCAGTCTCACCAACTACTGGGTAACTTGTATTTCTTTGTAATCCAAGCTTCAGATACCAAGGTCTGTTACTGGTCCCGAGGGCGCGGCTCTGACAGCTGTTGGAAGAATTAACACCCATGGGGAGCTGAGAGGAGAGGAGACCTGGCAGGACGGTTGACCAGCAGTCACAGAACTTGTCCTCAGGGCTGTTCTAGAGGTCTGGCCGCCATGTTTGTTTTGGCATGTTTCCGGCCTTTTGCACAAGGCGCTGTCTCTGTGTCCCAGCGGGGTGGACGGTCTATCAGATGGTCAGAACAAATAAAGTTCAGTTTCAAATGCCTTCTGGGTTTCTTTGGGTTCCCTTGGATATGGACTGCTCGGGAGAGGTGGTAGATTCGCAGACCACCTGAAACTTTATATAGTTGAGTTCCTGGAAGGCAAAATTATGATCCAGTTGAAATGCTTTCTGTGCCTCTCACTGGGAGGGGCATCCTAGCCTCCTGCCATCCTCACCTACATATGTGACTACAGAGAATAAAATGTGTAGATTGGGAAGCACAGAGGCCTAGATTGAAACCCTACATCAGCCACAATTACCTGTGTGGCCTCAAGCAAGTCATAACTATTCTGAGGCTCAGACAACAGTAAGAGGCGGTTGTGGTACCCTGGTTGAGAATGAAGACAGGCTTGGGTTCAAATCTCAGCTCTACCACCTAAAACCTGCTTGACTTGGACAGATTTCACTTTTCTAAGTATTGGCTGTCTTGTCTTTAAACTTACTAGGGTTGTGGGGACCGAATGAGATAACTCAGGTAACGTGAGGCTATACTAAACACTCAATAAAAGTCAACCATTGTTCTAAAAATAGCTGGTTATAAAAGAATCCACCTCACTGGGCACTGGGAGGATTCAGGGAGAAGCTGTGGGGAAGCCCCGGCTGGTGTTCCTAATCGCGTGACCCCACCTCCCTGTCACAGGCCCCGAAGACTTATGTCCTCTGTGTGCTGTTGTCACCTACCACGAAATCTTATCCTCATCCCCTTTGAAATAAGACCTCATGCCCGCCAAGGCAATAATCCACTAATTAACGTCAGGTTCTAATGGTAGAAATCAAATCTATTTGATGTTTTGAGACATCCAGTGCTCTAGTCCCCTCAGGAATGTGTGCGCGTAAGCAACAGCCTGCTAGAGAGCAGGTCTCTCCCTCTGTTGCCGGACTCTGAATATGATAGACAGGCCAATAGGCAGGGACCAGAAGTCTGTGGCAAGCTGGCGAACTATTCTGTGACAGGAGCAGTCCCTGGTGACCCCCGGGGCATTTCATATAGGCTATCACGTGATCAACCTTTATGGAACATACTGTTTGTGAGGCTGGGACTGAGCCTGTGCTTAAGTGGACAGATCACCCCTCTTTCTCCCCAGTGAGCGCCGCAAAGGACATGGGTTTCTCGGAGCACTGGTTCATCTAATTCTTTATCCTTGTGATTAAAAGAGCATTTAAAATTTTCTTCTCCACCCAGAGACCCCTCTCCTCTCTATCCGTCAGCTGTAGAGTGTGACTTTCTCTACCCCAACCCTGTCCTGTGGGGTGAAGCCAGTTGGTGAGGCCGCTGTCGCCACCGTGTCTCTCCTCAGACACAGGAGTGCTCCTTCCTTTCTTCTCATTGTTGAGTCTTTAAAAAAATTTTTTTTTAAATGCTTATTTATTTTTGAGAGAGAGAGAGAGAAACACACAGAGTGTGAGCAGGGAGGGGCAGAGAGAGGGAGACCCAGAATCTGAAACAGGCTCCAGGCTCGCGGCTGTCCGCACAGAGCCCAGTGCGGGGCTTGAACTCATGAACGAGCCATGAGATCATGACCTGAGCTGAAGTTGGACCCTTCACAGACTGAGCCTCCCAGGCACCCCTCATTGTTGCTTCTCTAGTCCTTCCTTCATCTTTCATTCATTCACTCATCAGACGTTAAGCACCAAATAGGAGCCAGGCAATGAGAACTATATAAAACACAACTCTTACCATAAAAGGCCCAGTCTACGAGGAGAAACAAACATGGAAACAAAGACAAATACAGAGAGGTGTTTCCTATACAGCACAGCAGCAAGTAGTACAAGCGTGTCATGCACATGAAGCACACTTTTTTGGGCAGGGGTGGCAGGGTTGTAAGGGAAATCTTTACAGAAAAAGAAAGAAATTGGCCTGAGGGGCCAGCAGGTGTGAGAGAAGGCATTCCAGAGGATTTATTACCAGTCGGGAAGGAAGTCTTTGTGCCTCAGAACAGCCTAACCATTGGGCTGTTTGTGAACCTAGTGAGTGATGAGTCTGGAGAGGGGGAGTAGGCTCTCAGACGCATTTGAGTGAGCTGGCTCTGGCCACAGGGAAGAAAAAACATTGGGGGATCTTTGAGTGTGACAGTCAAGAAAGAAATCCTTTTTTTTTTTTTAAGTAAAAACATTTTTTTAAATAGGCTCCAGGCCCAGCACAGTGGGGTTTGAACTCACAGTCCTGAGTCACATGCTTTACTGACGAAGTCAGCAGGGTGTCCCCAGAAAGAAGTTTGGAGATGTCACAGCACAAGGACAGGACCTGTGAGCAGAAAGAGCTGCGCTTTTGCTGTATGACGCTGATGGTTGAGTGCTTAGTGCTTACGGGGGCGAGGATGTGCAGGGAACATTCGATCAGAAGTGTCTTCTTTGAATTTCTAGTAGTAAGACTACTTTCGCAAGATTTCTGTGGTGCTTACCATTCAGTTCAATATTAACTATCAGTGAAATTTACAGGCTGTCGGGAGACCCTTTAAGAACGCAGCCACCGACATGCATTCAATCATTATCGAAACTATGCAGGCTATAGGTTAGCCTTCTGGGCTAAAAGTGAGCCGTTTTCTATTTCTCACCCCTTCCACCCCTTAACCGTTTTGTGGTCCTTAAATCTTTAAGGTTGTTGAAAGGCAAAGGGCTCATCTTCTGTAACTTCTTCAAGCATATAGGGTTGTAGAGATGTCCCTACCTATGGACTGAAGTTGGTCACTATCTGTCACAACAAGTAACTATTCCGGAAGACCACTGAGGGGCCATTAGGGTGGCTTTGCTTTTGAGTAGTAAGGATCATCTGTGAGCTGGGCCAAGGAATCAGGAACTGCTCGCGTGTATCTCGGCAACAGGAGAGAACAAAGCAAAAGAGAAAACAGAGAGAGACAGAGACAGGGTAAGCAGGGGAGAGGGAGAGAGAGAGAGAGAGAGAGAATCCGGAGCAGATTCCATGGCATCAGCACAGAGCCCAATGCAGGGCTCGAACTCGCCAAACTATGAGATCATGACCTGAGCCAAAACCAAGAGTTGGACACTTAACTGATGGAGCCACCCAGGCGCCCCTAGGATTCATACTATAATGAGAAAAAGAAGTGTGAGAAGAAGACGCTGCAGCATGGACCATGGACCGCCCCCCAAACCGGAATTTAACCAATCATTAAGTGACAGTGCAGGGTCTTCAGGAGCACCGAGTTGGCTATTCACATCCATAAATAATCCTGCTATGTGTTTGTTATGATCTGGAATGAAGATGCAAAATTCCACTTCAATACTGGCATATGTGCTTGTTCTGCTAGAAGACATCTAATCCACTTTATTTTGTAGAACTGCTTTACGCATTTAGGTTACTTTAGTGTTTAATAAAGTGATGCTATTTTAAGTCATTTAACACCTTGTGTATTTATCAAGGGCCTCCATGTGCCATCATGAGTTTTTCTAAAACTACCGATTGAAGAAAAATAGATGTCAGATGGTCATACCAATGGAACATGGATCGTGTCTATCATTGTTTTATTTATTTTTTTTTCAAAAAATTTTTTCTGTTTTTTTTATTTTTGATAGAGAGAGACAGCCCAAGCAGGGGAGCGTCAGAGAGAGAGGGAGACACAGAATCTGAAACAGGCTCCAGGCTCTGAGCAAGCTGTCAGCACAAAGCCCACACGGGGCTTGAACCCACAAACCACAAGATCATGACCTGAGCCGAAGTCGGACACTCAACCAACTGAGCCACCCAGGAGCCCCTATCATTGTTTTAGATGTGGAAGATTAGTTGGCCTTGTGACTGTTAGTGCCACGGCTGTGCCTCCAGGCATACCCTGGAGTACGTCTTCTAATCCAGCCTGGTGGACACCATGGCCGCAGATTTGGCCCCCACAACCATTGTATTCCATTAGGTGCTAGCCATCTGACGTCTGGTCACCTTGTCCCATCAGCAGCAACCAATCTGTTGGCTGTAAAATAATGGTAAGGTCCCAGGCTTCTGGAAGGACTCATCCCATCTGGCAAGTACTATTAGGCCATGAACCAAGGGTGTGGTTTTTCTGTTCCCAACATAAAAGGGCCTTTTGATTTAGTTGTCCTACTGTGGGAGTAAGCCACATAGACCCATCCCATATTTGATGTCATCTTTCCTGGGTGTATCCATAAGGACTAAATACTCGAGGAATTTGTTGTCGTGAGCCTATCTGTGGGTTGGCATATTCAGGTAAAAGTTTGATAATTCGAGGATAAAAGAAAGGCCTCTGGAGAGTTCCATGTAACATTTACCACAGGCCAGAAAGAAACATTCTTTTTAGTAATAGAAATATCCCTAGATGGGCTGGTATTGGGGTGACTTTGTGTTAGGTTTGGTTAAAGGGGGCCACTGTGTGCATGGCTAAAGGATCTATGTATAGTTTTACATCGACAGAAGTGGTTTCCAGGATATATAAGGCTAAGGGATAAAACCACTAAGAAGACTTCTTTGTTTTAGATCTAGCCTGAACAATCTCCTAATTACGAGGAGTCACTAGCAAGTGGGAGAAGACTTGTCTGGGAATATGGGCATCCCCAAGTGCATCATCCAATCCAGTCGTAAGGAGATGGGGGCCATCTATTATTTCCATCAGTCTACAGTGAGGTACGCTTTGACTTTTAAGGAGTGATTTTGTTATCCTAGCCACAGAGAATTGATCAAAGTGACTGCTGAGTTACAAAATTGCTGGGGAGTCTCTCTCCGTTGTCCAGCTGTTTAAATAATCATATGCCCGCGTGGTCCCTCGTATTACCCCCACAGAATAAAAAGCCAGAGGATTGTCTATATATGAGTTGTTATGCCAATTTTTCTGAAGTTTACCTCAAGTTGTCCACCTTAGGCAAACAACAAACACTTAAAGACAATTAATCAGAACGAGAATTGAACATCCAAAAGAATGCGTTATTGAAACATAATTTTTCTCCCTAAATTCACCCTTTTTTCCAGAGTTAGCCAAATCAAGACTAAGTTGTTAGTAAAACCAGTCCAGGTTTAATAAACGTGGCCTAATCATTTATGTCAGCTCAGCAAGAATAGTGATTGGTCATAGAAGATTTTTTAAAAAATTTGTTGGGGTGCCTGGGTGGCTCATTCGGCTCAGTCAGTTAAGCCTCCAACTTTGGCTCAGGTCAGAGCTCACGTTCGTGGGTTCGAGCCCCGCATCGGGCTCTGTGCTGACAGCTAGCTCAGAGCCTAGAGCCTGCTTCCGATTCTGTGTCTCTTTCTCTCTGCCCCTCCCCCTCTCATGCTCTCTCTCTCTCTCTCTCTCTCTCTCTCTCTCTCTCTCTCTGTATCAAAAATAAAAATAAAACATTAAAAAAATTTGTTTTGCTGGACCTTTTTATAAGGAATTTTTAGACTGAAATTTTAATAGCCTCTCGAGGCCAGAGCCAAGCCAAAGCAGTGTCCTCAGACTTGCGGGCAAGACCTGTAGATTTGAGGTACTCATCTTCCGGGGGGGTCCCCAAATATTCTAAGGTTTCCTGCACCTGCCAGGATGTGACATTTGTTATTCCTGGGAACTCTGTCAGCAAGGTGTCAGGCCAATGTTTCCAAGGGCTTTATTGACTCTCTAAGTCAACCTTAATTCCTCAAAGCTGTCTATGCATGTTTTTCTCAAATACGACATTTCATAACCATTGTTTCTAATGGTGTCCTGTTACAAGAACAGGGTTACAAGAACAGGTTACTGAGTTTATGCAAATAACTGTAATTGCCATGGAAGAAAGAATATTTATTTATTATGGGCTTCTGAATTTTGGAGGGTTTAGGTAGAAAGGAAAAATGCTTCGATTTGTTCACAAAAGAATATTTGATATTACTATAAGTCATGGATATTTTAAGAGAAGACTTCCTCAGTCTGAAAAAGCAAGTGTTAGAGAACCAGTAATGCTTCAACTAAGAGTCACAAAAAACTATGAGGCGCCTGGGTGGCTCAGTGGGTTGAGCATCTGACTTCAGCTCAGGTCATGATCTCACGGTTTGTGGGTTTGAGCCCCACCTGGGGCTCTAGTCTGATAGCCCAGAGCCTGGAGGCTGCTTCACATTCTGTGTCTCCTTCTCTCTCTGCCCACACCACCCGCCTTGCTCTCTAAAAAGTAAATAGACATTAAAAATTTTTTTTAGTATCAAAAACCTATATTTGTCAAAAGTCCTTTTTCTGAATCTCCTTGAAGACAAGATTCATTTTGTAAGAGCATCGGAACAATAACTATAGATGACAAAAGACGCAAACACAGACATGCTTAAAGATCTGATATGAGAGGTCATTTTAATGCAACTGACAAGGAAATCCAGTTGTTGCTGTGACAAGTGATGACCTTATACCAAACAGTATTAAACCTTAAGGATTTTCATATCATTTCATAATACTTCTGTGGAATGTTGGAGTTCGGAGCAAGTGGTCAAGAAAGAATTCTAGAGGCACGCCTGGGTGGCTCAGTTGGTTAAGTGTCCAACTCATGATCCCAAGGTTTGTGGGACTGAGGTCTGCATAGGGCTCTGTGCTGTCAGCACGAAGCCTGCTTGGGTTTCTCTCCCTTACTCCACTCCCTCAACTCGCACATGTGTGCACACACACTCTCCCTGTCTCTCAAAACAAATAAACATTAAAAAAAAAATTCTTGAGACATCTTTGGTGCAAATAGGTGGTTTTATTAAAGCAGAAGGACAGGACAGGACCCATGAACAGAAAGGGCAGCACTGAGGTTGTAAGGGATGACTGATTATATACTTTCATAATGGGAGGAGGTTAGGGTAGTGTAAGTCTCTAAGGAATTTGGAAGCAAGGTTTCCAGGACCTTGAGGGGCTAGCTGCTGTTGGGAAAAGGTCATTTATTACCATCTAATCAAACATTAGTCATGAGACCCTTCAGCTGTAAAGCAGTGCTCTGTATGCTTGGAGGATGATTGCTAGCATATATTGTGGGGGGGGGCAGGTAGAGATAAAGGAAGTTTCCAAAGGAATGTTTATATGCTAACGGAGACTTAACAGGACCCTGGAGCTTGGAATAATGTTAAGCTAAGATTGCCTTTTGCCCTTAGCAAAGTACAGTCAAACCTTGGTTTGCGAGCACAGTTCATTTTGGAAATGTGCTTGTAATCCAAAGTATTTGAATATCAAAGTAAATTTCCCCATATGAAATAATGGAAACTCAGATGATTTGTTCCACAACCCAAAAATACTGACCTAAAAATGATTACAGTACTTTTTTTTTTCCTCTTTTTTTAAGTTTATTTTTAAGAGACAGAGAGACAGCGTGAGCAGGGTTGGGTCAGAGACAGAGAGACACACACACAGAATCCGAAGCAGGCGCCGGGCTCTGAGCTAGCTGTCAGCACAGAGCCTGACATGGAGCTCGAACCCACGAATTGTGAGATTATGACCTGAGCCCAAGTAGGACACTCAACTGACTGAGCCACCCAGGCACCCCTACAGTACTTTAATATAACATAAAGTAATAAAGAAAATACAAAGTATAAAGAAAAATAAACAAATTAACCTGCACTTACCTTTGAAAACCTTCGTGGCTGGTGTGAGGGAGACAAGAGAGAGGAGTTATGTGTGGGACAACTTTCACTGTCACTAACGGAGTCACTGCTATCTATTGGCTCAAAGGCATCTTTTTCTTTTCATGCAATTTTAACAATGAACCTATCCAATGACACTTGCTTTTGCCCCCTTTTGAAGATCTTGCGGAAATGTGACATTGCATTGTCGTTAAACAGATTCATTGCTTGCACGGCTACAGTCTTACTCAGGTGGTGCTTTTCTACCAAATTTTGCACTGTTTCCTGCATTTTACACATCTCCCTAATCTTGTTTAGTGAGGGATTCCTCTGCCTTTTCTTCTCCCTCTCTGCAGATGAAATCTCCTCCATAACCTCTTGCTGTTGTTCACGATACAGATCCATCAATTTGTCAGTGGTCACTGTGGCCTGAGACGAAGCATCCAAGCCTGGGAGACAATTACCCACAATTCTGCAGGTAGAGAGACAGAGACAGAGAGAAGAACCATTGGCTCAGTTGTGATCATGTGATATTCAGTGTCATGTACTATTCGTACTGAAAGACATCACTCGTTTATCAAGTGGAACTTGATTACAAATGTTTGCTCCTCTTGCAAAACACTCACAGAACAAGTTACTCACAGTCCAAGGCTTTATTTGTATTAGTATCAAGGCAGTTGAGTTCCTGGAGGAAGGTCACTCCTCCTGACTCAAGGACTTGTCAATGAGCTGTAAGTTGGAAAGAACTTTAATTTTTTCCTTCTGATTTTGTTTCCCACATCAGTTTCTAGAATAGTCACAGCATTTACCCAAATAATATAACACAAGGCTTATCACTATTTGACAGCGTTTTCCAGTATACATACCATAGTACATACATACCAAGTAAAAAGCCTGATTAGTCAAAAAGACTTCATTCACCATTTACATCTCAAGACGTACATTAAAAACTTTAGAAAGTTTTATTTTTTTAAAGTATTTATTTTTGAGAGAGGGAGAGGCAGCGTGAGAGGGGAAGGTCAGAAAGAGAGAGACACAGAATATGAAGACAGGCTCCAGGCTCTAAGCTGTCAGCCCAGAGCCCAACGCAGGGCTCGAACCCACAAACTGTGAGATCATGACCTGAGCTCAAATTGGATGCTTAACTGACTGAGCCACCCAGGCAACCCAAAAAACCTTAGAAAGTTTTAAAGCGCATATACAAATAGGGTTACACATCATTGTAAATTTAATATTTACATTTAACTAAGGTGGCAATAAGGCATTCTTTAGGAAACTATAGAGTGGTTAGCAAAACTTGACTCTTTTAACATTGAGAAGTTTTAACTTTCTTAAGTAATCAAAGACCTGATAGAGACAAAACATAGAAGTTTTCATTTTCTGGGAAGATAAAAGAAAAAAAAAACACTTTGTTTATATTTTCTTATCAAGAGTAGAGCAACAATCCAACTGGGTAATCCTCCATCCAGTCCGTTTCAGGAAGCACACAGTCTTACATATCTTGGATTTTTTGCTCATCAAGGGACATATTGGATTATTTGGGAGTTTTAAGATTGGGCTGTCCCAAAGACATGTGACTGTCCCATGCCAAACAAGAATCTACTCATTAAAAGAACGAAAAATCAGGCGAGTCTAATTTCTGAGACTATAGGGCTGAAGTAATAGTGTCCAGCCTGGTGGCAAGAGTCCATCCCTCTCTGTAGTACAGCCACAGGCAAGAGGCCCTCTCCTGAGCACTTGGGCAACAAGACCCATTCTGAAGGGTCATATTATTCAGGATATCTCTGAAAAAGAAAAACAGGTAAGATAAAAAAGACAGGGAGTAATGAAGATTTACAAAGTTGCATCAAGCTCTTGGATTCACTCTGTTGTCCACCAAAAGTGTAGGATCATTGAGCACATAGTCAAGAATTCTTGAGATGTTGCACATTGCAACTTAGTACATTTATTTTAAGTCGCACAGGGTCAGGGGGCAGAAAAAGCTGTACTTTTGCTGTGTGAATGAAACTGGTGGTTATATGCTTAGTGCTCAAAGGGGGAGGGGCATGTATAAATGCTTTCTTCAAATTTCTACTCTAAAAATTACTTTTGCAAATTTTCTCTGGTGCTCATCATTGTCTTCAATATTAATGATCAGTGAGATTTACAGGAAGTCATGAGACTCTCCCTTTAAGAATGTAGCAACCAGCTCTTATTTGATCCTTATCGAAACTATGTAGGCCATAGGTAAGCCTTCTGGAATAACGGTGAACATTTTTCTGCTTCTGTCCCTTATTAGAAGGACACAGGGCAGACCAGTTAGTTGCAACTGACTGTTCAAGCAAGAATTGCCGGGACTCTGAATGTGAAGGGCAGTGGAAATAGTGAAGACAGTTTTGTGGGGGGTTATTTCACATGGCTACTTAAAAGAATTCTCTCCTCCCTCTCTGCTATTTTCTAACTTACAGGTTTCGTTACAATATTAAGCCTGATCTACTTTCCCCTAGGTTTTGTTTCTCAGATTGCGGAGGATCATGCATCGTCCCCGCTCAATCTTCGGCTCTGCACCACAATCTCCTCCGGTTTCCAAATTGCTCTCTTCCAAGCCTCTTTGGTGCTTGGGATTTCAGTCGGGGAATGGAGGAAGGAAGCAGAGGTAATTAAGTGGGCCAGATGTCTCTGGATACAATAAAAGCATCGTCACCAGTAGCTGAATGTGACTGTTGGTAGGAACACAGCCGAACCTAGCGAAGCTCAGACCGGCCAGGATCCTGAGGCAGAGTTTGGAGGGGCGGGGCTGAGGCGGAGCTTGGGGCAGAGCCGCAGTCTGAAACTGCGGGGGGCGGGGCTAGGGGCGGGGCTTGAACCTGAGCTCCGGTGGTACCTACAGCTATTGAGTGGGTAGGAGCTGGAGGCGGGTTTGCTTTGGGAGGGCGACGTTTGAGACCTTGCCCAAGTCGCAGCGAAAGACTGCAGGCTTTTGTGCTTTTGCAACGTCAGAGTAGGGCAGGGCCAGGGGTGGAGTTTTAAGCCCAGTTCTCGGGTTCTTGTGTCTGATTGAGTCCAGCGGGTCCTGGGGCGGGTCCTGGAACGGGTCCCACTCTGCTCTTGACAGCTCTCCCTTGCAGAGCCGCAGCCGAGTCCCGTGGGTTCGGGAACCTGTAGCCCCGTTCTCCGCGCGTCCCCGTCCCCCCGTGGCTCTGGCCCTGGCCATGAAGCGCATCTTCTCCTGCTCCAGCTCACAGGTGGCGGTAGGTGCCAAAATGTCCGGGAGGCTGGGGCTGGGGTCCAAGCCCTGTGGTGACAGAAGTCCTGAGTCCCGTCTTCATGCACCATTGCCTTTTCTCTTTATCGGTCTTTCCAGCTCTTCCACTCCCCGCAGTGCAGCCCGCCAGCCCTGCCTTCCCCTTCCCCCAGAACCTGTCCCCTAGCCTCTGCCCTCCCTCAAGTTCCTTTCTCTTGGCCTTTTTTTTTTTTTTTTGTCCTCTAGCATGTACACCCTGACTTAATATATTTCCTGCAGCCCCTGCCCCTTCCTGAAGGCCGTCTCTACTTTTGCTGTCTCACAGCATGGCACGCCAAGCATCCCCTCTATCCCCAGCACCTGCTCACCCCCAAGTGCCGCTGTTTCCCAAGTTCTGCCCCACAGCCCATTTTTAGGCCTGATCTGTCCTTACAACCCTGCCCTCTCCTATGGCTCTATCCTGGCTGTTTCCTCTTGGCCCAGCAAACTTCCCGGGCCCGTGCCTTCCTTCCCCTTGCTCTGCTTCAGAGTCTTCTCTCTCCCTGCCCCTCATCTCACCCCGGGTCCCTTCCACTCCTGCTACCTCATCTGCACCAGCGCCTCTCTGACATCACTCCAAACTTCTTTCTAAATGGTGCTTCCGCACCAGCAGCCTCCTCCTTGCCCCCTTTGGCTCCCTGCCCCTCTCTGCCCAATGGTCCTCCGACCCTGGTTTTCCCCCTTCTGCCCTGGCCTCCTTCTGCCTGCTCTCTGTGGGCTAATCTTGCAGTCCCCCAGCCTGACAGGCACAGGCAGAGGACACTTGGTTGTTTGGCTGCTCCCCAAGAAGCTGGGTAGGTTGCCCGCAGGATCTGCCCTGGCCAGTTCCCTGCAGGGTCTGGCTATCAGACTGGTTCTTGGGCCAGTCAAGACCTCCTGTCTGCTTCTCCCCAGAATCTTCCTTCAGTCTAACCCTTACTTGGTTGCTGAGGCCTTGGGCTCTCTGCTTCCTTGGGCTGAGTTGGGGGACGGAGAGGGTGTAGCTGCCTCTTAGATCTCTTAGAGAGAGCCCCTCCATCTGGGGATGGCATTTTCTGTGGGCACTGGGATTACGGCTCCTTTAGAAGGGAAGTAGTCAGTGACCTGTGGGGCTATTCCTAAGCCTAACCTCACTTAGCGGTGTCATTCATAAGCCAACGTGAGAACTGCTCACTCGCTCTGCGAGGCATTGGACGTGAGTGAGCTGTGAGGCAAGAGTGGGAACTCTGTTGAGGCCTGTCCTTGTCCCACTTGTGATTGCTTCTCCTGTCATCTCCACACATGGATCAACCAATCAAAATGCACTTACCGGATGACTCGGATAGGTACCAGAAACTGAGGCTTAACTGATAATGATTTTTTGATTCACACGGACTCTTGCCTGGACTCTTCCCTCACTCTTCCCTCGTCACTAAAAGTCCTTTACATTGCCCTTCCCTTTCAGGTCTGTGGAGTTGGCCTGCTCCTTAGGAATGGTGAAATTCTTTCATTTTTCCTGATTCTCCAATCCTTGTCAGTGCCTCCTTTCCAAAGTGCTGGAATGAAAATGGACGGAATGTTGGAATTTGGAAACATCCCTTTCTCGTGCCAGTTCTGCAGAGATTTGGCTATGAACAACTTTCACCCATTCCCCACTCTCCTTAGTGTCACAAGCTTATAGGAAGTGAATTGGGTGCATTTAGAGCTATCTAGCTGAAAAGAAAACTGTTGCCTTAGGCAGGATGGATCACAAAAAAAAAGCTTAAAAATAGGCCAATGTCAGCTGCAAATTGTTTCCTCCTGAAACTTCCTCACCTTTGTGATAAATTCCTCCACTCCCTGGGTGGCTAACCCCTCTGAACAAGTTTGTCAGAGAAACAATGCAACAAGCCTTCCTGGCCACTCCCAAAGCTTGGCTTCCAAGTCCTGCCTGTCCTCACTCCCATCCCTGGGGCCAAGGCCAGAGTCCTGCATCCTTGATTAAAATTGAATCGAAGGAGTGAAAGGCTAGCTACCGTTTTAAAAGTAATCTAAGTTGTCGAGAATAGAGGAAGCTTATAGAGGAAGCTAAACAAGCACACAAATAAAAACTTAGCTCGTATGGTCTCATTTTAGTTAAACAGATGATCCCTTTTGAGGGGTCTCACCTATTAGCTTCCTCTGCCCAGGTAGGAAGTAGATCAGAAAACAGCATGAAACAGTTGGCACTGAATCAGCTTAGAGGAATGTCAATTGCATTTAAAAGAAATTTTTTTAATGTTTTGTTTGCTTTTTGAGAGAGAGACAGAGAGACAATAAGAGCATGGGAGGGACAGAGAGAGAGGGAGAGAAAGAATCCGACAGCTGACAGCTGTCAGCACAGAGCCCGATGCGGGGCTTGAACCCATGAACCATGAGATCATGACCTGAGCCGAAGTTGGACCCTCACCCGACTGAGCCACCCAGGTGCCCCATGTCAATTGCATTTAAAAAAAAAAAATGAGAGTCAGCTCCTGGGTCCTCTAAGGCAGCCTTTCCATTTCCATGCACCTGTCCTACAGCCATAGCCACTCTTTTTCTCTCTCTACTGTTGGGGTGTTTCCTCTCATAGGATGCTTATGGGCGCACAGCCAGAGATAAAGAGAGGCTGCAATTACTTCTACAAAGGCCCCCTAATCTTAGCTACAGAAATACAAAGCTTGTCCTTGTTTTTGAGTCTGCTGATTAATGTGGTGATCGCTCCCCTGAGGCCGTGATGGCAATCCAGAGCCTCTTGTCCAAGGAGCTGGGTGAGCAATGGACTGGATCTTGGAATGTGAAAGCATCACTCTGTCCTTCCTCAGCCTAGTTCCATAAAGGCTTGGCTGTGACAGATTTCTACCTATTCTAAGTTCTTCCTAGGGTAAAGAGATTACGGGAGACAAATCAGGTGGATTTAGGGGTGCTGGGGTGGCTCAGTTGGTTGGGCGTCTGATTCTTGATCTACAGCTCAGGTCATGGTCTCACGGTTCGTGAGTTTGAGCCCTGCGTCGGGCTCTGCGCTATCTGTGCAGAGCCTGCTTGGGATCCTCTCTTTTTCTCTGCCTCTCCCTGTCCCAGAACAAATAAATAAAACTTTTAAAAATACGTTTAAAAAATCAGGTGGAAGGGTGCTTGGTGGGGGGGGCTCAGTCAGTTAAGCATCCGACTTCCTTCAGGTCATGATGTCACAGTTTGTGAGTTCGAGCCCTGCACTGGGCTCTGTGGTGACAGCTCAGAGCCCGGAGCCTCCTTCAGATTCTGTGTCTCCCTCTCTCTCTGCCCCTCCCATGCTTATACTCTGTCTCTCTTTTAATAATAAATAAAAACGTTAAAAAAATTTTTTAATCAGGTGGATTTAGAGCTATCTAGTGGAAAGAGAAGTATCCATGTTGCTAAGAAGCACCTTTACCATCTCTGCAACCTGGCTGTTATGTATCGGCTGATATAAGCAAGATCGCTGCCTCCTGTTGCTCTGTATGGAGAACTCCGAACTCAGAATTGCAGGCACATCCAAAACGTGCCCAGCAAGGCTAGGAAGGATGGGGATGGACCCAACATTTATGGCGCGCCCACATGTGGCAGACAGTGCTAGGTGCTTAATAGCGCATTATCCAGAAGCTGAGGTTCAGAGAAGTTGTTACATGGCCAGAACGTGTTAGAATCCTAATTTTAAGTGGAGGGCTTCAGATTGAGACCGGCTGATGGTAGTGTCCGGTGGTAGAGGAGTAATTCTAGCTTTCTGCTTTTTCTGAGGGTAACTCATTCTCATGGGACATTGGATAATGTGTTCCTACCTCTCAGAGCCCTGTGACATGTGGAGCAGACATTTTGTTTATTTGACCCTTTGAGTATTAACCTGTCTGGAGACTCGTTCTCTGTGCAGGGTCTGAGGGTGCTCTGAGTAGCGTCTGAGGGTGGGTGGCTTTGCCCTGGAGGCTGTCTTAGACTGTGTACGTGGAAACAGGAAACGCTCTTCCGCGGTAGTGTGTGTGGTCTGGTAGTGAGGACCAGGACTGGGCATCAGGTGACCTGGGTGTCACCACTGTTTTGTGCTGTGACCCTGGACAGTTATCCAACATCAGCGTGTTTGACTTTCTTCTGCTGTCAGATAGATCAAATAATATCAGCCCTAACTGCGTTCCGGAGATGGTGAGAGGCTAACTGAAACAGCACTGGAAAGGGCTGTGCGGAATTGCTGTGCGAGAGAATTACCTTAAGATCCATCTAGCCCGAGATCATTTTCAGGGTACGGGCATCTCAAATCTCTCCGGCTTTTGCGACATAGTTTGGCTCTGGAAATAGTATCTGAAAATGAGTTATTTGGCTGCTGTAGACCCTAGGTCTTCCACCTCCTCCCAAAGCCTCTTTCTTGTTGCAATTACACCTCATAAAACGAAATGTGCCACCTCAGTCCCTCACCACTTCCTGTTTGGTTATAAGAATACCATGCGTTTGTAGGGCCCTTTAGAGGTTACAAGGAGATTTTATATACCTCATATGAGGTTAGCTCATTTCAGGGTCACAGCGCGATGAGGTAGTTATTATTTCCCACGTCACGGATGAGGAAACAGAGGGGTTCGATCGCTTGTTCTGGGCCCCATTGCCGAGAAAGTGGCCGAACCAGGCCCCGGACTCCGGCTCGCTGACAAAATAGTCATCCGGGACCCTTCTCATACCGCTGGTGTTTGCTTCTCTTCCTCCTTTCCCTTCCTCTCTCTGCATCTAACCAGGCTGTTCTTTGCTCCCAGTCCTGGGTGTTTCTACACACCTCTCTCTCTTTCACGCCCTGGCTCCCTCAATTACTGTAATTACCCCACCACCTGCAACAGTCAAGCTGGGATTCTAGAACAATGCATGCCCAGGTGTGGCTGTTGCCTGGAGCAGCTCCTCCCTGCCCCGGTGAAGAGGAGGGAGGCCCGGGGAGGGGGTGGAGGGGAGCTGTCACCTCAAGCCTAGTGAGAGACCTGTCTTTGCCTTTCGTGGTTGTGCCGTGATAGGGGGAGTAAAGGGCACAGAAATGGGGTGGGAACACAGAAACTCTGCTTCCCCAGGGTGGGCGCCCAAAGCCAAGGGGTAGAGATGGTGTGTATTGCTGGGCTTTTGGACTCCTGGCTGCGGTGTGAAGCTAGGTGCCTTGATGTCGCAGAAATCTGAGGACAAGAGGCAAAGCAAGGGAGATGGGGGGGTCCTGTGAGCCCAGCTGGGAGGGGTCAGTGTGGCTGAGTTTGCTCCAGCGAGACCTAGCGAGCCAAAGGGAAGGAGTCATGGCTGGGATCGCTCGGAGCTTGCACCCCTCACAGCAATAATTACACATGAGGATTTAAAAAAAAATCTTAACTACTCTGCATTCAGTACTGTACTCTAGTGGTCTAAGTACCCTTTGGTCCAGGGGTGGCAGCAGTCAGTTTCTCAGTGAAGCACGGAATGACCCAGGCTGAGTGACTTGTGGAATGTTGGAAGGACCTCAGGGATGTCTCTTTTCCCTTACCTGGCATCCTTCTTTCCTTTTTCCACTCCAACCCCACCCCCTTGGTTCGCGCAATTTGTGGCCCTGGACCAGGTGGAGAGATGGAACCGCCACGATCAGAAGCTGCTGGAGGCGGTGCAGCGGGGGGATGTGGGACGCGTGGCTGCGCTGGCCTCGAGGAAGTCGGCCCGACCCACCAAGCTGAACTCGAGTGGCCAGTCCTCGTGAGTCCCCCCTCCCAAGCCCCTCCTCCCCTTGATATGTCTTAAAGTCCCAAGTCTTTGAAAGTTTTAAACTCCAAGATAAGGTAGGACCAGCGAACGCCCACAGCCTCAGAGCCCTTTGTGTCTTAATCAGCGAGCACGTCAATCAGCATTTGCCATGATCAAGGGCTGCGCGTGGTGAGGGGAGAAGCTGTCATCCCTGGGTCTGGTCTCAAGACCTAGATTGACAAAACTGGCAACAAAACAAAAGCTAGACAGAAAGCCCGTGAAACAGACAGAAGCGGGCCCAGACACTAGCCACAGCGTCTTTTTATTGCACGTTTAGGAGGGTGCATAAACTTGAGGGATTAGGAACCCAGGGGTAGCCGTGAGCATCATGTGGCTCGACAGAGTGATTGGGACAAGAGGGACATCATCCCTTGTCCCTGTACAAGTGCGCTTTCAGACGCACAGCCCTCTGCTCTGCTCCGGCTGCCTTCTAGGACAGCCTTGTCTGTAGAGGGTCATGTGGTCAGAGGACCGGTAGTTATGGGTTCTCTGGACACCTCTGCAAAGTCTGGGTTGCTTGAGACCTGCAGCTCTTATTTCTGTCTTGGCTTCCCAGCCTCCCCTGGCTTCGTGACAACAAGCCACGTAGACTTTTGCTCAGAAACTCAGGCTCGGGAAACTTCCCTGTCCGCTGCTGGGATTGGCTCTGGAGTGAAGAAACACAGCAGGCAGTGCTTGGAAAGATTCTCGCCTCCTGTATCCCCGGGTCCCTTCATCCTTTTGTCCTGTGGCCCTGACTCTGGCAGATTTCATCTGGCAGCCGCCAAAGGCCTGACAGAATGTCTGACTATCCTGCTTGCAAACGGGGCTGACATCAACAGCAAGAACGAGGACGGTGAGTTGGATCCTGCACTGGGCCACCGTGCTAGCCTCTCCTTTTCTAAGCGGCGGTGGTGGCCAACTGCCGAAGGGTCCAACTTCAGTCCCTCACGCCTTCCTCAGTGGTCCTGGCCAGCATCCTTCCCAGGGCTCCCCTCTCTGCAGACCCCTCTCTGCCAACCCTCCTGGGTTTACCTCACCCCTACTCCTACGTCCACCGCAGGCACTCGGGGAACAGGAACTTCTGGCCCTGTGGGGCTGAGAGCTTCTCTCTCTAATCTACCCCTGATTATCTGTGCGTCTCTTGCCTTCCCTCCCTGTGACTCATCAGCTTGCATGGGGCCACCCACCCTCTGACCCCCCACCCACTTTCCCCAGGAAGCACTGCTCTGCACTTGGCCACCATCTCCTGCCAGCCCCAATGTGTCAAAGTCCTGCTGCAGGTAAGAGTAGTTTCTCGATACCACTCGTGTGAAGGGAGGAAGGGGGCCCAGACTCTTCTAACTTTGTTTTATAGTCACAAGTGACATTTGGCCAAATGGACCCCTCCCATCCCCAGTAAGATGTATTCATTCATTCACCAACATTTATGTAATGCCTACTATGTACGGGCACCGCACACACGAGGTGAACGCGCACACACGCAGGGAGGTGCACTGCTGAGTGGCTGAGCAGGTGACCGGAAAACACAGGTGTCCCAGTTAATCCCCAAAGCTGCTGTCTGTTTTTAAGGAGCTTGCGGTCTAGGCGCTCTAAGACAAATGTGTATATGAAATGACAGGCAGACCAGCTAGAAACTGGTCTCCCAAAGTTCAACAGGCAGTGGGGCACATGGCTCCTCTGTTTTTGTTCTCTCTGGCTCTTTCCAAGATCCTCCCTTATGATCCCAAAGTCCCAGCCATGGACTTGGGTATCATTTTCCCTGACATGCTCATTTGCCTATAATCTGATTTTTCGTGGGCCTTAGGTTTAAGACCCGGGGCTGAAATTCAAGGCTGCCTGTTATCCGCAAGGGGTGGATGGGGCTTGCCTAGTAGTTGACCAGAGTCACAGTCCTCCTTCCCCTCCCTTTGGGACTATGGGAGTTGGTGACCCAAGGCGGGGATGTGAGAAGGGTGGCACAGCCATGCCCCATGCTGCTCTCCTTTGTGGCTGTTTGCAGCATGGTGCCAATGAAGATGCCGTGGATGCCGAGAATCGCAGTCCGCTGCACTGGGCAGGTGTGCGTCGGGGGACTGGTGGGACACAGGGCTCAGGGACCGCCGGGTGGAAAGGGAGGGAGCCCAGCACTTGGTGAGTAAGGCAGGCCAGGGCTGACTGCTGAAATGGTTGCAGGCAATGTCGGGTCATAGTCTGACTAGGTGTCCTTCCTGCTTCTCCTTAATCCAACCATCCCTCAACCTCCCCCAGCCTCCTCTGGCTGTGCCTCAAGTGTTCTCCTGCTGTGTGACCACGAAGCCTTCCTGAATGTCCCAGATAACGTGAGTGTCCGCTGGGCAGTGATGCTCTCTCTCTCTCTCTCTCTCTGTCTGAGCTTGACTAGCTAAGCTCCGTGCCCAGGGCTGTACACACCTCCTCTTCCTTCTCCCTCTGCTCCTTGTCCCCTTCTTCATGGAGGGGTTAGGCCTTATGTCCTGGAGGGCTTCCAACCCTTCAGAAAGGAGTACTTAGCCCCTGGGTCTGGGCTTTTTTTGGGAGCAGTGTTGGGAGAGGGCCTTTTGTAGAATTGTCAGGGCCCTGGCTCCCCTTGGCTCCCCCTGGCCCCACGTGAACTCCCTTCCCACACCTGTGCAGGATGGACGGACGCCCCTGATGATTGCCTCACTGGGTGGCCACGCAACTATCTGCTCCCAGCTCCTGCAGAGAGGTGCCCAAGTTAATGTCACAGACAAGGATACCAAGTGAGCCTTCCCCATCCCCCATACCCAATGCAGACACTGACCACTCTAGGCGGGAGCCACTGGGCAAAATGTGTATGTGTGTGATTGTGCGTGTGCATATACATGTGTGTGTTGGGGAAGAAAGACTAGTCTCTGTTTTCTTGGCAACCTCCTTCCTTCAGAGTAGCTGTTCAGAAAAGCTTGATGTTTTGATGTTTTCCTCTTGGGCAGTTGAGAAGGTTTTTCTGAGACCTTCCTATTATTTCCCCATCTTCCTGGCCCAGATGACTCTGGGAGTGGAATCGATACTTCTGGATCCATTAGTTTCATTTACAGGTTTTTAACCTATCGATACTGCTGGATCCATTAGCTTAATTCACTGGTTTTCCAACTATCTTCTAAGCAATGAGATCTTTTTTCCAATAAAGAATTCATGCAGAACCTCAGTATCTAAAGTAGATGAAGCCAAGCCCATCTAATTGGCCCCCCTGGCTTTCTGATGCTGCAGTTCCAAGGAACAGCATTTGGAAAGTTCTGGTCTGGTCTAATGCTTGGTCATTGGCTGGTGCTGGTCTGCGGTTCTCCTCCCCACACTGAAGGAGATCGGACTCTGCGAGCGGAATTTCTGGAACCAGGGCTCCTGCCTGGGCTCCTGGGGGGAAAGCCTATGCCCAGGTTTGTCCCCACCCACAGGTCGGCTCTGATCCTGGCCTGTGAGAAAGGCAGCGCTGAGGTGGCCGAACTGCTCCTGAGCCACGGAGCAGACGCAGGGGCGGTGGACAGCCAGGGGCACGACGCTCTGCATTATGCTCTGCACACAGAGGACCGGGAGCTGTGGAGGCTGCTTCGGCAGGCCCTGCAACGGCAGGGGCGGCAGGGAGGTAAAGCGGATTCCCTTCCAAAAGCTTCTTCGAATGCCGTTTGTTCCCATAGAGCGAATCCCTCTATTATCACCAACTAGTTGAGCATTTATTTACTTATTGCTGCTACTGTGAAATGACCCCAAATTCTCAAAAGCATGATCACAAAATTCTTTCATGCAGTCTCGTGTCTCTCGCTGATGGCAATTCTGCCTGGTGCTACTGCTAGCATTTGTGGGGTGTAATCGTATATCCGTTTGTGTGATTTAACGGTCAGCCTCTGTCTCCCCTAGAGCCTGGAAAACCCTCAGATGACAGGCCACTGGCTGTTTTGCTACCACTGAGGTCCTGGTGCCCATAATGGTGCCTGACACAGTGTCCAATAAATAAGTGAGCAAACAAAATGAATGAGCTGGCCCATCCCTGGGATAGGGAACCCAGGATGCTAGATAGTTAGGGACCCTTTCAATGCAGATAAAGTGTGGGCTAGAAGAGGACTTGTCTGCTTTCATCCCCCCCTCTGCTTTTTTTTTTTTTTTTTTTTGTATAGGTCAGGGGCTTGTTCAACATCCAGATCTTGCCTCCCAGGTAAGACCCTAAGTGCCTTCTGCTTCTGACCTCCCGCGCCCCCCTCCAAGGCTCTCCCACTGGGAGATCTCCAAGGGAGTGAAGGTCGGGGCATGGGGACAGTCTAAGAGAAGAAAGGCTGTCCTGGGGGCCAGGCTAGCCGCCTGACGTTCCTTCACTATTCCTTCTCCCATGTAGGCTCCTCCCGTGGGTTCTCCACCCAAGAGCCCATGGAGAGCAGAGCCCGAGGAAGAAGAGGAGGAAGACCCAGGTTCGGATGAGTGGAGGTGGAAGTATGAGGAGGAGCAGAGGAAGGTTTCTCAGTTGGAGCGGGAGCTGGTGCGAAAGACGGAAGAGAGTGAGGCTCAGGCTGCAGCCTTTCTGGGCCTGGAGAACGGGGTTCGAGAGCAGGTGCAGGAACTGGGGCTCCTCCTATTCCAACAGCCTGGAGCTCCAGGAGGGCAGGGCCCTAGTCTTCGGCCTGAAGGGGACGGCATGGAGCAGGGCTGTCCCTTGGGCCTGCTGGCTGAGCGCATTCAGGAGCTAAAGAAGCAGCAGCAGGCCTCAGCCACAACCGCGGCCAACCCACTGTTAGCTTCTAAGAGGGCTGAAGACTTAGTCTCCTGGGAGACCCAGTGTGAAGCCTCGGGAGGGGCCCAACTGGAAGAACAGGGCCCCCTCCAGAGCCCAACGTCTGAGGCCATCGGGAAAGCCACCAGTGGTGGACAGGCCCTTGGCCCTGATCATACCCACAGGCCACATGCTGGCCAGCAAGAGAGGCCACAGGCTCCAGGGGCTGACCCACTGGGTGCCTGCGATGTGAACCAGCTCCTGTTACAGTTGAGGGAGGAGCTGGCTGAGGTGTGGCGAGACAAGGATGCTGCCAGAGGGGCTCTGTCAAGACCGGTCCTGGAGGGCACTCTGGTGACACCCCGGGCGGAGGCTGCAGCGGCTGCCTGGGAGAAGATGGAGGCCAGGCTGGAGCAGGTGCTGGTTAGGCTGGATCGCGCAAAGGCCGGATTGCCCGTGAAGCCTGAGGCCCCTGCCCAGGAGCCCAGAGAGGGAGCCCCGCAGGAGGCCACCCCAGAAGAGAACAAAGCGGGGCAGCAAAGCGCTCCTGGGGTCCGGGGAGAGCCTTATGGGGGCCCTGGAAGGGGACAGGTACCTGGAGGAGGTCTGGCCAAGGGGCAGCTGGAGAAGGAGGTGGCAGCACTGAGGCTGAGCAATAGTAACCTGCTGGGGGAGCTGGGTGAGCTGGGGCAGGAAAGGCAGCGGTTGCAGGGAGAGCTGCAGGCCCTGGGCCGGCGGCTCCAGCGGGATTTCGTCCCCAAGCCTGAGGCGCAGGTCCAGCTGCAGCAGTTAAGGCGGAGCGTGGGGCTGCTGACGGACGAGCTGGCCATGGAGAAGGAGGCCACCGAGAAGCTGCGGCAGCGCCTGGCCTCCCAGAGCAGCGGCCTCCGTGGGCTGTGGGACTACCTGCCCCCCGAGCTGGTGGGCGAGGGCGGTGCAGGCCGCACGGCGGCCGAGCCCCTGGAGGAGCTGCGGGTCTGCATCCGCGCCCTGGCCGACGGGCACCGCG
>NC_043707.1:41565197-41589451 GCF_006229205.1 Suricata suricatta
GGCGCGGCGCGGACTTGGCGGCGCGGGCCGTGGAGCAGGAGCGCCAGGCGGCCGACGCTCGCGCGCGCTCGCAACAATTCGAGAAGACGGCCGAGGTGCTCAGAGGCAAGGTGGAGCACCTCATCGGGGCCTGCCGGGACAAGGAGGCCAAGGTGAGCGCGCCAGGCGCCATTCGGGAAGGCTCCTGGGCAGTCAAGGCTGCCTTTGTTTAGTCAGTTTCACACCCTCGGAACTGAACGCTCCTCATTGGCAAGGACCACGTGGTGTCCCCCGGGATCCGGGGTTAAGATTGGAGGTGAGGTTAAGGTATAAATCGCAGAGAGGAGGGGGATTAGGTGTTCCAACTGAGGACCCGGGGTTGCAAGCAGGGCGGCCAGAGCTGGCCTCTGCCCTGGACTATTGCGGTTTATTAGTACGTTCAGTTAAACAGTGGATACGCTGTCTCGGCCTGGAAGAGGCCTGCAGATGTGGTGGGTTCCTGTGGTTTTGCTAGGGTTCTGAGGAGGTGACTCAGGGACTGATAGGGTTACAAGAGTAGACTAGAGGCACCTGGGTGGCTCCGTCGGCTAAGGTTGGCTCAGGTCATGATCTTATAGCTTGTGAGTTCCAGCCCCCGTCGGGCTCTGTGCAGACAGCTCAGAGCCTGGAGCCTGCTTTGGATTGTGTGTCTCCCTTTCTCTCTCTGCCCCACCTCCCCCACCTCCTACCCTCCGCCCCCCCTCCCCCCATCTCTCAGAAATAAATAGGAGCGCCTGGGTGGCTCAGTCGGTTGAGCATCGGACTTTGGCTCAGGTAATGATCTCATGGTCTGTGGGTTCGAGCCCCGCGTCAGGCTCTGTGCTGACAGCTAGCTCATGAGCCTGGAGCCTGTCTTCAGATTCTGTGTCTCCCTATCTCTCTGACCCTCCCCTGCTCACGCTGTCTCTCTTTCTCTCTCCCTCCAAAAGAAATAAAACATTTAAAAATTTTGAAAAAAGAAATAAATAAACATTAAAAAAGAAAGAAAACTAGACTAGTTTGTAGCTCCTCCTTCTTCCCCTTCCTGCTTGGGGCGGGGCTATTTAAAGACAGGAGAAATTTTGTGTTGGTGTTGAAGGAAAAGATGAATGTAGACAAATGTGCAAAAGAAAATAGTGGAGAAAGGCAATGTCTGGATTTGAATTTCAGCTTCAAAACTTACCACTTGATCTTGGATGTGTTATCTAAACCTCTAAGTCTCTTATCTAGGCTTGGTCTATAATCTCATCTACAATATGGGGACAATAAAAGGATTGTCATGAGGATTACATTAATAAGATATGATATTTAAAATACTCTAAACAATTTCTTGGTAAATGGCAACTATTCACTAAATAAAAGTTAGCTGTCTTTTTTCTTATTATTGATTTTGGGGAGAGTGCAAGCAGGAGAGGGGCAGAGAGAGGGGGACAGAAGATCCAAAGCGGGCCCTGCGCTGATAGGCTGACAGCAGAGAGCCCGCTGTGGGCTTGCTCATGAACCGTGAGATCATGACCTGAGCCAAAGTTGGATGCTCAACTGACTGAGCCACCCAGGCGCCCCTCAAAAGTTGGCTATTTTTATTGTCTCTACCAGCACCGTTGCTATTACTGCTGGTTATCATTAACCAAGTGTGTGCCTCAGCCTCACAAACCACAGCGGTTTTTCTCTTTCCCTCAGTGGTCAGCAGCCACAAGTAGGTCAGGATTCAGTACAGAGTTAAGAGCACTGACTATGAGTTCAAAGAGTTCTTCGTTCAAGTCATTATTTCATTACCTGTTAGCTGTATGATTGTGACAAATGACTTAACTCAGTCTCCTTATCTATAAAATGTGAATAATAATACTTCCCTCAGAGAGGTATTATTCTTTCCAGGACAGAAGAGGAGCTGTTTTGAGTATGAATTGTGTGTAAAAGTTTCTGGCGCATAGTATGTACCCAATAAAAGGAAGCTGACCTTGACCCTGGGCGGTATCAGGGTGGGAAATGACCTGGGCCTCATCAGTTCCCTTTCTTTTCTTTTGGCCTCAGATCAAGGAATTGTTGAAGAAGCTGGAGCAACTCTCAGAGGAGGTGTTGGCAGTGCGAGGAGAGAACGCTCGCCTTGCCCTGCAGCTGCAGGTGTGTTTTGGCCCCTCAGGGAAATGGACGTTGCTAGAAGAGAGGGTGGCCCATGGCAGTGATGTATGCGTGGGGACGATTCTGGGATTTGCAGAGGCCTGGCCAGGCAGTGGGCCAGGCTGGGCCAGTGATGGGCCGAGGGGGACTCTGTGGGACAACTGACCACTTCATTCTTTGCTCATGCTATGTGTGTGGGGGGGGTGTCATGTCAGCGTGGGTGTACCGTATGGTGGGCGCATAATCTCTCACTGATGCTCACTCCCAGGATTCCCAGAAGAACCACGAAGAGATCATCTCCGCCTATAGGAAGCACCTGCTAGATGCTGCTCAGGTGAGCACGGGAGGGAGTAGGGTCGGAGAGCTAGGCAGGGGGGTATGGCATTTGGGATCCCTCCTCCTACCCGCACATGCCTGTCACTTCTTGGAAAGCTGGACTTTATTTTTATTTATTTTTTAAATTGATGTTTAGTTGTTTTGAGGGGAGGGTGCAGAGAGAGAGAGAGAGAGAGAGAGAGAGAGAGAGAGAATCCCAAGCAGGCTCCAAGTTCAGTGCAGAGCCTGACACAGAGCTGGATCTCATGAACGCGAGATCATGACCTGAGCCAGTATCAGGAGTCGGCTGCTTAGCCACCAGAACCACCAGGTGCCCCAGAAAGCTGGACTTTAGATGTTTCAGTGCTGGGTCTCTGGGTCTCATTAGGTAGCTCAAAAACAGTTGTGCGTGAATGTGAGTTGCCTTTCCTCATCAATTCCCTGATGCACTGTAAAGCCTTTTCCTGTCCCTTATGCCCTTTCTCAGTTTCATCCTGAGCCAAATGATCCTTCACCAAGGAAGAGAGGTGGGTGGCTTGTTCCTTTTTTAGGAAGAATAACAGCTACAAAGAATAGGACATCTGTTGTGCTCTGCTTCATAATCATAGCTTTTAACCTTCATAGGAGTCCTGGAAAGTAGACCTCATTATCTTCTTGTGAAGACTAGGAAACAGCCGTAGAGAGGGTCACATACTGTACACCAGGGGGCGTAGTTAGTAGAACAGCACTCCACTATACCTCACAACGATCCTTATCTCTCTCTCCCCATTTTCTGTTTTTTCATCTCCTTTTCTTTCCTTCCTGCCACTCACAGGGTTACATGGAGCAAGATGTGTACAATATCCTACTGCGAATCCTCAGCATACGGGAGGAGTGAGGTAGTTGCTGCCCGGAGGGGTGTGCGATGTCCCCCAATTTCTCCCTTGTGAGTTGTGGGTCAGGGGTGATGGGGGAAGGAGCCTGGAGAAAGGACATGCTAAAAGAGGCTTCCAGATGGGAATTGGAGTCTCCTTTGGCCCCATGTGGTGATGGCACTGGGGAGCCCTGTGGGTTGTAGAGCCTTTGAAGTGAGGTCTCTTGAGAAGACAATCTGGGGAATCACTGGGTGGAGGGGGGAGGCAGGGAGCAAGAAGACCGAAGGGGACCAACGTGGGATGGGGACAGAGACTTGCTGAGTGGCTCTCCTAAGGCCTGGGCTAGAGATGCCAGTGACAGATGGTCATGATGGCAGAGTGGCAAGGAGTTGTTTGCTAGGGTGGACTCTGTGAACCCTAGAATCTCTCCTTCACTTGCACATCATTCATTCAGAGGGTAGTCACCCCCCGACTCTTCCTGCTGCCCTTGTCCGTCTTCTCAGGTCCAGGTAGATGACATCCCCTTTAGCATCTTGGTGTGGGTGGGAGGAGGCTGAGGAGATGGAAGTGTGTGCATCTCACTCCTGAATTTCTTCTTTCAGGGAGTAAGAGTGTCTCTGATTCCCAGAGGCTCCATCAGGCTTTGGAGGATGGGGGCAGGCGTGAGGATGGCGTGGGTGGGGTTCCACCTGACATTATGGACCCCAGACCTGAGAACCTGAAGCCTGGAGTCAGCATGGGTGAGACCAGAGGAGACGCACAGAGGCCAGCTCTATGGAAAATAAAGCAGGAGGTGGTGTGGTGTTGTGTGTCCCTGTTTTCTCTATTCAAAGGCGAGTAGGGGAAGGAAACCTTTTTTTTTTTTTAAATCACCAATGGCCCCCAAAGTCAGCAGCTTTCAAACTTTGATTATGATCCATAGTAAGAAGTAACACTATATCATGGTGCATCTATGTGAAATAGTAGTCACCCTTACTATTTTCCTTCTAGGCTGTTCTTTGCTATTACTCTCCACTGAAACAAACATTGCTCCAAATACATCCGCCAATGGGTCAAGACCCACAGTTTGAAACACAGCGCTCTGGGAAAATGGAGGTGGACCCTCTAACTTTCTCTTTCTCAGATCTGTCTCTAATCTTTTTTTCTCTATCTTGTGATTCCTGAATCCTCTGTCTTTTTTTTAAGGAGGAGAGATTGAGACACCTGGATTTTTTTCTTCAAGATGTAGAATCTAAAATATTTGTGTGTCAAACCAGACATATAGAGCTGAGGCCCAAGGGCTCACACGGTCCGTGTTCTTTGCCCAGGTATAAAGAAGGGTGAAAAGTCTGATCCCGGGGAAAGGGATACACAGAGCTGACTTCTCTCCAGTTCTCAGACTGAAAAAAAATGTATCTATCTTGGCCACTATGGGTCTCCTCCCCTGCCTGCCCTTCCACCAGCCAGACTGCTAGGTGTGAGAGAGGCAGCAAGTTCCTCCCCAGTCTGGAACTGTGGGTGTGGATCCTTCCTTGGTCCTTCTCCCGGCCCACCCCCTGCTGGGTTACGCTGGGTGGGAGGCCACAGTTTGGCAGTAAACAGCCTGACTGGGCTGAGGGGAGAGTGGGGAGGGGCTGCTGTGAAGACCAGGGTGCTGCAGGGCCTGGCTCCAGGGTTTGGTCCAGAAGAGAGCTGCAGGGTGTCAATCCTGTCCTAGAGAGGATGAGGGTCGGCTTTGGGATTTGTTGGAATGGGCACAGGACTGCTTCCAGGCAGGAAGGATGGAGACCGGAGGGGTTGATGGAGAAGGAGAGGGTACCGCTGCCAGAGGAAGAGCATCAGAAAGATTCGAATCATTTCTATGAAGGGAACAGAACCTTTCTTTCCCTTCCTGCGGTTACCAAAGAATATCAAAAGACTGTTACAATCCTTATTATTTATGGAGTGTGGGGTGGGAAGAATGGAGAAACTTGAGAGAGGGGTCAAGACAGGGGGAGATGATTTGGCCAAGTTCAAGTAGGAGTCAGGAAGCAGCTTTGGTAACGGAAGCTGATCCCAGGATGGCTGAGTTATGGGAACAGGCAGTGATGTTAATGCTAACACAGGATGGAATGTTCTCCAGCCCCTGGTCTTCCCAAACAGTGTCCTTCTGAACAACCCCATAAACTCTTATCCCAACAGCCCCAAGCCCTGAAATTTTCCTTGTTTTCATAAATAAATCTTTCTGTCCCAAAGTAACTCTAGTCCTAATTTTGCCCCCATCCCTCCTAGGCTGTCTGCTGAATGGGACTTGGGTAGGGACTTCGGACTCCTGTTTTTGCTCCCCCCTTGTTCTTCAGGCTTCAAATGTTGGAGTATATGGGTGAGAGGAGGTGAAGTTTGGTTGCCACGATGGCATCAGACTATGGCTTTGAATGTCTCCAGTCCAGAACTTAGTCCTGATTCAGAGTCTCCCTCCTTTGCCTGATAACATTAATTCATTAAAGTGATATTGAATGAGTCTACTATGGGCCAGGCTCAGACGAGAGAGTGAACATCTCAGAAAAGATTCTTGTCCTTACAGACTTGTCCTGGTTCCTACTTCTCAGTTTTCCTGTAGGGATGCTGGAACTTACAACCTCCAATTACTCCCTTCTTTAGGAAACTACTAGGATTCAAGGTGTGGTTGACTTCCTTTTTTTCTTTGACATTTTTACAGCTTTAATGAATTATGACTGCCATTCAGTAAACTACACGTACTTAATGTGTACAATTTGATAACTTTTGACATATGTGTATACTCATACATAACACCCATCACACAATCAAGATAATGAACATAACTCCCAAACAATCAACCTTCTTTTTTTTATCCTTCCCTCCAAATCACTGAAAATTCTAGAAGATACAAACTAGTCCATAGTAACTTCTTAAGAAAAGTTTATTTATTTCGAGAGAGAGAGAGAGAGAGGGAGAGAGCACATCCACAAGAGGGACAGGGACAGAGCGAGAGAATCCCAACCAGGGTCTGCACTGTCAGCACAGAGCTCAAACTCACAAACCATGAGATCATCACCTGAGCCAAAGTCAACGCTAAACAGACTGAGCCACCCAGGCATCCCCATAGTCACTTTTGATCTATATGACTGAGCAGAACAAAAAAATGAGCTTAGGGACTGACAAAGACTCAAGTGTTGCAAGGGGCAATTGGAATTTAGAACCAAATACTTGAGCTTGAGTTTAGCTTGAGGTCTTACTTTGCTGGCAGCAAACAGCAAGGAAAGAACCTGAGTGTCAGGAGGGGGTGCACGTCTTACCCAGGGACAAAATCCCCAAGGTACTTGGTAATGGTCCAATTCAACAGGTACCTGGGGATATTGGTAGGCTTGAACCTTCATTCTTGTGGTTTGGGTGGGGTCTCACGGGAATGATTATACTGAAGTTTAATCTAAATAAGATGGTTATTTATATTATTTATTAAAGTGCTATTTTATACCAATTATAAGTGTTTTTTGTTGTTTGTTTTAGAGAGAGAGCAAATGTGAGTAGGGCAGAGGGGCAGAGAGAGAATCCTAAGCAGGCTCCACACTGAGCCGATCGTGAGCCTTCATCCCATCACCCTGGGATCATGACCTCAGCCCACATCAGGAGTCTGACTCTCAGCTGATCAAGCCACCCTGGCAGCCCTTGCCAAGTACAGGTTTAACAGTCTTGCAGTGGCTGCTAAACTGAGCTCCTGAAAGGCTTTTCATGTCCTCAGCGCCTAACAATCTCTGAACAGTATTCAAATGTTTGTTGAACAAATGACACTGTTGCTTGGGTCCCAGCCAACTAACTGTAAAATGCTATGCGTTTTCCTAGTATCTAGTTTGGGTAAAAGGCTCAAAAATTGAGTGATTAGCTTGGTTGAGAATTGGGTCTCTGGAAGGTCAGAGGCTTTGAAGAAGAGCAAGTAGTTTAGAGAGGGGAAGAGGGATGACTCATTTGGGTAAGAAAACCTCCCATCTGTTTACCTTCAGCTACACCAACGGCGTGGGGGCTCTGGTGACAGTCTGTGTATTCCGGCTAGGGGGTGAGGGACCCCAGGTAGAGTCAGGGCTCAGGTACACTTTGGATTCTAGTAGCTCAGGCTTTCCCCCAGGGAGAAGAGTCTCATTCCAAATAGGAACCTCTTGGAGCGGGCCGATCCCGGTCCCCCCGGGTCTTCCTTGCAGCACGAATCCACCCCGGTGCACACCAGCGCAAGGAGTCAGAGGACCAGCGAGGAGGAGATGCAAGAAGGTCCTACCTTCGGATCCACTCGCTGGAGGAGTTAATCTCTCAGCGCCGGGCTGGGAGTCCCGCCCCCTCCCGCCTTAGACTCCGCCCCCTCCCTCAGTCTCCGCAGCCCCGGCGGGCTCGCTCCGGAGGGGGCGGCCTGAGCCCCAGCGCTGGGCCGGGCGGAGCTCCCGTCCGGGCGGAGCTGCGGCTGCAGCGTCCAGCTGCCGGACCGACCTCCAGCGTCGTAGACCGCGGGGAGCGGCGCGGGCCCCCCTCCCCCCACCTCCCCAGCTCACCCTCCGAGCTTCTCGAGCCCCCTCCCCGCTCCCTGCAACTGTGCTGGTAAGTCCCGCTCATCGCACCAAACTTTTTTTCTGCTGCCAAGTCGGAGTCCTACGGCGGAACCACGAGCAACACTGTAGTGGGTTGGTGGCGGGGTGGGGGTAGGGGCGAAGGATTGAGGATCGCCGTCTTGAAACGAACTGTTCCCAACTGCATCGCTTCTCTGGATGGATCAGATCTCACTCATTTCCCGAGTTGGCAGAACTCTTGACTTTAGCCGGCTAAACTTGTGGAGGGGAAGATGAGGGTATTCGCTCCAACTTCGCCACCCCTCCCCCATTTCTCTGAGCTTTAGCAGTTCTCGATACTTTCCCTCCATATTTCAAGTACCTCTGGCTCCCTAAAAACTCATCCCCTCCCAACTTCGGCGTGGCAAAGCTGCCTCCCCCAGGCACTTTGGGTTCCGCCCCCTCTCCAGTACCCCTGGGGACCCCGCGATCTTTCGGGCTACGCTCCCTCCGGTCTTGCACCGGGGCCAAAGACGTGCAGGGGCTGGGTCCAGCCGTGGAGGGAGGGGCCGAGGCTGGGGCCTGTCCGGAGCCGGGCGGGCGGGGCCGGGAAGGGGAGGTGTAGGGGGCCGGACGGGGCGGAGCAGGCGGCATTTGCGGCCGGCGCCGGGGTGGAGAGTTGTGCGCCGGTCCCTGGGCCTGAGCTCGGGCTCAGGCTCGGGCGCCTGCGATGTCTCAAGATGGCGGAACTGGGCGAATTAAAGGTATCGGCCCCCTCCCCCATCCCCATCTGGACTGAGCCCGGCGGAACGCCGAGTCGGGGAAGCAGCCGAGACGGGGTGCTGAGGGCTCGGGAGGGAGCTGGAGACGTGGCGGCGACCGGCTGCCGTGGGTGGGAGAGAAGCGGCTGTGGGCGAGGACCGCGCTGCGGCTGGGCTCCGGGGGCGGGGCCGCGGGGCAGATGTAGGGGTGGGGCCGAGGGGAATTGCAGCTGTTGGGGGCCGAGGCTCAGGGGGCGGGGACGCGGGGTAGAAGTCGGGTTTGGTAGTAGGGGCGGAGGTGAGAGGAGGGCGAGGGGTGAAAGCTGCTGTAGAAGCTTAGGAGGCGCGTCGATCGAGGCCAAGAGATGCGACAGTAGGGGGCAGATGTGGGAATGGGACTGGGGGGCAGGTGTACGGGAGGCTCCTCGGGGACATGCTGGTTGGAGGCTTTGGGGCTGCTCCCGGGTTCCGAGCCTGGGGAAGCACCAGTAGGCGGCTGAGATCTAGGAGGCGGGGCTGTGCGGGTGGCTAGATCGAGGGGTGGGGCCGAAGCCTCCCGGAGGCTGAGACCGAGGTGAATCGGTGTCTTGGGGCAGAGACCGGAGACGTGGAGGAGTGTGAAACTATGGGGTAGAGAGGGGGAGGTTCTTGACAAAACTAATGGAGAACTAAAAACGGGACAGAGGAAATAAGGGTGGGGAGAAAGGTAGAAGAACACGTTTTTCATCGCATTCCTCAAAAGGGGTCCAAAACCCTAAAACCCCCTGTGAGGGGGAGAACTGGGGAAGGCTAGCAAGGCCTGCCCATGCCAAAGTCTCCCAGAGATTCACGGGAGAGTGTCCTTTAAGGAGAAAGCTTTTTGTCCCCTCCTACTGCCACAGTCTTGGGGGCAACCATATCTGAGGACATGTCACCGAACCTTACGAAACCATTGGGTTCATCCCCCTGCCTCCTGGCTTTATTCTGCCCTTTTGAAATGGAGCCATACTTCTTGGTGGGCTTGAGGTCTAATGCCCTGGGCTCAGCTGCCTTTAAGGGGAACTTGCGGTTCTGTCCTGTCCTCTTCCCCCACTTTGGAGGGGAAAGACCTTCGTGTGTTCTCTACTCTCTAAGTAGAAGAGAGACAGGATATTAGTTCTTAGCAGGTGGAGTAAACAGGTAGGTAATCAAGGAGGTAACCTGGATGCAGTGATTTACCATTAAGCCCTTCACCCCAGGATTTTGTTCCCTATCTCCCTGAAAAATAGGACTGAGGGAGGGGTGCTTATGTAAATAATGCGTAGGAAGGATTTGGGGGAGTTACACACATTGAACCCTGACCTGGAAACGCTGGCCACAAAAGGTTCAGGGCCTTGGAAATAGCCGAGGTGGACTGAGGTGTTGGGAGGGGTTTACCGTGGGGGCACAATCCTCCAGCCAACTGTCCCCTTTCTTCGCTGTGGGGCCGTCTGGCCTGAATCCCCTTCTCCCCCTCCTTCTTCCTGTCTCCTCGCTTCTTCCCCAGGAAGCTCGATGGGTCTGAGATTCTGAAAAAGAGCAGGAGCGGAGATAAGCAGCTTAAAGGAGCATGTAGGCTCAAGGCAGGGATGGGGAGAGGAGGCCATAGTGGATTCAGAGAGGTGTGCATGTGGATGGCATGCCGCCTGCCCCCTGCCCCACCTGGCCATCTTAGGGGCATAGGAGATAGGGCTACACCCACTCTGGGGGGGCTGGTGGTAAGGTTGAACTGAGGGTTGCTGAAATGGGACTGAGACGTCCTTTGGGCCAAGTTGGCTGTCGGGCTGTCACCCACTGCAGAACATCTTTCTGATGAGTGCAGGGCCAGAAGTAGGCATAGCCTCTTGGGTAGCTCGGCCTGGCATCGTTGGCAGGATTCTCAAGTGTCTGTGTTCTCCACAGCACATGGTGATGAGCTTCCGGGTGTCTGAGCTTCAGGTGCTGCTCGGCTTTGCTGGCCGCAACAAGAGTGGACGGAAGCACGAGCTCCTGGCCAAGGCCCTGCACCTGCTCAAGTCCAGCTGCGCCCCCAGCGTCCAGATGAAGATCAAAGAACTCTATCGTCGACGCTTCCCCCGAAAGACCCTAGGGCCCTCTGATCTCTCCCTGCTCTCTCTGCCCCCGGGTACCCCTCCTGTTGGCTCACCTGGTCCTATGGCTCCCATTGCCCCGGCCCTCTTGGCCCCCAGCCCCCTGCTGGGCCCCAAGCGGGAAGTAGACATGCATCCGCCTCTGCCCCAGCCTGTGCACCCTGACGTCACCATGAAGCCATTGCCCTTCTATGAAGTCTATGGGGAGCTCATCCGGCCTACCACCCTTGGTATGGCTCTGTCTTCCTCCACCTTCCTCCTCCCTCTGTGCCTCTTGCCCAAGCCTTTCTTAGCTTTTAGTCCCATGGGAAGGGAAGCCTGGGTCGGGAATAACCACCTCTCTGTGTCCCCAGCGTCCACTTCCAGCCAGCGGTTTGAAGAGGCGCACTTTACCTTCGCCCTCACGCCCCAGCAAGTGCAGCAGATTCTCACTTCCAGGTAGAGATCTCCCCACTGAATGACCTGGGCTGTTACCCCTCACTCTCTTCTCTCCTGCCCTGTTCTCCTGCCTGTCCATCCTCCTGTACCTGCTTTGTCTCTCATTCTCTGGTGTGTCTCTTCTGTGTCCCCTGGACATTTAACTTTCTGTGTCTCTGTTCAGCCCTGCTTTCCAGGGGCCACATCCTGACATGTCTCCCTCTCCTTCTTGTCACAGAGAGGTTCTGCCAGGAGCCAAATGTGACTATACTATACAGGTGCAGCTAAGGTGCGTTGACCCTCCCCTCTCCTTCTGGGCCGGGCTCCCATTGGGAGTGGGAATGAAATAAGGGTGTGATAGATCCTGCCAGGGGCTAACCCGGCTCTGCTACATCCACTCCAACCCTGGGACTCCTGTTGGATGCTGAGGGCTACAGATATCTGTGACTGGCTGACTGAGATCCTCAGTCTTTCCACCACCTGCAACTCAAGAAAGCATCTCCCCCACCATTTCCTCTTCTCTCATCTCTTACCAGGTTCTGTCTCTGTGAGACCAGCTGCCCCCAGGAAGATTACTTCCCCCCCAACCTCTTTGTCAAGGTCAATGGGAAGCTATGCCCCCTGCCGGTAAATGTTCTTTTTTTCTGGCCGTAACCTTTTCCCTGTTTCAGTTCTTGAATGTCCACTACAAACCTATTAGGAAAGAGACACGCCTACTACAGTGCCTGGTACATCGTGGGTACTCAGTTTACTGATCGATCAATATAATCTAGAGGCTACTAAGATAGGGCTGATACACAGTGTTCTGTCAGGATTCGGAGGAGGGACATTTGTTCCAACCCAAAGGTTCAAGGAATACTTCTCTGAAGTGATGATCTCAGAGCTGAGAGTTGGAAGAAGTGGGGTGTCCCTTTTCTTTCCAATCAGGAACTCAGTGAGTTGGTCCATTTCTTTGGCCAATGAATAAGCTCTCCTTCCTCCCCAGGAGTAAACCCCACCCACAACCCTAGATAGTACTCTAGTTTTGGGGCCCCCTTCTCCTTGGTCACTGAGTAAGCTGGCCTTCCCTCCAGGAAGTGAGTAGCCTGAGAGACCTCCCTCCATTCCCCAGGGTTACCTTCCCCCTACCAAGAATGGGGCTGAGCCCAAGAGGCCCAGCCGCCCCATCAACATCACACCCCTGGCTCGACTCTCGGCCACCGTTCCCAACACCATCGTGGTCAACTGGTCCTCTGAGTTTGGACGGGTGAGCAGGGCTGAGGCAGGGAGCCTGGAGAAGCCTGCAGGGTGTGAGGGGGTGCCATCCGGTGTCTCGGGTTGGGGAAACAAACACCTTCCTCTTTATGGATCTTTCTGCCTTAACCCGCTGTCTCTGGTCCTCATGGGACAAGGCGTTGGGGTGCTGGTGGTGGGGGTGGCGGTGATGTGCAGAGCAAATGCTAATCGCCTCCCCTGCCTCCACGTAGAACTACTCCTTGTCTGTGTACCTGGTGAGGCAGCTGACTGCAGGGACCCTTCTACAGAAACTCAGAGCAAAGGGTATCCGGAACCCAGACCACTCTCGGGCACTGAGTAAGGTCCTGCCCCTCTTCCCACTCTGATTTGGATCCAAGTCTTCTTGGTCCTCCAGACTTTATCGGCAAACCCATACTCCCCCTGTGACAATATACCCAACCTCTCACAGGAACCCTCCCCCTCCCCCTCCCCCCTTACCAATCTTCATGGCTGAGAAGTCAGACCACTCCCAGGCCCTGAGTGACACCCTCTCACTCTCCGTTATACATCTGCTTTGTGCGTCCCAGATCCGGCCTCCAGCTCTGCTGGCATATGGCGTCTTGAGAGTGGGAAGAGTCCAAGGATCATCTAATCTAACCCTCTTTTGGTGCTTCAGTTCCCTCTAAGGCATCTCTGCCAAAGTGTCACCCAGCTATATTTAAGCATCTTTGGGGAAGGGGAAATCTCTCCCGGACACCCAGCCTTCATGTGATCTTACGCTGGCCTCCAAAGACCACCTCCATGTGGCATCCCACTGGTCCCCAGAGGCACTCGGCCCAGCTGCCTCTCGCTCGGCCAGAGCCATCTGCTTCTGGCCTCACCACCCCCCGGGGGCTTCATCTCCTGCTTTGCTGACCCCGTGGCTCTGGCCTCATTCTTGTTGCAGTCAAGGAGAAATTGACCGCTGACCCGGACAGTGAGGTGGCCACTACAAGTCTCCGGGTGTCACTCATGTGCCCGGTGGGTATAAGGGAGATGAGAAGGGAGGTTGGTTGGGTTAAACTCCAGACCCCGATAAGGGCTCCTGGGGCTACTAGAGTGAGGCTTCCCAGGATGGGGGGACTGTGACAAGAGCGCTTGTCTCCTCTCAGCTAGGGAAGATGCGCCTGACGGTCCCTTGTCGTGCCCTCACCTGCGCCCACCTCCAGAGTTTCGATGCTGCCCTTTATCTCCAGATGAATGAGAAGAAGCCAACATGGACGTGTCCTGTGTGTGACAAGAAAGCTCCTTATGAATCTCTTATCATTGATGGGTAGGTTTGCTCTGCATCCTGCTCCGTTTTACGATTGACATCGACTAGGAACCCTCCCATCTAACAGATCAGGATAGCTTCTTCCCTTCTGTGAAGCCCAGCTCTTAACCTGTCCGTCCCTTTATATGTATAAATGTAATTTATCCTCTTTATAATGTACAGCTGACCCTTGAACAACCCAGGTCTACTTATACACAGATTTTTTTCAATATAGTCCAGTAAATATCAATGGTATTTTCCCTTCTTGATGATTGTAATATTTTGTTTAGCTTGCTGTGTTGTAGGAATACAGTACATAATACACATAACATACAAAATAATGTGTTGATTGTTGAGGTTAATGGTCAGGCTTCTGGTCAACCGTGGGCTATTGGTAATTAAGTTTTGGGGGAGTCAAAAGACGTCCATGGATTTTTTATTGTGTGAGGTTAGTGCTTTTACCCCCTGTGTTGTTCAGGGTCAACTCAGATTTCCAACACTGAGGATCTACTGCATGAGGCATCGTGCTGAGCGCATTGCATGCCTCATCTCACTGAGTGCTCATAATTAACCCTGTGAGATGGATCTTGTCATTCCAGGTGAGGAGGCTGAGGCCTAGAGAGATGATCTTGCTCAAAGTCACCATTGTTAGTGAGTGGCAGAGTCCGTGTTCTGAACTGTTACAACGTATCGCCTATAACAACTACCTGACCTCTCACTGGCAAAAATGTTCTTTTGAGCATCTGGATGTGCCCTCATCCCAGTGCCCTCATTAAGATGATATATGAAGTGCTTTATCTCTGCTCCTTTGTCTTGTCCCAAGTACATGGAATAACGTGCTTAGAATGTATTTTTTGGAAAACGTAGCATTTAAAGTTTGCAGAGCTCTTTTATATACTTTATTTGATTCTGACAACTCAAGAGAGGTGAGTAGGGGTGAATAATATCCCCGTTTCACAGATGAGGAAACTGAGGTTCAGGAAGGTGAGTCCGAGAACTTACTGGCTGCTGTTCCCAGCCATCTCCCAGCCTCATGAATGCCCGTATCTCCCTCTTCCCCCAGCTTATTCATGGAGATACTTAACTCCTGTTCGGATTGTGATGAGATACAATTCATGGAAGACGGATCCTGGTGTCCAATGAAACCCAAGAAGGAGGCATCTGAGGTTTGCCCCCCGCCAGGGTATGGGCTGGATGGTGAGTGACCCCCTATCCCCCAGCCGAACTGAGCCTTGGATGGCCTCTTCTCTGAGACCCAGTCCCTCTTACCACCCATAGGCCTCCAGTACAGCCCAGTCCAAGATAGCAGCCCATCAGAGAATAAGAAGAAGGTGGAAGTTATTGATCTGACGATAGAGAGTTCATCAGATGAGGAGGACCTGCCCCCGACCAAAAAGCACTGCCCTGTCACCTCAGCTGCCATTCCTGCTCTCCCAGGAAGCAAAGGGTATGAGAAATAGGCTGGGGCTGCAGCAGCAGGGGCAGAGGAGGAGGTCAGGAGTGCTTTCTGATCCTGGACAGAGCCTTGGGCAGTGAGGGGACTGAGGAGGCTGAGCTGGGCGAGGGCGTGTGTGTGGTTCGCAGCTGCCCAGCTCCTCCTCTCTCCTCAGAGTCCTGACATCGGGTCACCAGCCACCTTCGGTGCTACGGAGTCCTGCTGTCGGCACGCTGGGTGGGGACTTCCTGTCCAGTCTCCCTCTACATGAGTACCCACCCGCTTTCCCGTTGGGGGCTGATATCCAAGGTAGGACACTGATCATGAGGCTGGCTCCGCCCTGCCACCGCCCTCACACCAGATCAGAACCACTGATCCTTTTCAAAGCCTTCCGCTGTCTTGCAGAGGGCTACAATCCAAGGGGTTTTTGTTTGGGCCATAAAGGGGTCAGACAAGAGGTTGATCGTGATTTTTCTTTTCCTACCAGGTTTAGACTTATTTTCTTTCCTTCAGACTGAGAGTCAGGTAAGTGGTCCCTTCTCCCATGAAGATCAAAGATCCCTGTAGCTCGCTTTCTAGGCACTGATGAGCCCCTCCCCTTCATTTTCCCCTGAGAACTGAATCTGTGTCTCTGTGAGGGAAGATGGGAGCTGGGGGGCGGCTGCAGGCACTTTATTTGCCTCCTAGGCCTCACTGGTGCTTCCGCAGGGTCTCACCCATGTCTTCTTCGATCCCTTGTCACTGTTCGGTCCCCAGAGATTTTAGAATTCTGCCTCTGACTGCTCATCCCCTCCCCCCCAACCCATGTGCAATTGAGCGCCATGCCTGCCCCAGCCGGACATTCCACACATTTCAGACGCCCACAAGGCCTAGAACCTAGCAGGCTGGAGGCGCTGTCTCAAGGCAGGGAAGAGGGTAGGGTGTGGGGAAGCAGGGCAAAGAAAGACAGTCTCTACTGCTTCCCAGAGGCTGCCTTGGGATCTGGAGGGCTTGAGTTCTCCCTGGCTGTTTCTGAGATGAGTGATGGGGAGGCCGGGTGAGGTCAGGAGAAAAATCTTAAACTGTGCCCTTGGTTCCTCCCAGCACTATGGTCCCTCCGTCATCACCTCGCTAGACGAACAGGATGCCCTTGGCCACTTCTTCCAGTACCGAGGGACCCCTTCCCACTTCCTGGGCCCACTAGCCCCCACATTGGGGAGCTCTCACCGCAGTGCCACTCCAGCACCCCCTCCTGGCCGCGTCAGTAGCATTGTGGCCCCTGGGGGGGCCTTGAGGGAGGGGCATGGAGGGCCCCTGTCCTCAGGTCCCTCTTTGACTGGATGCCGGTCAGACATCATTTCCCTCGACTGAGTCCTTTGGATTATGGAAACTTCACTGAGCAAGTATGCTGTGGGGTCCAGACCCCTGGCCACCTCAGCCCCTCGGGGGGCTTTGGCCAAAGGCCAGAAAGACTTTCATGGATGCCTGGTTTGGGCCTTATCTCTACGAGGCCGGCACCCAAAGGGTTAATATTTAACCTCTTTTTAAGGACGTCTGGGTTCTATTTTTGGAAATGTTCTTTAGATGGCTGGCACATTCCTTTGGGCATGTTAACCTAGGCAGTGGGAAGCACACATGATTGGGGGGTGAGCTGAAGGAAGGGCTGAGTCCACTAGAGCCTGGGGGGTGGGGGGCTGGGCAGGGGCCTTTCTCTTGTCTCCCAGATGCCCTCTCTTCCCCAAACTGATGGTTCTGTTCCTTCCCTCCCCGCGTCCACTGTCTCTTCATGTCCATTCCGTTCTCTTTGGCCAAACAGATAGGTGGAGAAGCTAAGACAGGCCGACATATGGACAGAGAACTCTATTTTGGGTTTCAGATTTTTTTTTGTACATAAACAAGAAAAACCAAAATACTCCAAAGATGACTTTCCCTGCTTCCTACTTCCCAGTATGACTGCGGAGGAGATAGGGCCTTAGCTCTGGACCCCTGGGGTTGGGGAGCAGGGCCTGGCCTACTGCCTGGGTCTCTATTTATATATTTAAGTTCACAATGTGGCTATTGACTGACCAGCCTGGGGCCTGAGCTTTTAAAGGCCCCTGGCCCCGTGCTGAGGTCTGGCTAATCCTGCACCTTTTCGGGGAGGTGGGGGGACCTTCCCGCTCTCCCCAGCCTCCTTTTTCAGGCTCCTCTGCGGCCTGGGAATTATGTTGTAATTCTACTTTTTATCCCCAAAGTTGTAGCAAAGTTCTCACCCACAATAAAGGTCATGAATGTTCTGTGAATGTCTCCAGAGGTGGGCAGGGGAGGGAGTTCTGCACCTCACTTTCCAGATCCCTGGTTGGGGGGAACCATTCTTGCGTGCAGGCCCTGGGTCTGCTTTCACGTGGTGGTGGTGGGGGGTCCCACTGAGCATTTCCAGGAGCACTCTTCCCTCTCCTCCCCCGAGAAGCCAAGGCCTTTACTTGCCCAGATGTTGAAGCCAGAGCCTGAGGGCAAACTTGGTCCCTGAGCTGACCCTCTCGATGCCTTCTGCCGCCGTGGTTGGGGTCGTCCGCAGCAGCGTGGATGTGGGCAAGGCCAGATGACGAGCTCTTCCGTCCTCCCCTAGCTCCACTGCGCTGCACAGTGACAGCCCCTGTCTGGGCTGTGCCTTGTGGCTTAGCCCATTTCACTGAGTCCTCCCGGCCACACCAGGAGAGGGCTGGCTGGGCAGGTGTGACCTCATTTTACAGAAAGGGACAGGTTCAAGGCAGGGGTTAAATGACTTGCCCCTTCGGAAGAGTGGGAGTTGAACTCAGGTGGTCAGTGCCAGCCAGTCAGAGCAGGAACCCTTGGACTTGGAGGGACAGTGTCTTTGATCTCATGTGCTCTCTTCATTATCAACAGACCCACCCGCTCCCTAAATCTCCCCCCACTACGCAGAATTCTCTCCCAAGGAGGGGAGGGAGGTGGAACTTCCCAGTGAGTCTGTGTTGGTTATTTGGAGGGTCAGGAAGAAGCTCTTACTTACGGGACAGAGGGAGGTAGCTCCCGGGGCAGATGTCTGGGTGTCTCTGTCCCATTCTCTGTGGCAGCCACAACAGCTGCTATATCTGGTCCCAGCCACATGAAGGCGCTCACCTCACTTGGGTTTGGTTGGATCCGGGCCTGGGGCCAGACATGTGGATCCCTCAGCCACGGCCTCTCTCAGGAGGCCTGTTCTTGACCGCAGCCTGCCCATCCGTGGAATGGAGAGAGAATTGGGGCAGGGGCAGGGGCTATTGGGTTTCTTGGTTATCTCTGATCCCTCCCCACCCCGCCATCTTAGTCACAGAACCAGGCTTCTGGGCCTCCTGAGCCCTTCCTGCACTGCCGGCCCTACCTGTAGCTGCTGCTGTGACTCTCGGGAGGCCACGAGTAGATAGAGAATGATGTGATGGTATTTGGGGGGCCCCCAGCTCAGCCTGGGAGGGTACGCAGACTAAGAGAAGAATACAGCAAAAGTGAGAACTCCTGGTCTCTTTCTGAGACTAAATACAGCTGAGGAAGTAGAGGGCAGAGACGGTGTAGGAGGGACACAGGTGGAGCTGATAGATTTGGGGACTCCAAATTCCCTCCCCCCACCCCCTAATGTTTCCCCTGTGGCCCAGGCAGGTAGGACTCAGAAGACATTGTTTAGGGCTCTTGGTTAAATAGGAAGGGACCTTTACCACATTCCTGTCTCACCTCCCATAATCCCAGAGGGACCCAGGAGAACTGGCCCTGGGGCAGCTGTAGTCCACTTTCCTCCTGGAGCTCCCGCAGCCCTCCGTCCAACAGCTGGGAGGGAGAGAGGGCAGGTCAGAGGGCAGGTGCCCGACTTGGCCAAGTCCTTTGTTTGCCCCTCCCTCAGCCCACACCCTAGGCAGCCCCAGAGGTCTCGGGGTTTGTGGGCAGGGTGAAGGGTGGGTCAGCAGTTTGGTCACCTCTTCATCAGGTTCCACGTGCCCACCTGCAACAACATTGGGACCAATTGGTAAGTGGTGGTGTTCCTGGCCAGGGACCCCCCCACCCCCACCAAGTCTTCCCACCACTCCCTCCTCCTGTGGGCACAGATGCCCCTGTGATCCTTCGTGAAAAGGGAACCTACCCCGTTTCTGGGCCTGGTTCCTTCTGAAACTGGGAATAACACTGTTGGGTGAAGGGCCACTTTCTTCCCCGGACTTGGGATCTTGTCCTCAGGGCACTCACCTGGGGGTACCCAGAGGTTGGGAGAAACGCGGAGGGTGCGTGTCCTGCGCGTTAACAAGATGGCCTGGTCGCTGGACTGCAGAAGGACGGCCACACCCAGATCCACACCTCGATTCCTGGGCAGCTCGGCCCCCCGAGCCCTGAGCTGCTGGTCCAGGGCCGCAAAAGGGCAGAAAGGGGGTCGCTGGCGGGAGGGAGCCGTTAGGGTTAAGGCTTCAGAAGCCGGGCAAAAGTCGGGCAACACCACGCGATGAGGAGGAGGTCGAGTCGGGGCGATCCTTGCACACCAGGCCCCTTCCGCCAGTTCCCGCCCTACCCGTCTCCCCTTCCCCCTTCGACTCTTCACTCCTGCCCCCCACCCCCCGCGTGCCCCTTCTCCGGACCTGGAGCGGAAGCCTGGCCCAGGCGCCTGGGAACGGCTGGTCCGAGAGGACGAGTCGTCCTTGCTTCCAGGCGCAGTGCGCGGGCCACCGCCCAAGCCCCGGCCCGGCGCCCAGGAGGCCGCACACGCTCTGGGCGAAGCTCGGCGACTCCGAGCGCCCGGACACGAGCAGCAGCACCCGCGCCGCTGCCATGTCGTCCCTCAGGGACCGCGGCCCGCGGGGCGCCCTCTGCTGGCCCAGCGGCGCCGCACCTTCTCCGGCCTAGCGCCTCGGGAAACAGGCAGAACACTCGGGGTGAGACACGGGTGCAGTGCCGTGTTAGTAAGTGACAAAGAAAGAAACCTCTAAGTCCTCAGCTCCTCTTTTCCTCCCCTCTTCTGTGTTTAGAAGCGTGATCCCAGGCTGATCTTTCAACTCCCGGGTCCCCTTCCCCCGCCAGCCGTGGGCTGGACTCTGAGCCCTGCTCCAGCGCTCCGCGCGCTCGTCTCCCGCAGCAGGTACCGCCGCGACTTCGTTAGTTACGAGTCTCCTCGCCAGACACTCAGGGAGAATTTCTGACACCTCCCCTGTCTTTCTCGCTCACATGGCAACCCGATGCAGCGGATTCTACCTCCCTGAACTTTCTTAAATCCGCGTCTTGCTCTCCAGCCTCCATTGCTCCCGGTCCAAGCCTGCCTCATCGTCTGAGATAATATCTGTCTCCAAAATAGTCCTCCCCCGCACCGATTCATTCTCTAGGGTGCTTCCAGAGCGATCTTTCTCAAACACAGATCTAATCATCTTGCCTCCTATTGCCCAAGAGAAGCTAAAATACTAAGCACAGAATAGCGAGGACCCGCCAGCCAGCCCTTGATCTTGCGGGTCTCTCCAGCCTCAGTTCTGGCGGGACTTATGCCCCACTTTCTAGTCACGTCCTATTTGCAGATCTTCCTGGAACTAGGCTCTGCTTCTGTCTGGGAGCCCTCTCCCTTCCACGTGGCAAATCCTCATTTTTTAAAAGAGATTGTGACTTTCTCTGTGGTTCCTTTCCTTACCTCTTTGTATAAAATACTTTTCACCTAGAGCCCTCCATTATTTCCTAGTTACTATTTGTCTCCTCCCACTAGGCTGCACACACAAGGCTTATTCATCTTTGTATCCCTAAAGCCTGGCCCAGTCCTGGGCACTAACAGGTGCTCAGTAGAGGATGGAGAGTGGCCTGAAGACAGGGACTGTATCTTGTTTATATATTATATCCAATATAATGGCTAGCAATTAATTGGCACTTGTTGCATTAAACTAATTCATTAACCTTAATAAATTAGAACGGACACTTGTAAGAGGAAACTGAAGAGATAACACCTACCTGCTTTAAATGAACTGGAGCTACTGGGACAGATTACTCCAACAAGATTAAATCATCTATCCATGGTACTGACAGAAAACTTAATCCCTGCATTTAAGAAACCACGGAGAAGAGGAAGACAATGACTTCTTGAGTGTTTACCACATGCCAGGCATTGTGCTTTTTTAAAAAATTTTTAATGTTTTATTTTCATTTTTGAGAGAGAGAGAGAGAAAGACAGCATAAGTAGGGGAGCGGGAGAGAGAGAGGGAGACACAATCTGAAGACAGGCTCCAGGCTCCGAGCCGTCAGCACAGAGCCTGATGTGGCTAACCCATGAACTGTGAGATCGTGACCTGAGCCAAAGCTGGACACTCAACTGACTGAGCCACCCAGGCGCTCTGCATTGTGCTCAGCGTCTTACATTCAGTGCCAGATGTGCTAGAAGCCTGGAGCTGGCAAGTGTGGCTTCTGTCCACAGATTCTACTGCGAATGCTGGGGCCAACCTGCCTGCTAGCCCTGAAAATGGCTTTTATTCCCTACTGGGTGGGTAAGAGTATAACTTAACAAAATAGAGAACGGGTGAGGCCTTTTGAGAATGGAATGAACTACTCAGGAAAAAGTTTCTTCCACTGCTAGGGATGTTCAAACACAGACTTGGCTGACATCCTGGTGGGAAATGATGCATCTGACAGATGACTAATCTAGTTGATTTAAAAAAATTTTTTTTAATGTTTTATTTATTTTTGAGACAGACAGAGAGAGCATGAGCAGGGCAGTGTCAGAGAGAGAGGGAGACACAGAATCCAAAGCAGACTCCAGGCTCTGAGCTAGCAGTCAGCACAAAGCCTGACGCGGGGCTCAAACCCACAAACTGTGAGATCATGACCTGAACCGAAGCCGGCCACTTAACCGACTGAGCCACCCAGGCGCCCCTTAATCTAGTTGATTTAAGGTCCTTTCCTCCATCAAGATCTGATGAAGGGAGAATACAGAGATGGGGCTAAGACAGGATCAGCAAACTTTAAAAAACTTTCTGGGCAGTAGTGAGGGAGAGAGCATTTCAGTATAAGAATCTGCAACATATCCCACTGTAAAAAATGCATCAGGCACCGCCTTCAGTTTTCCTTCCAATCTCCTCAGACTTCTTGAGGAAGGCTCATCTTCTGTGTCATTGTCTCTTCATAGTGCTCTCAATATAGGACTCCAGAAGGAAGATGGTTTCATCTACCTGGATCTCACTGGCGTCCAACCTGAGTGACAAAATGAAAGTGTTTTTCAGACTGAACATGCGTTAGCACACTGAGGATCAGAGGCCATGGAAAACAGACTTGAGGGTGTTTTAAGAGATAGTTTGAAGGGGAAGGTGACTGCAGAGGTTTAGAAAAGAAGTGCTGGAGGCCTGCACAAGGAGCAAGACAGAGGCCAGATTTGAGGCACGTGGCTGAAGTTCAATCAACAGACTTGGTGAATAAGAGCGTGCAGTAAGAGAGGAGAAGCTGAAGACCGTTTCCGGGCTTCGCTTAGGAAAACAGGTGGACTAAATGCTGCCAGCGGACAGTGAGTTTTGGTTTGCTTGGGTGAGGTCGGTCGGAGTAGCAGCAGGGCACTGACGTAGATTCGTCTGAAAGGCATTTTGGAACTCAGGTTTGAGCTTTACACCGCTTACTTACTTGTTCACATTACGCTTCAGGGTTTCTAACTGCTGGCGTTCAGGGGCTGTGATCATCTCCTCTATTTCCTGGAGCTGTGCGTCCTCTGCACCTGTAGCCTGCATAGATGCAAGGATGGCTTCCACCCTCTGAGACTTTTCTAGCAGACGCCTGTCGGATAAACACTACTCTAAGGCATGTCCCCTAGCCCTGGAGATTCTTTTACCTGTTAGCCATACGGCAGAACTCCCCTTTCTCCCACGTTCCTGATCAAATGGACACTGCTGTCACCAGGTAATGACAGTTTTTACAAATTTAAGTAAACACATGATTTCACTCCTCAAACTCTTACTGCCTCTCACTGGCACTTAACAGTTAATGCCGGTTTGTACATCTTTTATAAATTTAATCTGCGAAATTATTTTACTGGGGGTATATTGGAGCAGTTTAGACTAATTAAGATTTATGTCAACCTAAGACAATAATTCAATGCAATTAGACTGGTTATTGTCTCTTTTGGTTCTATTTCTACAGGAAATTTCCCTTCGAGGCTTTGACCTTGAAAATGTAATTATTCAACTGCAAACGTACTCACTTGTTCTCTTTGGTTTCAAACTGTCTCCTTTCTATTAAGTTGGCAATGCTCTGAGGGGAGAGAAGACAGACAGAAATGCACATGGTTCTGTATCAGTAGCTCAAGTAAAATAGCTAAAGGGGGCAGGAAGGGTGAGACTGGTCTGTGTGGAACGAATGGGGAGGAGGTTTGGAGGAGTTACCTTATAGCACCTGTGCAGCAACATCCGCGCAGCTGACAGGATGTTCACAGTGTATAAATAGAAGGTCCTGGATGGGGCATGGTCTGGGGTTTTGGGAATTTCCTATTTGTCCACAGAAAGACAGAGAAGAGAAATCATACTGTTCTTTAGAACTGGCAAAGTAAACACCTGTCCCGTCCAGAGCTACTCAGCCTTTTCTTTCACTGATACTTTCCTCTTCTCTAGTCATTTAGCACCTGGGTGGGTTTATGGCAAAATCAGCCCTATGAAGAGATTTTTCTATATGACTGCTGGCAGCCTCAGTGGGGAAGAAAGAGAAGGCAACTGACGCTTACTGTGTTTGATCTTTAAGATAAACCGTATTATTTTTATTACCACCATCCATCCCCATATATGGATGAGGAAAGATGATGGTAGGTAATCTGCTCAATATATCTGAGTCAGAGGCAGAATTGAGATTCTGTTTCCTCACAGGTAGATGCTACTTGGCTCTGCACATAGTGAAGACCCAGTAGATGCTGCTGAGTGATTTAACCTGTAATAAACTTAAGGCCTGAAGAAAGGACAGATTGCAGGGAGTAGGAGCTTAGGAAAAAAAGGTGATTCTGGGGTGATTTCTTGGCTGTGCCTCTTTTCAACTAGGCAACTTAAAGCCTCCCAGTTCTCTTTCAGGTGCATGCTTGTCTCTGTGAATCTTTTTTCCCATATCAGAGCTGGACAGAGAGTTTGCATGGGGCTCAGGATGTTTGCCTCAGAGGTTTCTTTCACCCTAGGCCAGCCCCACTGGTTGGTGATCACTATGTCATCAGTTACCTGGAGTGACATAAAATTTTCTGACAGCATCTTATAAAGCATATCCTTTGCCTCCTTTGCTGGAATCATTGCAAAGTCTTCTACCTGTTTCTGCTCCAGGTGTTTCTTCTGCAAAACTA
>NC_043707.1:41589551-41591029 GCF_006229205.1 Suricata suricatta
GGGCTCAGGATGTTTGCCTCAGAGGTTTCTTTCACCCTAGGCCAGCCCCACTGGTTGGTGATCACTATGTCATCAGTTACCTGGAGTGACATAAAATTTTCTGACAGCATCTTATAAAGCATATCCTTTGCCTCCTTTGCTGGAATCATTGCAAAGTCTTCTACCTGTTTCTGCTCCAGGTGTTTCTTCTGCAAAACTAGACGGAATATTCTGGCACAGCGAGACCCAAACCTGGAAAGGAATAAAGAAAGTAAATGGCATACCAACACAGGTAAGTTTTAGTCCGAGTCACAAATGGTGACTGCTCTGTTTCCATGTATGGAGCCGGAATCAGAGAGAGGAGCAGCGGTCGGGGATTTCTTTCCCAACTCCAGACTGATGGCGGTACTGCTAATCATAAGTACCTCAGTTCCTGTGTTTGTAAGGAGGGCTTTAGGAAGTCTGGTTAATTGGCATCATTGAGAATTAAGCAGTATGATACTGAGGGAGAAGAGTAGTAGTGGATGGGATCTGTACCAGTCCAGTGGGAAGAATGGGGCAGGATGCACCAAGATGTTATCTACATTGACTGCTTACATATTGATCACATTGCTTATTCAAATGGAGTATGGAAAGGAAGTCTCTGACCCCGACCCTGAGCAGGGTGACCCCCTTACCTCTCCTGCACGACAGACTCCAGAGTGGCTGTGGCTAGGGATCCTAGAGCTTTATGCAGGTCTTCATGTAGAGGATTAAGGTCCATAACGTTTCAGCCTTGTCCCTGGGATCTTAGCTTTATTCCTAAGTCTCTAAGTTAAAATTTAAATGCAATTTTATCTTTCACATTGGTCTCATTTTTAGGGTGTAGGTATTTCTTTAAAAAATTTTTTTTTAACGTTTCTTATTTATTTTTGAGAGACAGAGAGACAGCATGAGCAGGGGAGAGTCAGAGAGATAGAGAGAGAGGGATACACAGAATCTGAAGCAGGCTTAAGGCTCTGAGCTAGCAGTCAGCACAGAGCCTGACATGGGGCTTGAACCCATGAACCGTGAGATCATGACCTGAGCCAAAGCCGGACGCTTAACCGACTGAGCTATCCAGGCGCCCCAGGATGTAGGTATTTCAATACCTCAATTTATTAGGATTTAAGTCAGGGTTTTGCTGAACTAAAATTTGGTTATTCAAAAGCCCTTCTTACACCCTCCTACACTGTTGGTGGGAATATGAACTGGTGCAGCCGCTCTGGAAAACAGTGTGGAGGTTCCTCAAAAAGTTAACAATAGAACTCCCTTATGACCCAGCAATAGCACTGCTAGGGATTTACCCATGGGATATAGAAGTGCTGATGCATAGGGGCACATGTACCCCAATGTTCACAGCAGCACTGTCAACAATAGCCAAAACATGGAAAGAGCCTAAATGTCCATCACTGGATGAGTGGATCAAGAAGATGTGGTGTATATATATATATATATATGTATATATATATATATATATA
>NC_043707.1:41591129-41598605 GCF_006229205.1 Suricata suricatta
GGAGAAACCTAATGGAGGACCAGGGGGAGGGGAAGGGGGAAAGAGTTGGGGAGAGAGAAGGACGCAAAACCTGAGAGACTATTGAATACTGAAAACGAACGGAGGGTTGAAGGGGAAGGGGGAGGGGGGAAAAGAGGTGGTGGTGATGGAGGAGGGCACTTGTGGGGAAGAGCACTGGGTGTTGTATGGAAACCAACTTGACAATAAACTATTAAAAAAAAAAGCCTTTTTACTTCTTTATCATCAATGTCGTAGTTCGATTTTCTAAATTATTTAGTATACTAAATATTATCCAAGCTCTTCTTTCATAAGTCACTATTCTGTTTCATAGCTCAGGCTGCCCAACTGTAAGGAAATAACGGGTAAGGATACTGATGACATACATTCCTCCACCACTGTCGCCAGACTTTCCAACAAACTCTAGCTATTAAAAAAAAAAAAAAGAGACAGAGAGAGTTAACTGAATGGAAAGTCCAATGATTCTGTTTCCAAAGGAGCAAATCTGGCCACGAGCCTGCAGCAGGCAGTCGTCCCTCCAGATGATGGCAGAGCAGCTGTGTGAGCGGGCTGGGCAGAAAATGAGGCTGCCTGAGCATACCAAGTTTCAGTGACAGAAATAAACCGTAAACATGGCAGAGACAAGCAAAAGGAAAAAAAAAGAACAACAACAACAAAAAAAAAAACAAGAAAGAAAGCAAAAACAGACTTACCGGGTCATCTGCCAGGAGAGTGAGATACTGATCGAGAACTTGTTTAGAGACGTTATAGCCAACAGGTAGGGACCTAAAGATCTATGGAGCAAAAAGAGAGAGCGAAAATGGGTTTGGGAACTTAGCATGGCTGACATTACTGAAATACAGATGTTTTAATTTTAGGTATCACAAGTATAAGTATGTCCAAATATACAGCAGCACTGTTTGTAAGAGTAAAAAAACTAGAAACAATCCAGATGTACAATAATAAGAAACTGATTAAAATGCAGTACAGCATGGCTTCTAAGTGGAGTATGATACTGCCATTATGAAAAATGAAACCGATTTATACATACTGACATGAGAAGGTAGCTCAGATTTACCGTTATACGAAAAAGGCAACATTAGAATAGTATGTAGAGTAAAATCCTATCTTTTTTGCTAAAAAAAAACAAACCAAAAACTCAGATAAAACTATATATTTAAAAAAAATTTTTTGTTTTTTATTTAATTTTGAGAGACAGACAGAGACAGCGTGAGCAGGGGAGGGTCAGAGAGAGAGGGAGACACAGAATCTGAAACAGGCTCCAGGCTCTGAGCTAGCTGTCAGCACAGAGCCCGATGCGGGGCTCGAACCCACGAACCATGAGATCCTGACCTGAGCCGAAGCTGAGGCTTAACCGACTGAGCCACCCAGGCGCCCCAAAACTATATATTTAAACTGAGGTATTTTTACATCCAAGAAGCCCAGATCTTAGAGGTGCAGTTTGATGAGTGTTGACAATTACATCCACAATGAGATATAGAACGTGTCTACCATTCCTAAAAGGGGGTTACAACTTAAAAAAATTATGCATTCCTAAGCTGTTTGAATATAGGTCATGTAATAACTTTTGTCAAAAGAAAAAAACCGAAATCTTTGTTATATAACAAGTTTAAAAATGATAAAAAATGAAAATACAACTATATTTAATATGGATAAATATAATTATGCAATTGAATATACATAAATATACTTGATAGATTAAGTACTCATATTTTAAGAAACAGACATACTAAAAACAAATTTGAACTACATGAAATGAGTATACTGAACAAAACAAATATAAGGGGCCAAATAATGTTTTGAACACCAACAAAGGCTCTCATATTCCAAATAGTGGATTCTAAGAACAGGAAGGGCCTGTACTTTGACCAAGATAATGGGTTAGGTTTTTAAAGGCTGGATTCCCCAGAAACCAAATATTTCTTTCTTTCTTTCTTTTTTAAATGTTTATTTATTTATTTTGAGGGAGAGAGAGAGAGACAGGGAGAGTGTGTGTGCATGACAGCGAGGAAAGGGCAGAGAAGGGGAGAGTGAGAATCCAAAGCAGGCTCTGGGTTGTCAGTGCTGAGCCCTGTCAGTGTGGAGCCCGATGGAGAGCTTTGATCTCATGACCATGAAATCATGACCTGAGCCGAAATCAAGACTCAGACGCTTAACCGACCAAGCCATCCTGGTGCCCCAAGGCCAAATATTTCAGTAGCTACCATCTGAAGAGAATCCCTGTCCTGCCTCAAACAATGAAAACTCATTCAAAGGCCCAGACCTCAACCTAATCCCAGGCTCTGCGTAGGAGAATCATACTAGCTGATGGTCTGTCAGAAAACGAGCACAAGAACGTGAAAGTCACCTCATTGGAAGACAGCGGCTGGGTGAAGGGAGCAGAAGAGGGAGTGGTAATCTCACTCATCCGGAGCATAGTCCGCACGATCTCGCTGCTGGTCTGGGTTTGAAAAGTGAACTGGAATTCAGAATTCGCTCTGCTGCGCTGGCTCTGGCTATACGCCAATGGCCACCTCTGGGAAATAAGCAAATGCTCCTGATCCAGGCCACTGTCCCACCCATGAAGATATCACCTGGTCCATCCTGTTGGCCACCGCGCTGACAATGGCTTGGTCACGAAAGTGCTGGTGGAATCTGTCAAGGTTGGCCTGCCAGTAAATCCCATCGTCTGGAATGGGCTGAGGAGGAGAAAAGGATTGAAGAAAAACACTTAGATACAGTGAATATGGCAAAGAGTTTTTTGGGGAAGAATTGGATTTAACTTGTTCGCTATTTCTTTTCCTACTCAGTAGCAACTACGTGGGGTAGCAATAATCACTCGATCACGCGGAACAGTGCCTTGACAAGACCAACTCACAATCCCCAACTTCAGATTCTCTAAACTCACCTCTAATCTTTTTCTGTCTGGACTCTTCCTTAAATCTCCCATGAACCCCTCTCTGCTTGCTCTCAGCAGATGACCTTGCCTTTTACTTCAGAGAGAAAACAGGCAGCCTTCTTTTCCTGGTATAAACTGTTACCTCTGTAAGCCTCAGAAGGGGACGGCAATGGAGTTCACACTTTGTTAGTTTATTCTTGGCCTATACTGAATGAAGTTCGAAATCCTACTACTAATTCACCAAGGACCTCGTCAACTCTCTTGGGCTTGTTACTTTAGTGCGGTCTCTGCTTTGCCTCACAGTGAGGACTCCTGATCACCAACCCCCAGTACCTCTTTGTGATCTGTGCCGTGTTTGGGTCTTTTGGCCTTGGGCTCTCCAGCGGCGTCCTCATCAGATGACCTTCTCCTTTTACCTTTCCCTGCCAAATACAATGGGTGACCGGTCAGGCCACATCTCGTATGAAGACAGGAAATCACTGAACCTCAGAGCAGGGGTCCCTCCAGCCTAAGACATCGCCAGCTGCCTCTAGGTTAAAGTTGCTGAGGAGGCCAAGGAGCTACGTGAAATTCAAGTCAGTGATGAGGTCATTCAAAAAGCTCCGCATATTCACAAAAGGGAGTCCTACTCTTTCTCCCTCCAATTGCTCCTGCTCCCATGCTTCCTTTCAGTGAGTGGGTCCATCATCCTCCCCTGGACACATGTCATACATGCCAGTGTCATTCTTGGTCCTTCTGTCCCCTTACCCCTTCTAGGTCTAATTTTTCACCATGTTTGTCTCCATTTACCTTTGCCCCATCCTTTCTGCAGGCAGAAAAATCTCTTAAAAATGCAAATAAGGTCATGTCACTTCCTTTAAATCCTTTAGTGGTTTTCCTTTGCTCTCAGGATAAAAAAGTGGCTATAGGTCTTGCATGATCTAGCCCCCGTCTGTCTGTCTTTCCTTCCTTTTCTTCCCTTTCTTTCTTTCAAGTTTATTTATGTATTTGAAAGACAGAGAGACAGAGAAACAGTCCTGAGCAGGCTCTGTGCTGTCAGAATGGAGCTGACGTGGGGCTTGATCTCATCAACTGTGAGAGAGAAATCAAGAGTCAGAAGAAGCTTAACTGACTGAGCCACCCAGGTGCCTCCCTGCCTATCCTGCTATCCTTTTTTTTTTTTTTTTTAATGTTTTATTTATTTTTGAGAGAGAGAGAGAGAGAGCGAGACAGAGCTTGAGGCAGGGAGGGGTATATGGAGAGGGAGAGAGGGAAATACAGATTCTGAAGCAGGATCCAGACGCTGAGCTGTCAGATCAAGCGGGGCTTGATCCCACTAACTGTGAGATCATGACCTAAGCCAAAGTCAGATGCTTAACTGACTGAGCCACCCAGGCGCCCCCCTATCTTGCTATCCTTATCTCATAATTCTCTTACCTTTGCTCACCCTGCTTATTTAACTACACTGACCTTTTACTTCCTCAACTATCCTGTTTTTTCCCCCTCACTGCATACTATTCCTTTTGCTAAAAATGTTTATCCTCTGTACCCCTTCATACATGACCTCAATGGTTAGTTCCTACTTTTATTTCAAATATTAGTTCAAATGCCACTTTGTTAAGCATGTGTTCTAAACCCTGATACATGCAGTCCCGTCATATGTTTTCATAGCACCTCTTACCTCTCCTTCATAATACTTACCACAGTTTCTTAGTTACACATCTATGTGGTTATTTGATTAATGTGAGTCTCTTACAGTCGACTTAAAGCCCAAAAGGTCAGGGACTTGTGTTTTCATCACTTTACATCCTAGTATCTGGCACAGAGTAAATCCAGGGTAACCACTCAAATGATTCCTTCATTTTTTAACAAGCATTGAAGAAGAATCCACAACTAGGGCAAGTCACAGTTCTAGGGGGTCAACATTCCTTACCTATCAGGCTCAGTTTAGGAACCAAGTACATGTCCTTTTCACTGATGACAAGAATGGGGGCAGGTGGGGGTGGCCCAGGGTCTGAATTCTCAGTAACAGGCACCCAGGGGCAACGCTGCACGAAGTGGGTGTCTGCTAGTCGCACAAAGGTGTTTGATACCTCAGAGTAGTCCATGGTCTTCCCATCTGTACATCAGGAAGAAAGAGGCAGGTGAGATGGTCTGCATCGGCCGAGGGCCCACTCCTGCACCCAGCCAACCCGTGTTTTTGCTAATGGCTGGGGACACAGTACTGACCCTCCATAGTCTCTGTAAGGCGGTCTGCCACTTTCTTCACAACAGCTGACATTGTCATTTTGCCATTCAACAGCAGCTCCTCAACAATGAGCTCTCCAGTGTCACTGTACAGTGTTTTGGCAGTATAGATGTACCGGGGATACCGGAGCATCCGCAAGACCCGGCTGCACTGGGCTTCATACTCCACTACACCACGTCTGTGCACTTGATAGATCACCAGGTTATGCTGGATGAGCACACAAAGGGCTTTTTTGACCTAGATGGGACCCAAAAGAAAGGCAAGATCTGAAGACACAGCTCATTTGTGTTGCCAATTTTTGTCCAACAATTTACTAAGTGTTAGGAGATGGCTGGCTGAGAATCTCTGTGCTGCTTCTTCCCTCCACTGGAACAGCTATTAAGAATCACATGTCAATGGAAGAAAGCAGCAAGATTTCTCCCTGTGATGCCCATATTTCCTCTGATCATTCAGAGGACAATGTACTTCCCTGCCATTATTCTCATTCCTTAAGGTCACGCTGAGATTAATAGACTCATTATGAGTAAGTGAGGTCTGGCATAGTTAGAACAAAGATTTCCCTAAGAAGCCGTGATGAACCACCTTGAGAAGAACTTGAGGCCTGTATCTCTTCCCCCCACCCCTCAATGACACTGTTTTGAATCTAAGGGAGACTCTCTCGCTTTTCCATTTTGTGGGGTAAGGAGCAATAATATTTAAAGATAGGTAAACAAATGAAAGAAAATTAATGTCGTCACACATACCTGATCCAGCGATGCCCCTGTGTCGTGGGCAATGACTCTCAATGGCTGGCTGCCAGTTCTGATTAGATGGACTCCAATTTTTTCTACGATCTCTCCAAAATGCTCTTGCAGCAACAAAGAACAAAGTTTAATTTCTGCTTGAGTCATTGTACAAGGGGTCTCAGAGCTAAGGAGGGAAAAAAAGGCTGTATGATGGAAAGTTTTTCTTTTACGTTGGAAGCAGAGCTTCTGAGTGCAAATTCATGTACTTTCTGAAGGCAATTTTGACATTACTATCAAAAGCCTTAAAATCTTGCATCCCTTCAACTTAATAATTTCATTTTAGATACTCTGTCTCAAGAAAATAATAAAAAGGTGTCACTGTACTTCTGCTTAGAGTACCGATATACCGGAAACAACCTAATGTCTAACAATAAGGAATTAATTCAGTAAATGATGGCATGCCCATACAAGGGAATACTACACCGCCATGTAAAACAAAATTTATGCATGAAGCATAGAAAATTGTTCACTAAGTGGAAGAAGCAGGTCACAAAGCAAAAAGTAGAGGAAAATTCAATTACTATGAAAGACAAAAAAAAGGAAGTATGTGCGCATAGAAAAAAAAGACAAAAGACCGGAAGACTATATGTCAACTTGACCTTGATGGGATTAGGTGCCATTCTCATTTTCTTCAAAAACCGTTGTAGATGGTTTTGCAATGTCATTGACCCTAAATTTTGTATTTCATTCGCTTGGAAGAATTAATGCCACTGTTCACAGCCCACTGGGAGTGAACAGGCAATGGCATTCCCAGTCCATAAAGGAAATGACAACTTAGAAAAATAAAATAAAGGGACACTTCCCAGCGGGGTGTTTCAAACAGGAGATGAAGTATGCGGTCTGAAAGGCGGTGTTCACTTCTGAAATTTCTACTTCTTGACAAAGTAAACACAAGCCAAAACAGACCTAGTCGACTCTACAGCAAAACGACCTCCTTACTATCCCAAGTGCTACCAAACACTGGTTTGTTTGTTTATTCTCCCAGATCCCCGAAGGCCGCGTCTTTGCCTCTCAGCCTCCGTATTCCCACCCACATGTCTTTGGGGCATCCTGAGAAAAGGACTTCCAAGGAGCTCGGCTCCCGACTCTTCACATCCTTCTAGCAGCTTCCCGTTCCAGACTGGGACCCCTGGTCCGGCGAGAAGGCCGCTTGGTGCAGGCAGCATTTCCCACTAACCTCCGGATCGATGCAGTCTAACGCCGCAGAGTAGCCCACGGCGGCTTCCTGCGGCACCGGCTGGCCGCCGGGGCAGAGGGGGAGCTCACGGCCCTTGCCCGCCGGCGCACGGACGGCCTGGAGGAGGGAAAGGGAAACACCGCGTGCCGCTCTACCCCAGAGTTTCGGTGGTTTCCGGTGACGCTCTTTCTTTGCTCTCGTTGGAAGGCTGGAGGACCTTCGAGCCGCGGCCTGAAGAGAAGAGCCGGCGGGCGGGCCTCGGCTGGCTGACTCTCCTTCCTGCGCCTCGCTGGTACCTGGAGGCGGGCCGCGGCGGTTGCCGTCCGCGCCGCCGGCTCGCTGGGTCCGGCGGCCTCACGTGACCGACGCGGGCTCTGGAGCGGCGGGCCGC
>NC_043707.1:41598705-41699678 GCF_006229205.1 Suricata suricatta
TGGAGCGGCGGGCCGCGCTGAGGAAGCGGCGGCGGCGGCCGAGGGCGGCGACGGCAGCCGGGAGGTAGCGGCCTGGCGAGGGACCGGCCCCTGCCCTCTCGGACAGCGGCGGCGGAAGAGAAAGATGGCGGAGGCCTCGGCGGCCGGGGCGGGCGCAGGCGCAGCTGTGGCCGCGCACCGGTTTTTCTGTCACTTTTGCAAGGGCGAGGTCAGCCCCAAACTACCGGTAAGAGCCCCGTGCCCTCTGCGCTTAGGCGTCCGCCTGGCTCCTGAGCCCCGAAGTCACCGAATGGGTCCGGCGCAGCCCGGGTCCCTCTCACCTCAGTCTCCCAAAGACCCCGCTGCTCGCTGTTCTCCGGTGGCGGGCCCCAGACCCCGGGCGTCCCGGCCCGGCTCGCGAGCTCCCTCCCGCCCAGCCCTCTCCCCCTCGGATGCTCCACCTGCTCCTCGTTCCGTCTCGTCCCTGTACCCGGTCCCCTCCATCTTTTTGTCGATCTTAGCAAGTTTTTCTGACAACTCTTCCCCTCAGCTTTTCTTTCCTTGTTCACCTTGTCTCCTTCCCACGACGACCTCCTCCCCCGCCCCGCGTCTCGATACTCTTTCTGCAGTTGTTTCTCACCTTCCTCTATGGCCTTTTCCACTTTCAACCAGATCCCTACCCCTCACCCCATCCCCAGTGGAGCCAAATAGCGGATGGCTGAGGATTGCCCCTCTTCGGTTGTCCCTAGGGGAAGGTAGAAAGCAAGCACAGAGAGAAGAAGAGGGTTGGAAGGTAACTCTGGGGAGGGGAGGGGGATTTTGCTCTCCAGCGGTTTCCAGGGTTCTTGTGAAAGTGAAAACAAGTGTCCTCAATGACTTGCAGACTGGCCGTGACTCCCTGTTACTGTTGAAGGAAATGGCTTTGGGAAGAAGGCAGGACGCATTGTTGCAGCTTAGTTGTCCTGTTGCCAGCGCCTTTAGCACCACCTCCCGTCCTTGTCCCCTTCTCCGAGTCTGTCTTTTCACTTAAGAAAAAGATCCAGGACAGAATGCTGCGGCTGCGTTCTTTGGCATAAAATTGGTTTTCACCCTTTTCTGCCAGACTGTCTGTTAGCCTTCAGGGAGGTGGTGCTGTGGCTGTAAAGAACATGCTTCTGCAGCAGGCGAGCCAGCTGCAGCCCTCCAAACCCAGCTCTTTTGGGTCAGCCTATAAGCTACTGCAAAGAGGCCCACACAGATGAGTGGTAATTCTGCCCTTGGCCAACCATCTTGAGAATTAGTTACGGTTGGTCTTTTCCTTGGAAATACCCAGGTTCAGCCTTAAGGCAGGGTGGCTACATCAGGACTCACCTCCGTGTTTATAGTGTCTTAGTTGCGGTCTGTGGGAAAGCCTGCTAAAGTCTGTATGCATGTCTTATTTCTTAGGAACAGATGGAGTCTAGTGAGTTAAGGGTATAAGGGTCGAAAGGGTATTTTAGTCGTTTCACCTAAAGATTGTGACTTTTCAGGCTTTTATGGCATTTTCTTTCCTCTGTATTTGGCCCACCTCCTATAACTCCAGGATCGTAGTTTCATCGATGTGCTGTTTCACTTTTGCTTGCTGATTGGGTTGTGTATGTTTGCGCACACTTTTGGCCATATTTTAGTGCTAAGAAGAGCAGGTGCCTTGTGGGTTTTTTTGTTTGTTTGGTTTTGCTTTTTTTTTTTTTGCGCCAGCAGACACCAAAGCCTCCAGAAATCTCTCTTAGCCACAGAGAGGGAGTCTGGGATTCAGCCAGTGTGTGTGACCAGTGACACGCTGAATGTGATGGCTTGTTGAACACGTGGTCTTCTGATCTTTAAGTGCTGTTCACTGTTTGCCTTTAAAATGAGAAAACAGTCTAACTTGCTACAGTTTATTATGTCTTCTCATAACTTCTCAAGTCCCTGCTTCATGCTCTTGAAAAGGGATAGTTTGAAAGACTTGGTAGGTGTTTTTATAAGTCTTAGTTTGATGCCTGGAGGAGAAGTTATCGATCTTTTTAGTCTCATTTATTGTCCGTCATACCTGATTTGTAAGTTGAAACCCAGTGCAGTTAAATATAACTGAATACTTCCTGTGTACATATAAGGTTCCCTGTGGAATATCCTGGAGGCAGTACGGAGGGATACGTAGTACTTGCCCTTAAGGACCTCACAGTTTTGTTGAAAAGACTAGACAAACATGGAGAAAGTAACAACACAGGTGAATGAGGATAATTAATATGTGGTTTAGGATTCAATGAGAGGTGGCTGTGATAGCATTGGTGATGTGAAGTCAGGGAAGAAGTGACAGTTGACATGGCCTTTAAATTGAGTTTTGAAGGATTTGTAGAATTCAGGTTGAAGACTGCAGTAGAAAAGAGTAAATTGAGGAAGAGGGAAGAAACACCTAGTAAATCATTGTTGTCATGCATTTTTAGAAAAAGGTATAGTGAGGTTTGATTCATAGATGAGCCAGTGAGTTTCATCTGGTTTCCTGGCCATTTCTATATCCTTAACCCTAGACCATCACCTTGAACGTGTTGGTTGTAAGAATGATCATGTCAGTAAGGATCTGATTCAGCACAAACCAGATTCTGCTACTGAAAAAAATCAACTCCAACACTGCTAAGTCAGCAATATGATTTCCACATTTATATATAGGAAAACATTGAAAAGTTTTTTAAAAGTAATTTTTTATGTGAACTTGACATTTCTTCATTGTAAGTACTTAGCATACAGTTGACATGCGTTGTTTCTTGAACTGGACGAATGTTATGGGAGACCAGATGTCTTTCTGAGGGTTTCCAGAGCCAGGTTTTCTGGAATAAAGCTTTTCTTTGTCTAGATTTAGTTTGCATCTCAAAAGGGTGCTTACTCTTGTACTAGTTGGATCACAAGAACAGTCATCCCTGAGAGCTGTTCTCTCTGAACACCAGAAGTGGACTATTGAGTTTTGTTGTAGCTTTTAATGAGCTAGTGCTAGGTGAGTTTCTTGACCCAGTCAGTGGGAAGGACTGCTTCAGAACCATCTCATTTCTTACCAGTTTATCCGCCCAGGAGAATCACAGTGGTGTTCAGTGGGACTAAGTTGCAAAGTTTTGGAATTCATTTCTTCTGCCTTCCCCAATTTCTAGGGTATAGAATTTCTTTTTTTTTTTTTTTTTAATTTTTTCTGAATACTTAGTTTTGAGAGAGAGAGCGAGAGACAGTATGAGTGGGGGGAGAGGCAGAGAGAGGAAGACACAGAATCTGAAGCAGGCTCCAGGCTCTGAGCTGTCAGCACAGAGCCCGATGCAGGGCTCAAACTCATAACTGTGAGATCATGATCTGAGCCAAAGTCAGATGCTGAACTGACTGAGCCACCCAGGCGCCCGGTACAGAACTTCATGATTCATTTGGAAGTGTGTGCAGGCAGTAGCAATAGCTTACCCAAATGGTTTAGCTTTGAAACTCCCCTTAGGTTTTTGTTTATTGTTTTTCTTGTTAGCCCTACTACGATGAAAGATTCATGGGCCCAGCTAACTTTAATGTCTGTATTTTAAAAAATAATTTTGGTGATAACTTCTGAGAAAGATTGGAGTATGCCTAATGCTACGTAAATTAAACCAAATTTAGTTGAATTAATTTGGTGAAATAACATGTCTTACTGCTAACCCTGATCCATCCATTTTAGCTTTGTGTGTCTTTGGTTTGGATTCTCCCAGATAAGAGAGAAGAAAAGATTAACTTAGAAAAAAGATACAGGGGTGGCTGGGTGGCTCAGTTGGTTAAGTGTCCGGCTCTGACTCAGGTCATGATCTCATGGTTCATGAGTTTGAGCCCCACTTCGGGCTCTGTGCTGACAGATAGCTCAGAGCCTGGAGCCTGCTTCAGATTCTGTGTCTCTTTCTCTGACACTCCCCTGCTAGTGCTGTCTCTCTCTGTCTCTCAAAAATAAATAAAAAACATTAAAAAAATACAAAGAAATGAGAAATCAAAAGAAAATTTTAGAATGAAAATATATTCAATGGTAGTGTTATCATTAGACTTCAAAAAAAGAGTCTTCTAGAAGTGACTATTTAGGAATTTCTCTTACTGTAAAGTATTTTCCTATTCACAGTGAAAATAATTTTAGTGAAATTTGGACTTTAAAATAAGAAAATTTGATTATATGGTTTAAAACCCTTAGGGTTTCAAGTTTACATATAATTGGGTAATTGGCATTGTGTGTTTTTGAATAATTTAAAATTTATTTTCAAAGCACAGCAGAAGCTTCTGCCTCACCTGACGGTCCTATTGAGAGACAGTGTAAAGCCAAGACTGATAGAGGTCCTATGCTACATTGAGGGATGACTGAGTATTACCATATAGGGCTATGTCATGGAATGTAAAGGTGTCACTCCATCCTCACATTACCCTGCTCCTCTTTTAAATCAAGGCCAGAGAATATTACCTGAGATTGAATCTGGTAGAATTTTCATTAAATAGGTGAGATAAATCATATGCAGAGTAAACGCCTTTTGGTATTGATGAGACTAGAGTGATTCTTAATTGGTTTATGGAGATCAGAGTATCCCAAATCCAGAAAGAGACCAGTCTAATTAAGGATTGCTAGTGTATTACTCACCTCTGATACTCTGCTTGGAGGAAGTCAACAGGCTTTTCTTTCACATCTCCTTATTATATCACCTTTGAGCTAATAAAACGTCATTCTTGCCAATAAGTAATGTTACCTTTGGTTCTTTGCCAGGTGCTATACAAGGGATTATCGTGGTGCTGTGCTTGTAATAATTCTAATACAGGAAAACTTTCTAACCACTCCATAAGAGTAGCTAAAGAGTACAGTTCTTTTCTTTTTAATTAAAAAAATGTTTTAAGTACATTTCTTAAAGACTTTGTGACTCTTAAAACTCTAAGCCTACTGACCTTGCTGTTTAAGTTGCATGATTCATACTGAGATCCCAGAGCAGTGTCCATGTAATGTTAGTAGTGTTACTGAACTTGGGGAATGAATTTAGTGATATAAGCTGGGCTGGAGAGGTTTTATTTTATTTTTATAAGTTTATTAATTTATTTTTGAGAGAGATCGGGGGAGGGTCAGAGAGGGAGAGGGAGAATCCCAAGCAGGTTCCCTACTGTCAGTGTGGAGCCCTATGTAGAGGTTGAACCCACAAACTACTAGATCATGACTTGAGCTGAAATCAAGACTTGGACAGTTAACCAACTGAGCCACCCAGGGGCCCCTTAGAGGTTTTATAATTTATTTAATTTCTAAGTATTTATTTTTTGAGAGTGTGTGTGCATATGCATGTGCATGCGAGGGAAGGGCAGAGAGAGAGGGGTAGAAAGAGTCCAAAGCAGGCTCTGTGCTGACAGCACAGAGGCTCCGTCCTCTGAACCAAGAGATCATGACCTGAGCTGAAATCAAGAAAATCAAGAGTTGTCGCTCAACTGATTGAGCCACCCCCAGGTGTTCTGTGAGGTTTTAATTATTAGATATCTTGGATTCTGCTGTTGGTGACCAGCTAAAAAGTCTGCTGGATTATCTAGTACAATGTAGCACTTGCTTAAAAATATTGCTTGAATGATATGATAAGTTGAATGCTCAGTAGTTATATTTAAAAAGTAGTAGCTTTAGTGTTGTGGAATCTTTATCAAAAAGGTGCCAGTGCTATAAAATATAGATACTATCATGTGAAATTTCAGTATACAGTGTCATAAATATATTTCCTGTCAAGATCTAGAAATAAGAAATATGTATTCTTATAAGTAGAAATTCTTGAAATTCTGCTGATATATAGACATACATATATTGGGGAAATCTGTGGGTTATTTTCAGTATGAGGAAGAACAAAAATATTGAATTTACTGCAGATAAAATCCCTTGTACTTTTTTGGTGAAGTACCAACTGGATGCTAACACTTTGTGTTTCTTTATGTTTACCTGGCTTTTTATGACCTTTATGTACATTGAGGAAGAAAATGGTAAGGTCTTTCAGTCGTCTTCTTTAGAAGAGGAAAGAAGGTGTGGATTGCTTCTAATTCTTTATATGTAGTCAAATTAGAAAGGGTTTAAGAATAAGCCTGTGGCTGCTGACTTCTTTTTCTTTTTAAGTTGATTTATTTATTTTGAGAGAGAGTGAGTGCCAGAGCCTATGTGAGAGAGGGGGAGGGGCAGGGAGAGGGAGAGAATTCTAAGCAGGTGCCACACTGTCAGTGTGGGCCAGGGGTGGGGCTCCAACTCAGGAACCAAATGGTAGGATCATGACCTGAACTGAAATCCGGAGTCTGATGCTTAACTGACTGAGCCATCCAGGCATTCTGTGCTGACTTATTTTTCCTCTCTTCACAGCTTAATAATGAGCAATAAAGGAGATAGTGTAAAGCAGCGGATCTCAACTGGGAGTAGTTTTGCCTCCCAGGAGAACATTTTTGGTTGTCACAGTTGCAGGGAGGGGGAGAGTTGTTCCTGGTTTCTAGTGGATAGAGGCTCTGGATGCTGCTAACACATGACAGTGCACAGGACGCCCCTTACAACAAAGTTATTGGACCCCAAACGGCAAGAGAGTGAGGTTGAAGAATCCTGGTGAGAAGGATAAAGAGATTGTCTTCTTGTGTCTGTGGTACTTAAGGTTTTGTTCTGATGTAGCTTTTTTATTTTCTTCTAATTTTGGGATCATGATGAGAATTTTCAGTCGGATAATTGAGACCATATAATTTTAACCAAAGCCCTGGTGAGAGGAATTATCTAGAACGGTAGTTAGTGGCTGCTGTTCCATTATAGCTGTATCTGTGGGGGTCACTTTCTCTCCTTGTGGTTGCTGAGACTAGAGGAATTGGATTACTCCTCTCAAGTTACACACACTGTAGGGTAACTTCTAAAAGCAAAGCATCCACATTTTTTTGTCAGTTGGGAATTAGTTGAGGTAGTAACACCACTTGTAATTTAGGAAGACACCTGGAAATTCCAGTTTGAAAACAAAGCAAAAAGCAAACAATAAATCCAACTTCTAGTTTCTGTATAGCTCATCTTAGCAGCCATCAAGTTTTAATTTCTCTCATTCTTGTAGAGCTCTCTTAGAAGTTTTATGAGCCCAGGAGATTTTGTTTAAACTTTTAGTGTCTTTAAAGGGTTTTTTTCTTTTAAATTTATTTATTTTGAGAGAGACTGAGACAGTGTGAGTGGGGGAGAGAAAGAGAGCGAGGAAAAGAGAGAGAATCCCAAGCAGGTTCTGTGATGCCAGAGCAGAGCCCAATGTGGGGCTTGAACTCACTAAATCATGAGATCATGACCTAAGTCAAAACCGAGAGTCCAATGCTCAACCGACTGAACCACCCAGGCACCCCTAAACTTGTAGTGTCTTTAAACTCTTGGCAGGGAGGGTGAATTGAATTATCAATCTTAGATCTGATACTAATTCATCAGGTGACCACATCTGAGATACCTGACTCTCTCAGTTTACCTTAGTATATACAACTGTAAAATAATACTGTGGTGCCTCCGTGAAGCCTGAATGAGCATTCAGAAAAATGGAGGTATGTAGTCTTGGATTGAAGGTTAGTGTAGGAATGACCAATACTTATTCGTGGAGAAATAGGGTCTTACCATAGTATAAATGTTTTTTTAAAAATGTTTTTTTTTATTTTGAGAGAGAGCTTGCATGAGCAGGGGGGTGGGTAGAGAGAGGAGAGAGAGAGAGAATCCCAAGAAGGCTCTGAGCAGCCAGTGCAGAGCCTGATGGGAATGTGGGTAGGGGTTGGGGGCTTGATTCTATGACTGGGATCATGACCTGAGCGGAAATGAAGAATCTGACGATGATCTAACTGAGCTACTCAGGTCCCCTTAGTAGAAACATTTTAGGTAGTTTTCACAGTTTCAGTTTCAGAAGTTTAGGTTTTTCTGAAAGATTTTTTAAAATCCTTTCTTGGGGTGCCTGGGTGACTCAGTTGGTTAAGCATCTGACTTCAGCTCAGGTCATGATCTCACGATTGGTGAATTTGAGCCCTGCGTCAGGCTTTGTGCTGACAACTCAGAGTCTGGAGCCTGCTTTAGATTCTGTGTCTCCCTCTGACCCTTCCCCATTCATGCTCTGTCTCTCTGTCTCTCTCTCAAAAATCAATAAACATTAAAATAAATAAATAAATAAATAAAATCCTTTCTTTCAGTTGTTAGCAAGTCAGAATTCCTTAGAGGTCGGCAGATACATGCATACCAAATAGAAGTGAGTTGGCTCCTGGGGCTCCTGGGTGGCTCAGTCAGTTAAACATCCGACTCTTTTTTTTTTCTCTCTTTTTTCTTTTTTTTTTAGGTTTAGAGACAGAGAGAGACTGTGTGGGTGGGGGAGAGACAGAAGAAGAGAAGGAGAGAGCAATCTGACGCAGGCTCTGCACTGACAGCACAGAGCCTGACATGGGGCTTGAACTCAGTGTGAGATCATGACCTGAGCCAACATCAGATGCTTAACTGACTCAGCTACCCAGACCCACCCCTCCTCCAACTCTTGATTTCAGTTCATGTTATGATCTTGAGGTTCATGGGATAGAGCCGCATGAAAGGCTCTTCACTACCAGCGTGGAGCCTATTTGAAAGTCTCTGTCTCCCTCTCTCTCTGCCCCTCCTCTGAGCTCATATGCGTGTGCATGCGTGCTCTCTCTGCCTCTAAATAAATAAATATATAAACATTAAGAAATGAGTTGGTTCTCATGATTTTAAAGCGAGCATGTTAAATAGATCGTCTAGCCTCTTTTCCTGAATAGGCCAGTTAGTTTTGTTTTCCTTGAAAATCTGTTAAGGTAGGTAATCTCTTTCCTTGACAATTTCATAAGTGTCACAAAGAAGTTCTTACAGACAGTGTATCCTGTATTCACCTCTTTGTCACTCACTTTGATATTGTCTATATTTGAATAGACTTTAAATATGGAGAACCATCTTCCAATAAGGATTCTATTATGTTTTACTTTTCACCATGCTTAGAATTTATAGTCTCAAAATAAAGAGAAAATCCCATAGTTATAATATGCCCTTATGCCCTTTTCTACCTTTCTCTGGATTCACTGAGACCTGCAGGTATCATAGCTACAGTGATGCTGATCTTCTAACCTCATGCTTCTCAAACTTATCAGACCCAGTGCCCTCTTTTAATGAAATGAAACTCATATGGTACAATTTCATAGTATTTAATAAATTTATTTAATATTATTTTATTATTTAATAAAATAATTCTCTCATTGTAAGATAAAGGATAAATAAAAAGAAAATAATTCATGATAAAATGATACATATTTCAGTATGTAAGTACTCAGTTGACCATAACGAAGTATGTATAAATGTGCTGGATGTCAGCACCAAACGTAGACATAACTGAGTAGACTGTTAAAAGAATACTTGCAGGATGCCTGGGTGGCTCAGTCGGTTAAACTTCTGACTTCGGCCCAGATCAGGATTTCAGGTTCGTGGGTTTGAGCCCTTCATTGGGCTCTCTGCTGACAGCTCAGAGCCTAGATCCTGCTTTGGATTCTGTGTCTTCCTCTCTCTCTGCCCCTCCGCCACTCATGCTTTGTCTCTCAAAATTAATAAAGGTTAAAAAAAATTTTTTAAATTTTTGCAACTTTAATTTTTTTTAGCATTTATTTAGAGACAGTGTGTGCGCGCGCACACACACACACACACACACACACACACACACACACACACACACACACACGAGCGAGTGGGGGAGGGGCAAAGAGAGAGGGAGACAAAGAATCTAAAGGAGGCTCTAGGCGCTGAGCTATCAACACAGAGCCTGATGCCCAGAGCTCGATGCCCAGAGCTCAGTATGGGGCTTGAACTCAAGAACTGTGAGATCATGACCTGAGCTGAAGTTGGATGCTTAACCACTGAGCCACCCAGGTGCCCCGAGAGTATTTGCAACTTTAATATCGTGATATGCAAACCACCAAAATGGTGAACAATTCTTAGAAGAGGCACAAATAAAGTGTATTTTTCTCTGTTTTTATTCAGTTACTTTTCTGGACATTTAATGTATATTAAAATTATGCAGAAAGACTTGGTGTTTTTATTATACAATGGAGGTAGGACCTAGGCTTTGATAAAGATGTTTCTTAATCTCCTTAGCTATCCATATGAAGTTTGAGAATAGAAATATTTATTTGTGCTGCAGGTTCAGTATTTTTAAATTGTGTGACAGCTGAAACACTTCAGTAGGTATTCAAAATGTCCCCTAGCTGATTGTATTTTCCTCATTGAGATGCCTTCTAGTCATACAGGAAAACACTTTCCCATTTTGTCATTTATTCTTCTTTTCTTATACTTTCCTATGTTAGTGTAATACTTTCCACGTGTTGCAAGATTCAGAGTTTGTCCTTTAGATATGGTTTACTTTTAGACAGTTCTTCCTTGATACCTTTAAATTTCTCATTTCCTCACCACTGTTCATATTGCTGCTTCCTTGTTCATTAGCGGTTAGAACAGTGCCTGGTGCATAGTATTCGTTCAGTAAGTATTTGTTGAATGAAGGAATTATAATTGTAGGCCTTTTCTTTTTACTACTTTCTGCTTTTGGACATGTTGAAAATTATGGGGATACTAGTGTTCATAAAACACCCTAAAACAGAGCACAGACGTAGACTAATGAATAAAAGTTCGACTCAGGGGCGCCTGGGTGGCTCTGTTGGTTAAGCCTCCGACTTCGGCTCAGGTCAAATCTCACATTCGTGGGTTCGAGCCCCGCCTCAGGCTCTGTGCTGATGGCTAGCTCAGAGCCTGGAGCCTGCTTCCAGTTCTGTATCTCCTTCTCTCTCTGCCCCTCCCCCTCTCATGCTCTGTCTCTCTCTGTATCAAAAATAAATAAAACATTAAAAAAAAAAAAGAATGTGTTTCTTGGTTAAAAAAAAAAAGTTTGACTCAAAGCAGTGATCTGATGGATGGACTGCTTACCATTAGTTAGGGGCAGGGCGGGATTGAGCCTCTTGTTTTTTGAATGTAGCTTTGTTTTTATAACTGACAGCTTCCCATAGTTACCCGCCCTACATATGAATAGATGATTGACTTCTTAAGCAAAGTTATTTCAGTAATTATTATTATTTTTTTTAAGTTTATCTATTTTGTGAGAGAGTGCATGAGAACAAGCACAAGTGGGAAACAGGCAGAGAGAGACGGAGAGAGAGAGAATCTCAAGCGGGCTGCGCACTTGACAGCACAGAGCCTGGTTCAGGGCTCAGTGCCACACACAGTGAGGTCATGACCTGAGCCCAGATCAAAGTTCAGATGCCTAACTCACTGAGCCACCCAGGAGCCCTTTAGTCATTATTTGTAACTGAATTTGTTGAATGGAATTTAGCTGTTTCTGGTGAATCTTCTGTAATTTAAGTGGTAGTGTAAGCTACATTATTCTCAAAGTTACTAAGATGATTGGTTCTCTGACTTTCATCTATAGTGCCAGTGTTAAGTTCTGATCTTGTTAAATGGTTACTGTTGAATGTTTAGAGGCATTAGTATTCCTAGTTAAGATAAGTTAGGTTGAGGAATAGAAATTCTGTACCTTAAACCTGTTGGTTTGAAAAAATTGTGGTAAATTTTGATTGTTGATGTAGTTTGAAAACTATAATGGTACAGTTACTTTTTGTTTAATAACATGTAAATGGAAAATTCAGCAAACTGATTTTCACTGCTAGTCCTAATTTGCATGTTTTAGGTTCAAAAGTGGTCGAAGGTAATGTTGATAATTGAGAATCATAAAAGTGTTTAATTCCCTAAATTTTTCAACCTTATCAATTACTAAAATTACTGGTTTGTTATTCTTTGTCAAGTGTAGGTGCTGATTCAATGAGGGAGACTTGTTTTAAGTTATACTGGCGTTCTTTTTAACATATATGGTCAATATTAGATGAGCAGATTGAGGCGTGCCTGGCACACTCGGTGGAGTGTGTGATTCATGATCTTGGGGTTGTGGGTTTGAGCCTCACATTGGAGGTGAGACTACTTAAAAATAAAATCTTGAGGGGCGCCTGGGTGGCTCAGTCGTTTAAGCACCTGACTTGATTTCAGCTCAGGTTATGATTTCACAATTGGTGAGTTTGAGCCCAGCCTCGCTGTCTATGTGGAGCCTGCTTGGGGTTCTCTCTCTCCCTCTCTGTCTGCCCCTTCCCTACGTGCTCTCTCTCTCTCTCAAATAAACAAAAAAAAAAAAAAAGAAAAAAAAAAGAAAGAAAAAGAAGAAAGAAAACTTAAAAAATAAAAGATGAGCAGATTGAGAGTTCCCATTGTTTTTAGTAAGTTCAGTAGATAGGTTTATCTCATCCTGCAGCACTGTTGGTATAAAATAAAAAGGGTTCAAGAAGTATGTTTGATTCTCTTTCTGAGTATAATTGAGTCTGGATATTTTCTTTAAAAAGTTTTTTTTACCGTTTATTTATTTTTGAGAAACAGAGACAGAGCACAAGTGGGGAAGGGCAGAGAGAGAGGGAGATACAGAATCCGAAGCAGGCTCTGGGCTCTGAGCTATTAGCACAGAGCCCGACACAGGGCTCGAACTCACAAACAGATCATGACCTGAGCCGAAGTCGGACGCTTAACCCACTGAGCCACCCGGGTGCCCCTAGTCTGGATATTTTCTCTTCTTGTGACGAATAGCACTTAGAAATTGGTTTGTGTTTGATAATATCAAAATATGTAGGCACTGGTTCATGCAGTAATGACAATACTCTTTTTGCATTTATTCAAGAACGATTCAGTGGTGCCTACTATGTTCTAGGAGCTGTACTAGGGAGACTGTGTCCAGAAGAAGTAAGGAAATTCATAAAATGTTGGGATCAATGAGTATCAGAATTAGGATTTAAATATTTCCTCCTCTATTTGACTTTCTATTTAAAGATTAAAATAAGGTAGATATCTTAAGATTAAAACAAATGCATTTTTGCGCATTTTAGGTCGGAAATCTGTTTAAAAGGATAGGGTTTTCAGAATAAACTGGTGTAAGCTGTAGAACTAACCATTAGTTCTCCTTTTACAGTTGTTATCAGACCTTTCTATAAGTGGTTTAACTTATTATATGTAAATAATATTGTAGCACTGTGGGGGAAAACGTTTTCTTTTAACCTTTAAACAAATTACTGAATCTTTCGGGGGACTTAGTTTTTGTTTGTACAATGAAGCGGTTGTGTTTATTCTTCTGTGGTTTAGTGATTTGAGCTTTTAAGGTTTTTTTGGATTTTCTGTGAAGGAATTTTGTTCTGTAATTTTTCCACATAGATCATGTGATATCCACTGAATTATTCTTTTTATTTTTCACTGAATTACTCTTACTGGGATAAAAATTTTATTTCTGAATTGAATCTCCTTTGTAAGCTATAAGCTATATTCTCTTGTTTTATGATAATGAACAATCTTGAAAATGTTAGGATTGAGGGCATCATAATATAAAGCAATGCCAAGATTTTCCTTTGTTAGATGAAACAAAACAGTACATCTCAATGCTGGTAATGTTGACTGAATAAAGTAAAACCTTTTTGAAGACTTATAATTCAGTGACAGGTAAATTTGGCCTGGGATAATTTCTTTATTAGGACTATTTTATAAAATCTTTCTTTGTTTCTTTTAGTTTTAAAATTCTTCGGTTAACTCATTATTTTTTTTTACTTCGTAAAAGGTCATTGACTACTAGTATCAACCAGTTTGTATGTGATCATCCCTGATCTGAGCGTCCCTGAAGTCAATTAATTATATTTATAAAGTTCTCTTACCTCATTGATGTATTTTGATGAAGAGGTCTGCCTCTTAGGTTCTGGGATTGCTCTGTGGGTACAAGGTAGAAAGGAGGGTAGCGCTAAATTATTTTATTAAAAAATCTCTTATTTAATGTAAACAAAAATCTTTTTAAAAATCTTTTCTTTTAATCTTAAAAAATTTTTTTAAATCTTTTAAAAATGTAATCTAAGTCTTTATTGGCTCCGTTAGTTAAACGTTCTGACTTCGGCTTAGGTCATGATCTCATGGGTTGTGGGTTGGAGACCTGGGTCAGGCTCTGTGCTGACAGCTCAGAACCTGGAGCCTACTTTGGTTTCTCTGTCTCTCTCTGCCCTTCCCCTGCTCATGCTCTGTCTCTCAAAAGTAAACTAATATTTAAAAAATAAATATTTCTGTATTTTTAGTGTTTAATTGATATTTTTATTTTTATTTTTTTTAACTTATTAAATGTTTATTTTTGAGAGAGAAAGAGACAGAGCATGAGTGGGGGAGGGACAGAGAGAGAGGGAGACACAGAATCAGAAGCAGGCTCCAGGCTATGAGCTGTCAGCACAGAGCCTGATGTGGGGCTCGAAGTCACAAACCATGAGACCAAGCCCTGAATCCAAGTTAGACGCTTAGCTGACTGAGCCACCCAGGCGCCCCTAAATTGGTACTTTTAAAATGAAATGACAGTGATAGAAGCTGATGATTTTTTAAAAAATGTTTTTACTTGGCAAAACAGAAAAGTTGACAATCCTGTGTGGGTTCTTAATTTTTCAGTTGTAAAATTGAAGTACTTTATGGAATCTCAAAATTTGGAAATCAGTCTAAGTCAGTGTTTCTGAAAACTATGTGTCTGGAGACTCAACTGTGAATTCAGAATCATGGTAAAATGCTATGTACTAAATCATCTTCTTGTCTCCATTCCCCTATTTGCCCTTTTATGATACAGAATGGCATATTAATGGTTCTGAAAAATCATTCAGTGTAGCAACATACTTAATAGTGTTATTTAATCCAGTCTTTTACAGATATTTTTTTCTTTTATTTCTTTATAGACTTTATAGACTACATGGTTTGAGAAATGTTCCATGTTAAAATTGCTCAGAGGAATTTATTAGAATCTACAATTTGTTGAAAATTGTTATGTTCCAGGTACTATTCATTGAAGTGTGACTTGCCCAAGTTGGTTTGTTTCTCTGTGCTCCCAGTCCAGTTTTGTTTAAACTTCAGATTCACTGCTTTTAACCACTTAGGCTCTTCTGAAACATTGCTCACTTCTTATTTTGAGGCTAAGTAACCAAAGATAAGGATATTCAGAGAAGTTTGTTTTATGGGCCTTTACTTCCCTAAGTGTGATTTCATTAGAACATACACTTTGTACATGATTTCAGTGGTTTTAATCCCAAGCATCCTTACCAAGCATGCTTCTGTTTCTGTACCATGCTTTGGATATGGAGCTTCAAATATATTTTCTGGGAGAATAAATATTGTCAGTTTATGTAAGAAGATTCTATCAGCCTAAGCTAAATGCAAGAAGATAAACATTATCCTCTAAACTGATACAAACTGGTACTGTGGTACACATCAGAGCTAAAGATAAACTTTTTGGGTCATTTGCCATTTTTATATCTATGCCTCTGAGTGGTTTTTGCTACCTCTAGTGTGAGCAAAGAACATTATAACAATCTATCGTGGCTATATTGTGTTGTATGAAGTTAACTTTTTCTCTAATAATTTTAGTTTAGTATATTTTTTTTCTTAGAAAATTTGGCTTCTTATTTATCTGATCAAGCTTATATTAAGTAATATTTTGTCCTGTGACCTGATTTTCTGCCTTGTTATATAATGTGCTAAAGAAAGTTGGTCGATTACACATACACTCCTGTTTAGAGGCCCTGATAATGTCAGTGTTCAGTCATGCTCTGGAATGAAGGAACAAAATGGTGAAAGTTGTGCATGTTAACTGTTCTTAAAGAGTAAGACCACAAATCAAAGCAATTTTATTGGCCTGGAAGTGGATCACAGCTCTTCAAACAGTATTTAAATTGTGTAGGTATCTTTGTAAAAACTGGAGTCTGATATCTTCTTTCTTTGCTTTTTCTTTCTTTCTTTCTTTTTTGTAAACTGGTTTTCTTTCTAATTAATAACCAAGGGAACAGTCATTTAGGATTTTTGGAGTTCAAAATGCTTAAATTGGAAACTTTCATCTTATTTTTTTATTTTATTAAAAATTTTTTCTTTAATGTTTTGTTTTTGAGAGAGGGAGAAAGACAGCATGAGCTGGGGAGGGTCAGAGAGAGAGGGAGACGCAGAATCTGAAGACGGGCTCCAGGCTTTGAGCTAGCTGTCAGCACAGAGCCTGACACTGGGTTCAAACCCATGAACCATCAGATCATGACCTGAGCTGAAGTCAGCTGCTTAACCAACTGAGCCATCCAGGTGCCCCTTTCGTCTTCTTTTTAAATGAATAGTTGGCCACGTGAATGAGCGAAACTTTCTTGTTTTCCTGAAGGAGAGTTGGGGGAGACAAGTAAATGAGGACTGCATTTGTGTTCTAGTTTTATAGATGGAGAAACAGGTCTTAAAAAGACCATGAAGGTAATGCTAGAATTGGAAACAGAACCGCAAAGTTTTATTGTCTTTGTATGGTTTTTTTTTTAATGTTTATTCATTTTTGAGAGAGAGAAAGAGAGAGAGAGGGAGACACAGAAACCCAAGCAGGCTCCAGGCTCTGAGCTGTCGGCATAGAGCCCGACACAGGCAACCCATGAACTGCGGGGTCATGACCTGAGCTGAAATTGGACGCTTAAATGACTGAGCCACCTAGGTACTCCTGTTGTGTTTGTTTTGTGGTACACTTGATGCTTTTGAAAAGGGAGGAAGTGTACCTTGGTCTGAAAAGAAGTAATCATAAGGGATTTATGGAAAAGGTCTCTAGAACAAAGCAGTGTCTTTTTACCTATAGACGTGAGCCAGCCTGAAATTCTGGGTGTGGTGGGTTCTGGCGTAGGAGCTATGCTGTGTTTCAGTTTGTGTTCCTAATCCTTCCAATTCGGGAGTTTCTGAATAGTTTTGCTAGGTGGTACTCAAAGAGAATATGAGCAAGAGGATATGACTAAATATTGTGATCTTACATTTTTGATTCTGTTACACAAGACAGAATAGGCTTCTGTTTCAGATAAAATTTAAAAACCCCACTCAGATGCTGATAGTGAACACATAGAAAAGCAAAGCTGTGGGAATTAGAAAATAAATGGAAAGTCTATTTCATGTTCTGAATAAGTATTGGACACAAATTTGCATAAAGTTCAAGAGTATGTAAATTTCAGCATGGGATTTAATATAAATAAGTCTGAGCTTGTAGCTCATTGTCCTGCCAAAACCTCACATTTTTTGATAATCAGTCCCTTGAAATACAAGAAGGAAAAGAAAGCAATGCATTAAAACCACACTTTCCCTTTCTCTTCAGTATTCCAAGTGCTTTGTGCACTCTTGTGCTGTTCTTCTAAGTGGGTAAGCATTGGGGCTAAGCTATACTTAGGGAGTTGTTCTTGATTCAGACTATTAATGGTGAAAAATATTTCTGCTTGTGGGTATTTTTAGATGGAATAGGCAGTGGAGCATCTGAAGCAGTTTATTCAAGTGTACCTGCCTCTGAGCATCTCCACTAGGGTTTTATACAGTAAACTTTTGGACCCGAGGGGAAAGCAGCTTAGTTTGGTGCAAACAACTGGGTTCCTATTATCAATGATGCTGGGTAACTAGGTTTGTTAAACTCCTCTTTTATAGATGAAATGAGAGAAATGACCTAATGAACTTCTTTAAGTAAAACTTTGTGACTGCGAGGACTATATATGTTGGCAGTATTTTGGTTGGGGAGGTTCATGTGATGATTCACTGTATTAATGTTGAAGCAGAGAAGAGAGATTTCCACAGTGCCAGCTGTATAATGGACACTTATCATTGTCTTGGCTTGTCTCACCTCTTATTTTATTTTCATTTATTTTAGAGGGAGAGTGCACACATGCAAGTGAGGAAGAGGGGCGTGGGCGGTGGGGAGGAGGGGAGAAAGAATCATAAGCAGGCTCCACGCTCAGCATGGAGCCTGATGCAGGGCTCAATCCCACAATCCTGGGATCATGATCTGAGCCAAACTCAAGAGTTGGATACTCAACCGACCAAGCTACACAGGCATCCTTACCCCTCCTCCTTTCTTCCAACATAAACCTCTTATGCTTAAAATTCAAAACTTTGAGTATATGAGTATATCAGAATGACAGTAAGAACAAGGCCTGAGTGTGAGATGAATGTAGAGGTAGAGAGAGACTGTGTTTGGTTCCTGTTTGAGCCTTTTACAAATTTACCTTAATTCACAGACATTTCCCCAAGTTAGAGTTAAGATTACCTCTGAAAAAAAATTGGGAAAATTAAAATGTAAAGTAACTATTTTAGAAGTGACTCAAGAGATAAGCACTTAAAATCCAGTCTCATAATCTCATTATAGAGCAAGACTAAACTGTGATTGTAACTAAGAAAACATAGCCAAGTAATAGTATTATGTAGTTGTCAGGAGAAACAGTGTGTCTCTTAGAAGGAGGTATGGGAATTGTGGGTCAGCAGCGAAGAGTAGAAAGGAAAGTCAGAGGCAAACATCAGCTGTGCTCTTCCCAGTGCTGCCCAAGGGGAGAGGAATCTCAGGTCCTTGATTTTGAGGATCTGGTTCATCAGAGTGGGGGTGGGTATATATTAGGCTACTGTAGAATGATGACACATGCTGTGTATCCACTTGTCTTACTGCTCTGATTCTCTCCTTATTGAGCACATGATTATAATCTCTAATAAGTTAATAACTATATTTATTAAATGTCTGCTATCTAATGTGCCAGTCACTGAATTAGGTATTTTGCAGACATCTTAATCTTTATAATGTACAGCAGTGAAGCAAGCCTCTCCATTTCATTTGAGGAAATTGAGTCTCAGAAAGGTATTGTGACTTACGCAAGACTGTAGTATCTAATTAGTAGAGACCTGAGATTAGAAATCAGGTCCCTGATTTTAAAACTCTTTCCTTCCTTTGTGCCATGAGGCTTTTTGGACAGATTTGCCTATTGAGAAAGACTGTTGATAGTAAAAGTCAATGGGCCATTTGATAACTCTCTTTTCATTGAAATTAAGTAAATTGGCATTTTGGGTTTTATGTATGTGACCTCTGAATTTGTCTTATGAATTTTTTTCTAAGAGACAGATCTTATCTTGTTCTGCTAAATTAGATTTCTGAGTTTGTGAGGTTGAGGGCTTCAGACCTTGGACTGTGTGTTTCTCAGGATAATGCTCCCCTGTAAGAGAGGGAGGGGCTGAATGGCTGCTGAATTTCCCAGCGCCTTGTTTGGCCTTGCTATAAACTTTTCTTTCCAGTCCTCAGAAATTTATAGTTTCTATTCCTTTCTCTAAAAACATAGTTATTTTTTTTAAGAAATATTTTTTAATGTTTTTTATTTATTTTTGAGACAGAGAGAGACAGAGCATGAGAGTGGGAGGGGCAGAGAGAGGGAGACACAGGCTCCAGGCTCTGAGCTAGGTGTCAGCACAGAGCCCGACGCGGGGCTTGAACCCACAAACGTAAGATCTGACCTGAGCCAAAGTTGGAGGCTTAACCGACTGAGCCACCCAGGCGCCCCAAAACACAGTTATTTTTAATCAGTGTGTAATGAAAAGAGTATGAGAGAAAACCAGGATTCAAAGCTCTTTTCTAATACTTGGGGCAATGCACAGCTTTCTATTACCGGCTGCCAAATCACCCAGAATTTAGTGTCTTAAACACAGTAATTTATTATCTCTCATATTTCTGTGGATTTACACAGTTCAGCTGGTCAATTCTCACTTGGGATCTTTCATATAGTTGTGGTCAGATAGTGCCTTGTGATGGAGCCCTCTGAAGGCTCTACTGGGCTGGACCTCCAAGCTGGTGTTTTCCTTTTACGGTCCAGTCCTTGTCTGATGTCTTGGTATCTCCGCACGGCCTCTCTCTCCGGCAGAGAGGTGGGACCTCTGTGGCTGCTCAGGACACTGAGTCAGGAAGCAGAAGCTGTCAGGCAGTTAATGGCTTTCTCTGGAACTGGCCCAGTATTCTGTCGGTCAGAAAAGTCCCAAAGCCCACTCCCCTCCCCTAATTCAAAGGAGGTGTAAGAGAAGGTCACATTGCAAAAGAGCATGATGTGGATTGGGAGATTTTGATGAGACTGTCTTTGGAAAATCAGGTCTGCTACAGGCAGCTTATTTCACGTTCTTATCTGCAAAATAAAAATAACAATATTCACCTCAAAGATGAAGAGAAATCATAGGTGTTTCACAAACATAAGTACTCTTCTCCTGTAATTCTTCGACCTAGTAGATTCTTTTTTTTTGCTCCAATTTTATTTTATTTTTAAAAATTATTTTAATTTACATTCAAGTTAGCATATAGTGTAATAATGATTCAGGAGTCAATTCCAGTGATTCATCCTCTATGTATAACCCCCAGTGCTCATCCCAACAAGTGTGTTCCTTAGGTGCCCTTCACCCATTGAGCCTATTCTCCCAACCCCAGTTCCTCCAGCAACAGTTTGTTCTCTGTGTTTAAGAGTCTATTATATTTTGTCCCCCTCCCTGTTTTTATATTATTTTTGTTTCTCTTCCATTATGTTGATCTGTGTTGTATCTTAAATTCTATGTATGTGTGAAGTCATACGATATTTGCCTTTCTCTGACTCATTTCACTTAGTCACTACCCTGTAGTTCCATCCACATAGTTGCAAATGGCAAGATTTCATTCTTTTTGATTCCTGAGTAATACTCCATCTTCTTTATCCATACATCTGTCGATGGAAATTAGGGCTCTTTCCATACTTTGGCTATTGTTGATAGCGCTGCTATAAACATTGGGGTGCAAGTGCCCCTTCAAAACAGCACACCTCTGTCCCTTGGTTATATCCCCAGTAGTGCAATTGCTGGGTCTTAGGATAGTTCTGTTTTTAACCTTTTGAGGACCCTCCATACTGTTTTCCAGAGTGGCTGCACAAGCAGTACAAAAGAGATCCTCTTTCTCCACATCCTCACCATCTGTTGTTGCTGTAGTTGTTAATGTTAGCCATCCTGATGGGTGTGAGGTGGTATCTCATAATGGCTTTAATTTGTATTTCCCTAATGATGAGTGATGTTGAGCATTTTTTCATGTGTTTGTTAGCCATCTGGATGTCTTTGGAGAAGTGTCCATTCATGTCTTTGCCCATTTGTTCACTGGATAATTTGATTTTGGGGTGTTTATTTTAAAAAGTTCTTTATAAATATTGGAGATTAACCCTTTATTTGATGTGTCATTGCAAATATCATCTCCCATTCCTTCAGTTGCCTTTTAGTTTTGCTGATTGTTTCATTTGCCGCGCAGAAGACTTTTATCTTGATGAGGTCCCAGTAGTTCATTTTTTGCTTTTGTTTCCTTTGACTCAGAGACTTGTTGAGTAAGAAGTTGCTGCAGCTGAGGTCATAGAGGTTTTTGCTTTCTCCTCGAGGACTATGATGGCTTCCTGTCTTACATTTAGGTCTTTCATTCATTTTGAGTTTATTTTTGTGTATGATGTAAGACAGTGGTCCAAGTTCATTTTTCTGCATGTCACTGTCCAGTTTTCCCAGCACCATTTGCTGAAGAGACTATTTTTTTTAATAGTTTATGAAGAGATTGTTTTTATTCCATTGGATACTCTTTCCTGCTTTGTCAAAGATTAGTTGGTCATACGTTTGTGGGTCCATTGCTGGGTTCTCTGTTCTGTTCCACTGATCTGAGTTTCTGTTTTTTGTCAGTACCATACTGTCTTGATGATTACAGCCTGTAATACAGCTAGAAGTTTGGGATTGTGATGCCTCCAGCTTTGGTTTTCTTTTTCAGGATTGCTTTGGTTATTTGGGTCTTTTCTGGTTGCATACAAATTTTAGGATTGTTGTTCTAGTTAATAGATTATTTCTAACCTACTTTTACTTTGGGTCACAGTTTGTTTAGTACATGGTTTGATTAACATTTTCCTGACCTATCTTTCTCAGACGGATATAACTTAAAACAAAAAACTTTATCATGGGAAAATTTAAACATATCAATAATAGTATAAGAAGTATACTAGTATAAAATAAGTATAATAGTATAAGAAGCCCACATATACCCAGCCATTAATTATCAAGTCAGTCGTATTTCATGCATCTCTACCCTCAGTCAATATCATGTCTCCAGATTAGTTTGAAGCAATTGTTACAATTTTTAAGTCCTTATTATTATTTGTTGTTGTTGCTTTTTAAAATATCTTTTATTTTAGAGAGTGTGTGTGTGAGCAGGGGAGAGGGGCAGAGGGAAAGAGAGAGAATCTTAAGCAGACTCCACGCTCGGTGTAGAGCCCAATGCGGGGTCATGATCTGAGCCAAAACCAATAGTTGGACACTCAACCAACTGAGCCACTCAGGCGCCCCACGATGTTTTAGTCTTTCGAGTGAAGGAGTTCCCTTGGTTCAGCTGGGACTCAGGAAATATCATGACTAGTGTGACTCGAGAAGAAAAATGGTGGTAGTAAGTTGAGTGCTATCAAGCCTTTAAAAAGAAAATCTAGAAGCTGAACTATAACATCTTTAGAATGTTATTTTGGGATTTTCAGGCTTCTAAGAGAAGTGAGATAATTTTCTAAGAACAGCCCTTTGTTCTAAGAACAGACTACTGAAGTATGTAAGAGACAAGTGGACGTTTTTTACTTTGATCATTAGAGAATGACAAGCTTATGAATTCCAAAAAGATCTGTTTGTTTTGTAATGTTTATTGCAGGAGAGATAATCTACAGCTGAGATATTTGTTTTATATTAGCTGCTTTTATCAAGAATAATTTACAGAACATTTGGAATGAGTTTTGGTTCTGTTTTCTGTAATCAAAATAGAATTATTTAGAAAGGTTTGATTATTTGTAAATGGAAGGTGTACCTAGTGATAGGAGGAACACCACAGTACTTGTCAGTTTGGTTTGACCCTGTTCTGTGAAGGAGCTATGGTGCTGACAGCCTGGTTCCTAGAACTGTGCCTGGGATCGTCTTCCCAATTGTGATATCTGCCTTTTGAATTATTTTCTCTCCATAACATCTTTTCTCTTAACATCATTTTGGAAGTTCAGTATCAGTGTAGATGACCCTTTAACTCTGAAGACCTTCCTCCCTATTCCACTTCAGCCACCTACTCCCAAAGCTGTATCTTGGATTTTGTGATCATCCAGAACTGTTCTACCTCTGAGACCTCAGCCTCCACTATCTCAAGGTCCACCCATAACTCCTTAAGTTTTCAGCTCTTACAGTCTTTACTTGCACTCTACCTGTTGTATCAGATTCTGGTACTTTGACTCTTATTTGTGAAGTGTGTGGCAAGTAATTTCATGTTCATGTAGTCAGTAAGTATTTGTTGAACACCTGTCTGTTCTGTGCATATAGAGGTAATCAGAAGTGATCTGCACCTTGCCATTATGAAACTTTAAGTTTACTGAATGGAGATAGACATTAAAAGGCATGTAAAAATATGTACTTGCAAATTTTGGTAAGTGCTATAAAGTAATAAAGAAGGAGCTGTAGAGGAAAATAATACAAGGGGATCAGAAGATGGGCGAAATAGGTGAAGGGGATTAAGTGGTACACTTACAATTATGAAGTAAATAAGTCACAGGGATGAAAAATACAACATAGGGAATACTGTCAGTAATACGGTAACAACTTTGGTGACAGTAACTACACTTACTGTGATCGTTTTATAATATATGTATTGAGTCACTATGTTGTACTTTTGAAACCAGTATAGTATCTTATATCAATTGTTCTTCAATTAAAAAAAAAAAGAATAAGAGGAAGCTACTTTAAATTCGGTGATGAAAGAAGGATTTTCTGACATGACATTAAAATGGAGGCTAAAAGATTAGAAGTTCCTTGCCATGCCCGAAGTTAGAGGAATAGTATTTTGGTTATAGAAGCAGTATATATGGAAGCCTAGAGGCAGGGTGAGCTTGATGAGTCAGAAGAAATGAAGGCCCATGTGGCTGGAATGTACTGAGGGAGGGAGGGTAGCCTGAAGTAATATGGGCCAGTTAGAGACTAGCTGAATCAGGGCTTTAAAAGTCATGTTTAAGAGTTTGATTTTATACAAAATGTCTTGGGAAATAGTTAAAAGGTATTAAGCTGGGAAATGACATAGTCTGTTTTTATGTTTTAAAAAAGATCATTCTGTCTTTAGTTTGCAGAAGAGATGAAAGGCTACAACACTTAAGAGGAAAGGTATTTCTGTGTCTAAGTCCAGTGCTGGCTTAAGTGAAGATAGTGTGGCATTGGGGCATGGAGTAGATTTGAGAAATATATTCAAGCTAGGAGTGTCAGGATCTGATGATTGAATGTTGGAAGAGAGCAGAGACGGAGGTATCAGGAATGATTCCCAGGTTTGCAGTATGAGTAAACTGGTGTGCCACCTCTTCAGGGGTGTGTGTGTGTGTGTGTGTGTGTGTGTGTGTGTGTGTAAGAGAGGTGGTCTGGGGTGGAGATACACATTTGGGACGTGTTCCGTATAGAGAATATTGAAAACATTGGGAGTGAGTGAGAGGAGAGGGAGGAAATCATAGGACCCAGCACTAAGATTGTGATTGATTCCTTTTTTGAATGTTTGTTTATTTTTGAGAGGGTTCCGTGGGGGAGGGGTGGTGAGAGGGAGACTTGAGGATCTGAAGCAGGCTCTGTGCTGACAGCAGAGAGCTGATGTGGGGCTCGAACTCACGAACCGTGAGATCATGACCTGAGCTGAAGTCAGACACTCAAACAACTGAGCTACCCAGGCATCCTGTAATTGATTCCTTTTTTTCTGTATAACATTCGACCTTAGAATAGATTTAAGGTTAGCCTTCTGAAATCAATCTCATTGGCACTCAGATAAACTTTCTTAGTGGGTGAGAAAGGGATAGAGTTACTGCTACTTAGGAGGCTGGAGGGTGAAGGAGTAGAGGGAGGGGCTTAGGGATTTATATGGTCTCCAGATTATTTTATTTCTGGACCAGTTTACAGTATGCCAGTTATGAGTGTTTCTCAACCTTCATGTGGGTAGCAGAGAAAAAATTTGAGAGCTTCTGAACCACAGGTTAACATTCATAGTAAATCTGAAGTTTTCCACAATCTTGTCCTCGCCTGCCTGTCCACACAGATCACAACCACTCCCCTCCAGACTCCATGCGTGTTATAGTCTGTTGTTATAATCCTCAGCCCATAATTTCCTTTTTCATTGAGCAAATGGATGAATAATTTAAGTCTCTATTTTAGAGAAAGCCTTCCCTGATTCTGTTAGGCAGACTTTGGCCTTTCCTTATATTCCCAGTGTGCATTGATTATAGCAATTATTTTATTAAATTTTACTGTTTCTTGGATAGACTATATCCTCACCCAACTAATTTCCTTGATGGAAGGGATTGGTCTTTTTTTCTTTATATCTCTTTTAAGAAAGCATTTTAATGTTTGAATTGCCATTCTGTTTTTGAGTAGCCAAATATGGCTTACATCACTTTCTGATAAGATGAAGTTTATTTAAGGTTTAGAAAATATAGGAAGCAAGAAAATAGTTGAAAATGTCTTTCCTAGATCCTTTTTAATAGGTAGTTAAAATATATATTTTAAAACTATAAGAAGGCAGTCTCTAATGTGTATTCTTTCTTACCATTATCAATACTTGATATTTATTTAAAAGAAAGATTTGGGGCACCTTGGTGGCTCAGTTGGTTAAGCATCAGACTTTGGCTCTGGTCATGATCTTGTATTTTGTGAGTTCAAGCCCCATGTCCGGCTCTGTGCTGACAGTTCAGAGCCTGGAGCTTGCTTCGGATTCTGTGTCTCTCTGTGTCTCCTTCTCTCTGCCCCTCCTCTGCTTGCACTCTGTCTCTGCCTGTCTCTCAAAAATAAGTAAAAACATGAAAAAATATAAATAAATAAATAAATAAATAAATAAATAAATAAAAGATTCCAGGTACTGAAGGAAGTAGAGGCTGATTTAATGAAATTGTTTTAGTTATTTGAATTAATACTTTTTTTTAATGTTTATTTATTTTGAAAGAGAGTGAGCGTGCACTTGGGAGGGGCAGAGAGAGAAGGAGAGAGAGAATCCCAAGCACTCTCTGTACTGTCAGCATGGAGCCTGACGCAGGGCTCGATCTCACAAACTATGAGATCACCACCTGAGTCAAAAATCAAGAGTCGAACACTCAACTGAGTAAGCCTCCCAAGGTGGCCCTAAATTAACATTTCTGTTAAATACCTAAGAATGTTAAGTTTTATTAAGAACCATTTTGGTAGTAAAAAAACAGATTAGAAATGTTGTAAAATTTCACTGTAAGTTCCTGGTCTACCAGTTGATTTATACAATGATTCAGTTTGTGTCTCTTATATGTATGTAGTAAAACATAGCAGTTTTTGTACCTGTCAATATTATCTTTTACTGCTCTGATATTTAGTGGAGATTTTTTATTAGATTTGAAGAGAAAATTAGGTCATGAGTTTATTCCAGTTTTTTAAAAAATCAGCCCAAATGAAGAGCTCTCAGGGAGGACCTCTGACGAAGCCATTCTGCACATTTCTTATGGAATTCTGTATTTGCCAGAGTGCGATAGAAAAACACTCTGGTCAGCAAGTATGTGTAACATTTCATAGCCTCAGCGTATGTACAGCATATCATCCTGAAACTACATACTTACCTTTCTAATGAAAGACTTTTATTTATTTTTTCCTTTCTTTTATAGGAATATATTTGTCCCAGATGTGAATCAGGCTTTATTGAAGAAGTGACAGATGATTCCAGGTATTGTACAAGCTCATGAATAAATCAGGCATTCATTTATCAAAATTATTTTGTCAGCATCTACTGTATGAATAGAAAGAAATTTGTTTCATAACTTAACACTGCTGAGAAAGAGGGAGGAAAAGTGGCAGAGGGAAGGGTAATAAAAATGGGAAGATTTGGAATGCGAGCCGATGAGAGGCACTACTTCTGATTATGTGTAGGTGGCATTCCTTGGAAGCCTCTGTATCCATATCAGTAAATCTGGTAAGTTTTCATTCATTTTCTGAGATTTGGTGTTCTTTTAGATCATTGGGTGGTTTTTAGTGACCGCTTTATTGCCTGAAGGGGAATTACTGTAACAGATCTTTGGTGGGCGGGGGAGCCACTTCTGACAAAGATACCTAACAAGGTAAATAGGCTTTTAGGGAGGTGGAGCCGTTAGGTCCCTTGTTACTAAAATTATTGCAGTCAGACTTAACGCCGCCTTGTCACTGCAATACTAATATTGGGGTTTGTGGTGCTTGAAATTGGTCTTATTAAAGGTATAAAACCTATAAAAAGGTGCACTATTTATGAGTGACAGTATTTTATATTACATCTTGGTTAATATGAATAAAACTATAAAAAATAAACAGAATCACATTGATAGGATGGCCGTTTTTGGCTAAACATAATGGCACGTTTGTTCTTTTGTGGCTCTGTGGTTAGATAGTGGTTGGACAAATGAAGAAATACTGACTGGATAAAAAGAACCTGTAATTTGAAGCTTCTTTTCATCTTGGAGTGACTTTGGAGGTTTTAATGGAAGTAAATAATTCCTTTACTGTTGCTGTTGGCAGATGCTAAAGTTGAAGGTCCCTTCCACAACCAGGAAAAACTACACATATTACAGTATGTACTACTAGTGTAACTTGATTACTGATTGGCAATTATATGTATACATGAACTGGTGGTTTTGGGCCAGTATATGGCATGAGATCACGTTTGGTACAGACACTGATGTGTCGATCTAATGGCTTTGTTTTCAAATAACATAATACCAGCTCTAAACCTGTAAGAGTAGCATGACAGCACAAGTAGCAGTTTTGTGTGAATGGCATGCTAACTTGGGTTAGCTCTTTATTTGTGCTATTTTAATTGCATCAAATACTTATTGCAGACACTTAATGGGGTGCATGTGCTAAATAAGGAGCATATGGGTTGTTGGGAAGCAATTAATGGACTTATTTTTTTTTCCGAATTTTTTTAGTAGTAACCCTGGTTTCTTTATCCCTGTATAAAAGTATGGTTATAAGTGCAGATGGTGATCAACTGCAGGATCAATTTTTTTTTTTAGCAGGGAACTGTGAATTTTATGGATCCTGCGTTCACTTCACCTAATTCTTGTCCTTGTCCCTTTGTAGGTCAGAGGTTGTCCTGTACAAGTGCTATTGGTAGCAAATACTCAGATGTAAAGATTATGTCTTTTAAAAGATCAGTATTTTGTTTATGTAGTCTTTAAATGTTTATTTTGAGAGAGAGTGTGTGCCTATGCGTGCACAAGCAGGGGAGGGGCAGAGAGGGAGAGAGAACTCCAAGTAGGCTCCATGTGCTGAACCAGATGTGGGGCTTTATCTCATAACCATGAGATCATGACCTGAGCTGAAACCAAAAGTCTTAATGGACTGAGCCACCTAGGTGCCCCTGAAAGATCAGGGTTTTAAATGGTTGAAGAAATCTTTTCCTTAGAATCAGCATCCTGGCGCTAATGTGGTATTCCCTTCTATGAAGTTCCTAAACATTTGCTGATTTGCATACTTAGCAATTACAGTGTCAGTAGTGGATGGTAAAAATTAATAGAGAAGAGGTCCTTATGTGTAAGTACTGGGTAATGGGCTCCAGATGCTACTAGACATTGACCAGAGGGGCATCTTGTAAGTTTTCTTAAGCTTTGTAACATTTCTCAGAAGATGTTGCTTCTCTATGATTAGCCCTTTTACTTTTTTTTTTTAATGTTTATTTTTGAGAGACAGAGAGGGAGACACAGAATCAGAAGCAGGCTCCAGGCTCTGAGCTGTCAATACAGAGTCTGACACAGGGCTCGAACCCATGAACTGTGAGATCATGACCTAAGCTGAATGAAGACAGCTGCTTAACTGACTGAGCCACCCAGGTGCCCTCTAGCCCTTTCACTCTTAAACTGTGGAGGAATTTTAAGGAAAGGGAATGTTGAGGGAGTTTCAAGGGGAGCAGAACTGTAAAAAATAGTTGACAGCTTTAATTACCAAGGGTATTTGAATCTCTGAAACTGTGTAGTAAAGGCAGGAAAGAGGCCTGGAAACTGTCTAGGCTTGAGCAATAAAATGGGTAGATGGTGGTAGTTGAATTATTTCCTTAATTTAGCATAAACATATTAGTACTTCTGGGCTTGTCCTACATTTGAAATGTTTTTTTCAAACGTGTTTTTAACTTTTGAAATAAATGTAAGTGTTAAATGGTTTCTAATTCGCAAATAAGGCCTGAGCATGACTACATAGAGAATGGCATTAGCTTTACTATTTCACTTTTGGTTCTGTACTAACCAGAGTGTGTTTGCTTCCTGAACGAGCTGAGCACAATGACTGGATTGGTGGTCTGAAAATGAAAGCTATTTATAGTAGTTTGTGGACTTGTATCATTGGAGTGATTGTATGTATATGTTGGTAGCCTTGTGTCTCTTGAAGTGAAAGTGGTATCTAGCAGTTCTTCTGATTCTCTCTATCCGCCCCCCCAAATGTTAGCCATTTTCCTCTCTCTCTCTCTCTCTCTCTCTCTTTTTTTTTTTTTTTTTTTTTTGCAAATTTCATGGGACAGTGGGATCTAATATTTCTCCCTAATCTTTAGGCGTAGTTATTTTATTGTTTCCACATTCAATTTTAGCTCAACAACTTTTATTTTCAAGTTATCAGCATAGGATATAGCATTTCAGGTTTCCAAAAATGATGAGGGTTCTATATAATGTCTGACACCCAGTAAACACTTTACATATGTTTGTGGTATTAATACAGTCTTCACCCTCTGAATTTATATTTGGGAAAGGAGGGAAGGGTTAGAAATGGATGAGACAAATACTGGATATTTATAATATGATAGAATTTAAAATCAAAGTCAAAGTGCAGAGGGGTGCGGAGGATCCTCATTTGTTTGGTGAGTTCAGAAAAGACTTAATGAAGGAGGTAGCATTTGAGATGGGCCCTGAAGGATGTATAGGATAATCAAAGAATAGGAAAAACTGTCAGAAGGAGAAAAACTATTTCTTGAGTTCTTTCATAATGTGCTAAGTAACATACCAGACCCCTGGCAGTACTATATTTAATCATCCCCAAGTAGATTCACATGCTGTGTTCATCTGGTAGTTGAATGATTTTTTAGTGAAACGTTTTGAGAATCTTGTTTTAGTTCTTCGCCTCTTTGAGAATACATGTTTTTCTTCTCTGCCTAGGTCAAATTTGAATTGCATTGCTGGCCGTGGGTCCTTCTTCCTATTCTGTGGTGGCCCCTCTTTCCAATTTTTCGCTTGATTTATGCTTGATTTTGTAGTTTGTTAAAATGTTTTTCATAGATTAATCCACATGCCAGTTCTTCATAATTTCCTTCGTAGGTGTCACGTTGGGATGAGTTATTTTTCCTTATTGAGCTTTGTTCTCATTGTGCCATTCTATATTTAGCTTCTGGGAGGGAAGCTTGTTCCTAGGAATAGAACCGGCACTCATTCCTTTTTCTCTTCAGTTTTTTAGGTGGTGGTGGCAGCCGGATAGACAATAGCACGTCAACACATTTTGCAGAGGTAAGTTTTCCTTTGGCTGTAGGGATTCTGTAGGGAGTGGGTGGGTGTTAAAATCATGACAGATTTTCACTTTCCAGTGCAGCAAAACTTCAGAATCTATAAGAAAAATGTGGGCAAGAGTAGCCCTCAGGAAGATGTGATTTTAGTAGTTGGGCCTTTGGCATGTTACTTTTGATAAATCCTTGATTAAGAGAGAGTAACCTCCTTGATCTGTGCTCTTTTAAACCTGGTGGTGTTTTCAATTCAGTTTTCTATTTCCTGAATTGTGTGTATGGTGTGAGAAACAAGACTGTGGTGTTTGTGAGACAACAGTGCTGTGTACTTTGTTTTGAGGATGTGACAGCCAAGTAAAGAGCAGGCAGAATGAGTTGTAATTGAAGTCACAATGACGCACAGTCTTCAACTGTGCACAGAGGTACTGCTTTGTAGAGGTTGCCTCTAAGGAGCATGGTGGTTTGTGTGATTGGAGTTAGGGGCCAGATGAAGAAAACTGTATTTACTTGCCTTCCAGATCTCAAGATGGGGCCTATAATTAATTTCCAGTTCTTTATATAATGTAGTATCCATATTTTGGGGGAAAACAATTCAACTATGATTTGAAAATAAAGATTAGTCTGCATCTTAGAATACCATTTTTAGGCTAAATTCAGAGAAATTTTCTTTTTCATTTTATTCATTGACTTAAAATTCCTTGTTTGTTTGCCTTTGATAATTTTAACCATTTTTAAGTGTATAGGTAAGTGGTGTTAAATGCTCTTTGTTTGTAATCATTTAGCGATATAGTCCATAAGGGACAGACCATCGGTGTCAGCCTACAGGAAACACTGGTTTGCTTTTGCTTCTTTTGCCACACTACTTGGTTGGCTGTAGAAGGCTAACAGATGCTAAAAGAAAAAAAGTTGAATTTTTTGTGTGTTTCAGGATCACATTAGCCTTTTCCAGAGATAACTCGGCTACATTAGAGAGCTAGCACAACTTTTAATATTTATTTGTGTGTAATTTAAAACTGTTAGCAGTGTGTTGGGAAATTGGTGTTCAATAAACCCATAAAACCCTAAGCTTCTCTTCTTTATCCTCTGAAAATTATCTTAAGAGCTGAACCCCCCCCCCCTTCAGATTTTTATGTTGTAGAATTACAGTCAAGAAACTTGACGGAGTGTTCGAGTAAAAGTCCTGCTTCACCAACGGTATTGTCTTTTACTTATGGTCTGTGTACTTCTTAGTATCCAGTCTTAAGGATTTTGGTTAACTCTGCAGTCCCTTAGTACATGGGCTGATTAGAGTGTGCTTTAAGATATTTCATGTCTTTGAACTCCCATTTTTATTTTCTTATTTTGATGGACTAAACATTATTTAAAAGCTAGTATGCTTGCCAGGCCTGGAAACTTTTCTGATTTTAGTATGTTTTTCCCTGTGTGTGCTATTCCTGATAACACACATTGTCACTTGCTGATTATGCATATGCTGAGGAAGCTTCAGCTGATTTTCTCTAAATGTTAGTTCTCTTAGGAAGTGGAAAAACTTGGGTCTGTCAGTTTTATAGATATGACTCACCAGGAGGAGATGCATTCAGAAGAAAAATAAATATAGGTAGTCAGTTTCCTAACTTTAGTAATGCTAAATCTGTCCTTGATGGCATGAGCTGTCCTTCAGGTGTGGAAGTAATTTTGCTGAGTCATAGCCGGTTGCTTCATTAGCGTGGTAGCAAGGGCAGGATCGTGCCTGGTTTTCCCTCTGTAGAACTTGAATATTCATCATGCTTGAAATACATCAGTTTTCTCCTTTTTGAATTTAAAAGATAGAAAAAAATCTCTCTTTATAATATTATAGAAATGCCAGGGATTTAAATCAATCAGCTAAAAAGTGTGTATTGAATATTGTATACACAGCCCTCTGCTGGAAGTAGGGGCCTTGCCGTCAAGGAACTTGTAATTCAGTTGGGGAACAAGTACAGACACATATGAAGCAAATAAGAAAATAAAGAGTGTGCAGAGAGTGTGCTAAGCTTGTTGTGGGGTTTGTGCGACAAACACAGGAGAAGGGAGAGTGGTGGGCTGCTGTCTCTAGGAAAGGTCAAGTGACACAGCAGTGTACCCGGAACAAGGTTGCCCCAGTTCAAATCATGGGTTGAGTACTTACCTGCTCTGTAACTTGGACAAAATTACTTAGACTCTCTCTGTGCGTGCCTCAGTTTCTTCACCTGTAAATTGAGGAAAACATCTACCTCGTAGGGATCCAGTGAATTAATACATGCTAGATGTGCAGGCCAGCGTGCCTGCCGTGTAGTGGGTTTTAGTACATTTTAGCCATTATTGAAACTTCATGGAAAAGGTAAAATTCCTTCTTGGAGAAGTTAAAATATAGGGTAGATCGGTATAAGCAATGAGGTGAGAAAAACTATCTCAAAATTGTATTCATAAATTGTTTTAAAGTTTTATACTCTTGTCCCTGGATAAAAGGTGTAGAAAATTATAAATAGAAACCAAAGTTTTTTTCCCTTTCCAGAGTTGAGTTGGTAATTTCAGCAAACGCTTATGCTCAGTTTTGTTCTGTTTTTTTTCCAGCAAGAGTTGCTTGCACAAAGAAGGACGAGGTTGTTTTCCAGAATTAGCATTTACTAATAGCTGAGGAGATGGAGAGAAGGTGAAGATGGAGTGAGGCGGGGAGGAGGGTTGCCAGTTAAATGGGAGCTTTGTTTGAGTATTGATGAGGGTCAGTGGAGAATGAATCTAAAAACGTTGCTAGCAGTTTGTAGAGTGGAAGGACGTTGCTGGACTGAGGTTCCTGGTGGTAACCTGGGGAACTGAGCCCATGGTTACGTGAGGGTTTCATGGATTACTTGAAAGCCTCTGACCATGACCTGGTACCAGTGAGACATCTGATCTGAGAGTCTCCGTTTACCTAAATGATCACTTCAGTGCAAGAGTACCTGTGGCTGCTGCCTGGGATTAGCAGAAAATCAGGTACATGGCGTCCTGGAAACAGAACTCCAGGTATGCCCAGAGGGTAGGGTGGGGTGCTCCGCAAATTCTGATTTATATTTATTTGAATAAAATTTCTTTTGGTACATGATGTAACATTATAATGATAATTAAAAGGTATTAAAAAACATCTGGAGTGCCATTCTTCTGAGAGTCCCTTTTTTCCATACATTTACTTTCAGGTTTTATCTAAGGCATAGACACCGAACGATACTATAATAACATTAAGAAGATTAAAAAAAAATAAGTCTCCTGTATTCTCATTACCTTATTTTAGCTTTATTTCTTTGCATAATATCTTATATTTTTCACATGCATGCTTTATAACTGTTTTCAGAGGCATTCACAGAATGTACCATATTGTATTTATGCTTTTTAAAATTTATTTAGGATTATGTCAAACACCTTTTTTGTCTCTTTGTGGTTAATTATATATTTTGAGTTTATATTGTTTCACATCTACGATGTATTTATTAAACTGTTATCCTGTGTTAAACATTCTGGTTAAATGTGATGGTTGATCCTTGATTGTATCTCTTCCTTCCACCTCTGAGTCTAGAATGCATTGAGAAATAAACCACAGAAGCCAGACAGATGGAAATAAAAATTGAGTTTTATTTAGCCATATTGGAGAACATAATTGATCTCTGGCCAAGTTGGCTTCCTTAGTCTACATAGATGACTCACCTAAGAATTAGAGGTTGCAGAACAGGCATTCATACTCAGAACCATTTCTTTTGCATTTGTGTGCATCCTGTCATGTCAGCTCCATCCACTTGAGAAATATGAATCAGCCAGTATTAGGCTCTTGCCACTCACCAGTAGGATACATCGCTCTTCTGGTAGAGAGGAAGAATGAGGGATGAATGAAGAGGTCAGAGATGGAAATGAGAGATCTGATTCTTCCCTCCTCACTTTTAGGTTTAGTAATTTAAGCCTGAAATGAGCAGTGGTGTGGGAGTAGTGACTATGACAGCGGGTGGCGAAGATCAGTATTCTGTGAGAGAAGCTTTGCTTTTTACCTCCATGAAGAAAGACTCTCCAGTACTAACATGTGCTCTTTGTGTGTGCTCTCAGGACCTGTGGCGAAGGCTCTGAGATCATAAAAAACAGCCTAGAATTAAATTACATTGAACTAAATAAAATTGTCAGTATTCTATTTTTGACCTATAAAAATGGCAGTTTTAAATGAGTAAGTGTAGTAAAAAGAAGTAAAGATTTTAAGCCATCCTTCCCAGGTTAATCATCTTTTCCCAGTTTGCTCTTCTCAGTCTCGGCCAGAGGGCTTGCACTCAGATGCCTGGTAGAACGTGGGTTTTGTGAGCAGTTGCAACCTGGATTAACTCTTAAAGTTTGAATTAATTCAACCAGATCTTTCCATGTGTCTCACTTTTTAGTGTGAAGACATAAAAGAGCTTGTTTCATGTACCTGCTTCACATCCAGTCGGTTTGGAAATGTCAAGTAAAACTCCTGAGCTTTTCAGCAGTTGTTCAAGAAATAACTGTTTCAGTAACTTACTGCTTATCCAGTTCACACCCATAACACTGTTGTCAAGCAGAAACTACACACTTCATGGTAACTGAAGGAAGAAGGGTAAAATAAAATACTCTTGGTGTCAGCCTTGCCAGTTTTCTGTTCAGTGTATACAGTTGCCCAGAGTCCATAGCCTGCAAATTTAAAGTCCTTTGGGGTGCCTTTCCAGAGATTATTTATGACACAGCATTTATATTACTGGGGGGATAGGGGACTGTACATCATAATTTTCTTTGTGAATAGCCTTTGAATTTTATGTTTTAGTAAAATATAGGAATTTGTCGTGGTTGCAGCCATAGTCTTGAGATTTCTTTTTGAAGGCCCTTATCTTTCCCAGCTAGTATATTACAAACCTCTGAATTTGCATTTACTATTTTTTAAAGTTTATTTATTTATTTTGAGAGAGAGAGAATTCTCAAGCAGGCTCCATGCTGTCAGCAAAGAGCCCAATGTGGGGCTCAATCCCATGAACCGTGAGATAATGACCTGAGCCAAAACCCAAGAGTTGGATGCTCAGCAGAGACACCCAGGTGCCCCAATTTCCATTTACTTTTAAGCCTTATATTCCACATATGCTTGAATTGATTTGAGGTTGAGCACATTTTTTTTTTTACTTTTCTTTCAGTATCTTCTCCTCGTAATTATTCTAAAGTTTATTATTATTTTTTTAATGTTTATTTTTGAGAAAGTATGCATGCGGGAGAGCACAAGTTGGGGAGGGGCAGAGAGAGAGGGAGAGAGAGAATCCTAAGCAGGCTCTGAGCTATCAGTGCAGAGCCTGGCACTGGGCTTGATCCCACTAACATGAGATCATGACCTGAGCTGAAATCAACAGTTCATGCTTAACCAGCTGAGCCACCCAGACACCCTGTTTATTATTCTTTAAAACACACACAAAAAAACACTATTCTAATGTTTCCTTAATTTATTAAATAAACATGTTTCTTGGAGACAGAACTTTTAAAGTATAGGTCTTTTAAATTGTCCTTTTAGCTTTTAAGTTTCCAGTAATTTTATTCAACCTTCCATATACTTCTAAGAAGCTTTATTTCTATGGTAAATGTGATCCCTATACTTCTTTGCCTACTTGCTAATAACAGCTACTACCTTTTTCAGGGTGAAGATCTGGTTCAGGTTTCTAATATCTAAAAACCAAGAATCAGGGGAAACTATGGACATTTCTCCTCATGAACATAGATGTCGAAATTTTAAACAAAATTTTAGCAAATAGAACCCAACACTATATAAGAAGAATTAGACATCATACGCGAATGGTATTTATTTCAGGAATCCAAGGTTAGTTCATAATTTGAATGTTAATTCAACACTTGAAAATCAACATAATTCACCATAACACTACAAAGTAAAAATCATAAAGTCATCTTAATGGATGCACATAAAGCATTTGACAAAATCTAACACTCATTTTTTAAAAATGTTTATTTATTTTGAGAGAAATTGAGTGCCTGAGCAAAGGAGGGCAGAGAGAGAGAAGAGAGAGAGAAACCCAAGTGGGCTCTGCACCATCAGGGTGGAGCCCAACACAGGACTTGAGTCCATTAACTGTGAGATCATGACCTGAGCTGAAATCAAAAGTTGGACACTCAACCAACTGAGCCACCCAGGTGCTTGCTAACATTAATTTTTTATAAAAACTCTCAGCAAACTAAAATAGATGGTAATCTCCTTAATCTGACAAAGAACATCTAATAAAATCCTGTAACTAACATCATAATTAACGATGAAACTGTTTTCTAGCTAAGATCAGGAACAAGACTGGGATGTCTTCCCTCATCACTTGTGTTCAACATGGTTTTGGAGGTTCTAGCCCATGTAATAAGGTTAGATAGAGAGAGAGAGAGAGAGAGAGAGAGAGAAATGGCATCCACATTGGAAAGGAAGACATAAAATTGCCTAATGACATGGTCTTTTATGTTGAAAACCTGGTGGAATCTATAAGAAAGCTCTTGTTAGAGTTAATGAATTCAGCAAGTTTGCAGGATATAAGAAAAACAAAAATCAAATGTATTTTTACATTAGCAACCTTGGTAATTGAAGTTAATTTATAATAGTATACAAATATGAAATATTTTAAGTTTCAGAAAGATGTCTAAGATCTGAACATGGAGAACTATAAAATGTTACTTAAAGACATTGAAGCACACCTAAAAAAAAATGGAGAAATAGGACACACTCATAGATTAACTTAATATTGTTAGGATGTCATTTATAATTCAGTATAATTCTACTGAAGGTCCTAGTCAGCTTTTTTATAGAAATTGACAAGCAAAGGTACGCCTGGCTGGTTCAGTAAGGTAAGTGTCCGACTTCAGCCTAGGTCATGATCTCACAGCTTGTAGTTTCAAGCCCTGCATTGGGCTCTGTGCTGACAGCTCAGGGCCTGGGAGCCTGCTTTGGATTCTGTGTCTTCCTCTCTCTGCCCCTTCTCTGCTCATGCTCTGTCTGTCTCTTTCAAAAATAAACATTAAAAAGACAAGCAGATTCTAAAATTCACCTGGAAATGCAAAATATGTAGACTAGCTAAAATTTCTTTGAAAAGGAAGAAAAAAGTTGGAAGACCAATACTAGCTGATTTCAAAACTTCCTATAAAGCTAACAGTAATCAAGACTGTAATATTGTCATGAAGACAGATAGATTAAAAGAACAGAATATCCAGAGTCTAGAAACAGACATACACTATGGACAGCTGATTTTGACAAAGGTACAAAGGCAATTCAGGAGAAAAAGGATAGGCTTTTATATATAGTGTAATATGGTTTCAGGAATAGAATTTCGTGATTCATCACTTATATGTGCTCAGTGCTCATCCCAACAGGTGTCCTCCTTAATGCCCCTTGCCCATTTAGCTCATCTCCCACTCTGTAGCCCTGCAGTACTCTGTTTGTTCCCTGTATTTAAGAATTTCTTTAAAAAAAGAAAAAAAAAAGAATCTCTTATAGTTTATCTCTCTTTTTATATTATTTTTGCTTCTCTTACGTTCATCTGTTTTGTATCTTAAATTCCACATGAGTGAAATCATATACTTGTCTTTCTCTGACTTATTTTGCTTAGTATAATACCCTCTCGTTCCATCCATATTGTTGCAGATGGCTAGATTTCATTATTTTTGATCACCGAGTGATATTCCATTATACACACATATCACATCTTTTTTATCCCATCAGTCAGTGGACATTTGGGCTCTTTCCATACTTTAGCTATCGTTGATAGTGCTACTATAAACGTTGGAGTGCATGAGCCCCCTCAAAACAGCCTTCCTTTATCCTTTGGATAAATGCCTAGTAGTGCAATTGCTGGGTCATAGGGTAGTTCTGTTTTTAACTTTAAAAAATATATTTTTAATATTTGCTTATTTTTGAGAAAGAGCATGCAAGCAGGGGAGGGCAGAGAGAGGGAGACACAGAATCTGAAGCAGGCTCTAGGCTCTGAGCTATCAGCACAGAGCCCATCGCGGGGCTTGAGCCTATAAACTGAGATCATGACCAGAGCCAAAGTCAGACACTTAACTGACTGAGCCACCCCCATCTATTTTTAACTTTTTGAGGTATCTCCACACTGTTTTCCAGAGTGGCTGCACCAGTTTGCATTCCCACCAGCAGTGCAAAAGGGTTCCTCTTTCTCTGCATCCATGCCAACATCTCTTGTTGTCTGAGTTGTTAACTTTAGCTGTTCTGTAACATGGTATCTCATTGTGGTTTTGATATGTTATTTCCCTGATGATGAGTGATGTTGAGCTTTTTTTTTTATGTGTTTGTTAGCCATCTGGATATCTTCTTTGGAAAAGTGTCTGTTCATGTCTTTTGCCCATTTCTTCACTCAATTATTTGTTTATTGGGTGTTGAGTTTGAGAAGTTCTTAATGTATCATTTGCAAATATCTTCTCCCATTCCATTGGTTGCCTTTTAGTTTTGCTGATTATTTTTCTTTGCTGTGCAGAAGCTTTTTATCTTTATAAGGAATAGTTCGTTATTGGGGCTCCTGGGTGACTTAGTTGGTTAAACATCTGACTTCGGCTCAGGTCATGATATTACTGTTTGTGAGTTCGAGTCCTGTACCTGGTTCTCTGCTGACAGCTCAGAGCCTGGAGCCTGCTTTGGATTCTGTGTCTCCCTCTCTGTCCTTCCCCCACTTGTATGTCTCTCTGTGTCTCTCAAAAAATGAATAAATGTTTAAAAAATATTTTTTAAAGGAATAGTTCATTTTTGCTTTTTATTTCCCCTGTCTCTGGAGACATGTCACGTAAGAAGTTGCTGCTGCAGCCAAAGTCAAAGAGGTTGTTGCCTGTTTTCTCCTGTAGGATTTTGATGGCTTCTTGTCTTTAGGTTTAGATCATTTGAGTTTATTTTTTGTGTATGGTGTAAGAAAGTGGTCCAGATTCATTCTCCTGCATGTCACTGTCCAGTTTTTCCACCACCATTTGCTGAAGAGACGTTCTTCCATTGGATATTCTTTTCTGTTTCGTCAAAGAGTAGTTGGCCATATATTTGTGGGTCCATTTCCGGGTTCTCTGTTCTGTTCTATTGATCTAAGGGTCTGTTTTTGTGCTGGTACCATATTATCTTGATGATTACAACTTTGTAATATAGCTTGAAGTCCAGAGTTTTGATGCCTCCAGGTTTGGTTTTCTTTTTCAGAATTGTTTTGGCTTTTTGGAGCCTTCTCTGGTCCCGGAGAATCCAACTCTTGATTTCAGCTCATGTTATAATCCCTGGGTTGTGGGATCGAATTCTGTTTTGAGCACTGTGCTGAGGGTGCAGCCTGCTTAGGATTCTTGCTCTCGCTCTCCCTCTCCCCCCCACCTCTTCCTGCCCCTTTCCCCTCCTCCCCTCTACCCCTCTTCCCCACTCATGCGCTCTCTCTCTCTCAAGTAAAAAATAAAAATAAAAAAATGAATAAATGGTACTGAAACATTTGGATAGTCACAGTACACAAATATGAGCTTAGATACATACTTTATTAAAGTTTATTTATTTTGAAAGAGAGTGAACACATAAGTGGGGGAAGGGGAGAGAGAAGGAGAGACAATTCCAAGCAGGCTTCATGTCATCAGTGCAGAGCCTGATGCGGGGTTTGAACTCAAGAACTGTGATAGCCTAACCTGAGCTGAGATCAAGATTCAGACATTTAAGTCACTGAGCCACTAAGGTGCCCCTAGATACATACTTTAAACCATATACAAAAATTAGCTCAAGATGGATAGTGGACCTAAATGTAAAACTTTTGATAACTTGAAGATGAAAACATAGAAAATCTTTATGGCCTTGGGTTAGGCAAAGATTGTTTAGATATGACCCCAAAAGTATGATCCATAAAAGAGGAGTATAACCCATAAAGTGGACTTCATCAAAATTAAAAACTTCTACTCTTCTTCAGAAGAATGAAAAGACAAGCCACAGTCTGGGAGAAAATATTTTCAGATTGTTTATTTCATAAAGGACTTGTATCCAGACTATATAAAGAACTCTTAAAATGAAATAATAAGAAAACAACCAATTTTTTGAAAGTGGCAAAAGATTTGAACAATCTGCTTCCCCCCAAAAGATGTACATATGGCAAATAAACATACAGAAAAATGTTTAACATCATTAATCATTAGGGAAATGCAAGTTAAAAGCATAGTGTAATACTGTACAACCATCAGGATGGCTAAAATTTGAAAGACTCCCCATACTAAGTGTCAGCGAGGCTGTGGAACAATTGAAGTTGATACAGAAATGGTACAGTCACTTTAGAAAACACACTAGCTGATTAAAAAAAAAGATCTATCTGCATATAAAAGTATGTATACAGATATTCATAGTGACTTTATTTCTGGTAGCTAAAAATTAGAAACAATCCTAATGTCTATCAACAGGTAGATGGATAGACAAATTGTGGTAACCGTGTAACGGAATACTACGGAGCATAAACTATTGATACATGGAAAAATATGGATGAATGTCAAAATAATTGATCTAAAAGAAACCAGAGTACATACAATATCCCCTTTAAATGAAATTCCAGAAAATATAAAATTCTAGAAAATGCAAACCACAGAAAGATCAGTCAGTGGTTGCTTAGGGCTAGGGAGGGGTAGGAGGAAGGGATTACGTAGGGGCACTAGAGGACATTTGGAGGTAATTGTTGTATTCCTTATCTCGATTTAAAATTTTCATAAAATTGCCTGTGCACTTTTTCAAAATTGTACTCTCAGTTGATTTATCTTTGTGAGACTCATGTTTTTAAAGATATAATTCACATACCAAGTAATTTATCCTTTAAAAGTGTACAGGTCAGTGGTTTTAGTATATTCATAGTATACAACCATCCCCACTAATTCTTGAACTTACCTTGAAAAGTAACCCTGTACCTATTAGTAGTCAGTCCTTTTTTTCTTTCCAGCTCCCTTAGCTCTAGGCAACCACTAATTTATTTTCTCTTGTGGATTTGCCTCTTTGGGACATTTTATATAAATCATACATTATGTGATTTTTGTGACTGATTTCTTTCACCTATCAGGTTTTCAGGGTTCATCCATGTTAATATATTTTTTTAAGAGGTACTGATGTGATCATGGTTAGTGTATAGTGAAGTGGAAAGTACTGTCTATTCTGGTTTTTTTGTTTGTTTTTCGTTTTTTATTTATTTTTGAGAGAGAGAAAGCACAGGTAGGGGAGAGACAGAGAGAGGGGGGACAGAGGAGCTGAAGCAGGCTTTGCACTGAGAGCAGCAAGCTCCACTTGGGGCCTGAACTCATGAACTGTGAGATCATGACCTGAGCCAAAATTGGATGTTCAACCGACTGAGCCACCTAGGTGCCCATCCTGTTTTTTTATGTTGAAATATATAAATATTTCAGTCCGTGTATCTTCAGAAGCATTGTCTTTTAACCTCCATTCAGAACATTTCAGTTTTTCAAGCAAAACTTGTTAAATAAATGGTCTCTGTGATTCTTTAAATGTTTCACCCAAACTTTGTAGTAGTGTTCTCTATTTTTACTTATGTAAAGCCATGTTCTGAATACCAGTTTTGTATATGAGCTGGTTTTTTCTCTTATGCCTGTCTAAGTCTGTTCAGAGGCAAATGACCTGAAGCTGTTCTTATCTGTAGTGTTGATCTGGTATACATGCATTTGTGTAATGTTATTTTTTTATCCTGTATTCTGTGGTCAGGGTGCGCTGTTATTTAGGGACAGATACATTGTTATTATTTATTTGCACTAATTTGTGGTTTCCAAACAAGCAGCAAAATGCCTCATGCTGATGTTGAAGCTGCTTCTGAACGTGGCTTCCTTAAGAATTTTTATGTGTGTTAGATGTGGTAACAATTTGTATATAATTATCCATGCATATTATTGATATTACGGCCTTGGTGCTTGATTTTTCTTCTAGTCACATTTTCATGTATTTAGTTGTTTTTTAAAAATTATTATTATTATTATTTATGAGAAGGAGAGAGTGGGCACTTGAGCAGGGCTGGGGGCAGAGAAGCGGGGGAGGGAGAACGGGAGGGATTCTCAAGCAGGCTCCATGCTCAGTGTAGAGCTCAACAGGAGGCTCTATCCCATGACCCTAGGATCATGCCCTGAGCCGACACCAAGAGTTGGATGTTTAGCCAGTGGAGCCATCCAGGTGCCTCCATACTTAGTTAGCACATTAATTATAAGGATCGTTTTGAGGGTTGTTGTCTGTGAGCAAACTTTATGGAAATTTATTCCTATAGTACAGGAATTGTATGTTTCCTATAGTTTATGTGAGTTGGATGATGGAGAACATGGAGGGGGGTCATACTTTTTCACTTACTAAAGGTAAGTGTACTTTTGGATATTTAAGTGTTGCATTTACCTTGGAATTTGGAGTCAAGCCTTTTTTCCCCTTCTGGCTTTTATCCCCTATGTAACATTTGCAGTTTATTTTCCTTTGAGGGGAGGGATAGTGTCTTTTCCCACTTAAAAATGAAATCCATTATGGCCGAGGTTCTTTTTTTTTTCTTATAAAAATTTTATTCATTTCTGTATCTTAACATTTCCCAGAAAGTGATTGGGACAGAGTACATGCTAAACAAACATTTGTTGAATGAGAGAATGTGTGTGTGTGTGTGTGTGTGTGTGTGTGTGTGTGTGTGTGTGTTAACACAGGTATTTAAAGATTGGAATTCTATGCACCAAATTAACCTCTGGGTAGGAGAGTAGAATTAGAGGCAAGAATAGGTCATGGCTAAATGGAGACTGTATTGTACTTCATATTTTATATCCTGCGTTTGTATTGTTATAATTTTGTGTATTTTTTTATTAAAAAGGAAGGAAACATCTTGGGAAATCAAGAAGCAAAATGTAAACTGGAAAGAATGCAAAAAATAACATTATTACAAACCTAAACAAGAATTGTTTAATTTCAAGAAGTGAGTATGTTAGGTTGAGACTAGAGTGGGGTCTGGAATGAGCTCAGCTCTCACAGGCAGCTGTGCTGCAGACCCGTTCTCTGAGTGTTTCTAGAGGAGGCTGGTGTTAGCTTGAGTCTCCGGGAGAAATGATCAGTCTGGCGATGAGCGGCTGTGAGGATTTTAAGACCTAAGGTCATGTGCCGAGCAGTTTTGTGTCCCTGTTATTATATATACAATTAAATAATAAGTTTTTCTGTTGCATTTAAAACTTTGAACCAAAACAAAAAGACAGGCTGTGACTAGGGTGATGTATTTGGTTGGATGGAGTGAAATAAGTGGTGGTGTTCTGTGGAACTCTTAAAGTATCTGGTGTATGGGTAGACAGAATTCAAGTTATTTTCATGGTGGTTTGTTTTTTCCATTCACTCTTCGTTGAATGATTCCTTTACCAAACCCAACACACACACATCCCAGTCCCCCAGTCCTCTGCTCATATCCCCGACAACACCCTGTTAGTGATAAAATAAATGTATGTACAACAGAGTGGTCTTACCAGACATTTCTGCCCTGCTCTGTTACAGCTTTGACAATGCCCCTTTCTGATGCAGCTTCTAGATCAAAGAGAAGTATCTTAAGACTTCTGCCTCCACTCTGTGATGATAAAGCTTTTTTACAAACAAGTGTGTGTAAATACATCCATTTTATTTAAATCTTAGGTTATTATATAGTAGAAATGTGGATGTCATTTGTGATAAAACACAAGAACATAACATTGATCTAAATGGTTGATTATGCTTAGGACAGAAGTCCATGATTATCTCTGGCTTGCGTTTGTACTTCAGAAGGGAAACTGGTCAGAGGCTTGTGGATATGAGCTCAATGTTAAGGAAGGTGTCCAGCTTTTGGTTTGTTTTCTATGTGAAGGAAATTTAAGTTTCTCAGTATGTAAGCCCCACCCTCCATGCATCCATTTGAAAGATATCTCTTTTCCCCTCCATAGAATTGAGGAAGCATATACTTATTTAATTTTTTAAAGTTTATTTATTTTGAGAGGGAGAGAGAGAGCGAGCATGCATGGTAGTCAGGGAGGGGTAGAGAGAGAGGGAGAAAGAGAGAGAATCCCAAGCCGGCCCTGCACTATCTGTGCAGAGCCTGATGCAGGGCTAGATCCCATGAACCATGAGTTCATGATCCTTAAGCCTAGATCAGGAGTCCAATGCTTAACTGACTGAGCCACCCAGGCACCCTAACATATTCTTCTTTAGTTTGGAGCTGCTTAATTTCAGAGTGTTAAAAATGATTCCTCTCTTTTTTTTCCAGTATTTATTCTTACCATTTCCTCTTTCCTGTGGTCTTGAAATGAGTAATGTGTTTATTTCTGTTTTTCACTAGCTCTGGGAGCATTTGGACCACACAATGTTTTTCCCAGATTTTAGACCATTTCTAAGTAGCAGTCCACTGGACCAAGATAATAGAGCCAATGAGAGGGGTCACCAAACTCATACTGACTTCTGGGGACAAAGTCGGCCTCCACGACTGCCAATGACTCGAAGATACAGATCACGGGGAAGTACTCGTCCTGATAGATCCCCAGCTATTGAAGGGTGAGTGAGTGCTTTTTTTCTTTTAGGTTCTCTTTAAGGGTAGGTTCAATAAAGGATGTATTGACATAATCTAATCTTTATAAGGTACTCATACTTCTTACCTTTATGGACAAGATGGAGATACATAGAAAGAATGAAGGTGAAGTTAAATTGAATGTCTGTACTCAACTATTACCAGTTAACGAGTGATAATAAATTAAAGGATGATGAAACTAATGATATAGGTCTCTGGTTAATTTTATTATTATGTCTCAGGTTAATATATAGGTGATACATTTATTTATCAAAACTTCAGAAGATACTGAAAGGAATATCCAATATATTCAATGACATTAGGATTCAAAAAGGCCTCAGCAAACTGGAGCAATGGACTTAATATGAAGCTTCCTGGTAATAAATGTAGAGTCTTGTCTAGTTGTGTTAGATACTGGAGAAACAGTGGGGAGCAAAACTGATGCTGGCCCTTGAACTCACGTAGGAATAATCAACAGATTTTATAAATGTTTGCCATATGCATAGGATTGTGCTCAATGCTTTATCTGCCTATCTTATTTAATTCCCATGGATTAGTAGATACTATTGCTATTCTCGATTTATATAAGAATAAACTGAGACTCAGATAAATAAAATAACCTGGGTCATTGGTAGATCCAGGATTTACTTGAACCCAGGGATATATAAGTCTAGTGCTGCATGGGAGCCACTAGCCACATGTAGTTATATCAATTTAAATTAATTAAAAGTTAATAAAACTCAAAATTCCTCAGTCACAGTAGCCACATTTCAAGGGCTCAGTAGCTACAGATAGCTGGTAGTAACTATATTTTATAGTACAGATCATGGAACATTTCCATTGTCTCAGAAAGTCCGGTTGGACAAGGCTGTTTTAGAGCCAGTGCTCCCTCACACATACATACATTTTCTAGATTCTATTACTAATATTTTACTGTACTTATTATATCTATCCATTTGTCCATTAGTTCGTATTATATCTTTTAGATTTCAAAGTTAGTTGTACACATTTCTTCTTAGGACGGTAGTGGGATCCAGGACATCTAATTTAAGGGGATTGTCTAGGACAAAAATAAAAAAAAAAATCTTAGACCATTATAAGAATTCATGGTACTCAGAGATAAATCTGTGCCAGTTAAACTCCTTATAGATTACTTTACCTGCTCTACCTAGTGTGGATTGCATTGTTGAACTCAGCTACGGTTCTTTTCAAGTTTTACCTCCTATGCACTTTTGTCTCCCACCCCCTGAACTGCCAGTTTTGGATCCATGTTGTGGCCTGCCTTTCTTGCTCCTCCCGGAGGGTGGCTGAGTATGCTGGAGGAGTGTGTGTGCCCACTGATGCCCCTGCAACTGGCAGAGTATATTTAATCTCCATTAGACTGTCAGTGCTTTTGATTAGTCTTTTAATTTGCATTGCCCTCAGGAAATAGTTTGATCTTTTGGCAAATTTCACCCCAGATTTCCTCTCTGGAAGGCTGATTCTCAGCAGCTGACTGTGTTCTTCATTTTGAAAATTGAGACCTTAGACATGAACTCCCCAAAGCCTGTGTCTAATGTCTGCACTTAATATTTATTTCTCCTTCTAGTCTCCTGGGATAAGGTATCCTTTCTTTATTTTCAAAGTAACTCCACCAGCCCATGTTTCTGATTCGTTCTGTACCTGTTTCTTCTGAGATTTAGTCTCACCCGTTTTCTTCTCCTTGCTCCCTTTGTCCCCTTTGCTACTCCCCCCCCGCCCCCCATACACACACATTTCAGCAGCATGGTTTCCAACACTGGCTGTTCATTAGTGTCACCGAGGATATTTCAAGAAATACAGATGCCTGATCCCTGTTCCCAAGGATCTGATTCAAGTATTCTAAGTGAGATCCAGGCATTGGTAATTTTTGAAACTTCTGAGGTTATTCTGATTGTAGCCAGAATTGAGAACCATTGCTTTAGGCACTGCCCAGTCTTATTTCCTTTCTTTTTCAATAGAATTTCCTAAGAGGAGTCTGCATTTATTTTGTGTCCTTTCTCATCTTTCATCATTCCTGTGCTACTATAATTTGGCCCTCCAATCCCAAATATCTCTGGTGATTTTCTAGTAGCAGACCCAGTGGATACTTCGAAATTTTTATTATATGGGTCTAATTTACTGAATTCAGCATTCTTCCCCCTCTTGAAATTCTCTATTTCTCTGATTTCCATAACATCAAGTTTTCTCAGTTGACCTCTTCTCAGACTTTTCCTTCTTGTGGATACTTCCTAAATATTTGTTTCCGCAAGGTGTTTTATTTATTCTGATTTTCTTTAGTCAGCAAAGGGGTTCTGCCTCTGCAGCCTTGTTTCCTGCCACTTCCTGCTTTTCTTTTATCTACCAATATAAAACTTACTATTCTCTACATACACCATGCTGTTTCTAGCTTCTTTATCTTTGCTTAATCTGTTTCCTCTGGGAGAAATACCTTACTGCTTTCTTTTTTTGTTTTCCTTTGATTTTTTTAATGTTTATTTATTTTTGAGAGTGAGAGAGAGAGAGAGAGCAAGCAGGGGAGGGCAGAGAAAGAGAGAGACAGAATCTGAAGCAGGCTCCAGGCTCTGAGCTGTCAGTACAGAATGCAGTATGGAGCTTAAACCCATGAACCGCGAGATCATGACCTGAGCTGAAGTCAGATGCTTAATTGACTGAGCCACCCAGGTGCCCCCTTTTACTGCTTTCTTAACCCAATTAATCCTTTAGTGAATTTAAGAAACCTCATCTGACCTCAGGACTGTATCAGAAACCCTTCTGAGATGCTCTCCCAGGCACCTCATGCACTCCCCTATTGTAGTTCTAACTGTGCCAGTTGAAGTTATATTAACACCAGCTAGCATTCAGGAAGCATATTGTGTCAGGCTTGACATTGATAAGCCCATTTAATGTTCCCCTGAACAATGTGAGGTAAGTACTATCAAGAAAAATTGAGATTGTACCTTCTTAGAGTATATTTTAGTTATCTGTTGTTGCATAACATATTTTCCTAAAACTTGGTGACTTGAAAGATAATAATCACATATCCTCACAGTTCTTTGAGTCAGGAATTCAGATAGAGCAGGAGATAGTTTGTCTATGCTGTGTGGTATCTAGGACCACAGCTAGAAGACTTAAAACCTGAGGGCTGAAATCATCTGCAGACCTGTTTGTGTACATGGCTGGTGGTAGCACTAGCTGGTGGCTGGGCCTCTGGTTTATGCTGTCAGCTGGAAAACCCACATGATCTCCCTTAGTTTTTCTTTTTTTTTTTTTAAGTATACTTATTTATTTTGAGGAAGAAAGCAAGAGCAGAGGAAAGGCAGAGAAAGAGAGAGAGAGAATCCCAAGCAAGCTCCATGGTGTCAGCATAGAGCCTGAGGTGGGGCTTGAACTCACAAACTGAGATAATGATCTCCCCTGAAACCAAGAGTCAGAAGCTCAACTGACTGAGCCACCCAGGTGCCCCGCCGACCTTCCTTAGTTTTGAGTCAAGTTTAGTTGTTTGTTTTTTTTCCTCCCAAGATGTCTATTCATTTGGATTTGTCTGAGTATTTCTTCATTCAGATTAAATATTTGGACAGGAATACCAAACAAATGATGTATCCTTCTCAGTGTATCACAACAGAGGGGGCACATGATGTTAGCTTATCCTGTCATGGGTAATTTAAGTTTGACGTTTTGGTTCAGGCAGTGTCTGCCAAATTTTTATTATAAAGAAAAATTATACCCTTTTTCCTCTGTAATTAATAATTTGGAGTGATACTTGGATATTAGATGAATACTTTCTAATAGTTTTTTTACTTAATGATAATTATAATCTATTGATAATTCTTGCCTGAATTATTACTATAATAGCTATAAAATAATGATTCTTCTATTTCTGTGATTTCTCTTACAGATGTCAATTTACTGTAAAAGCTTTTTTCCTTGCCCTGTCATCACTGTACTTGTTTATTTTAGCATGGACTCATGGATTATATTTTTATTTAATTATTTTTCATTTAGATGCTAAAATAATCCCAATTTCTCCAGAGTAATTGGGTCTAAGCATTGCAGGCAGCCACTTTAACTTAATAAGAGAGCTGGTGTGTCAGAGTCGTGTGACCAGCTGTGTGTCTCTGATTATTACCTGATAATATCTGCCCTTCTGGATGCATACAGCTTCTGTAGGGTTCCTGTAATGGAAATAAAATTCAAGATGATTTTTTTGCTAAATAGGAATGCGGAGACTTACTCTAATTTGTTCTTTCTATTGTGTGAATGCTTAAAAACACCGTATGAATGCCCTTAGGCAGCCTTATATTTTGTCTGCAAACAGAGAGAAGGAGAAGCTAACTGACATTTATTAAATGCCTAGAAATTTTAGGCACTAGGCTGTATACACTCTTCTCACAGAGCCCTGGAGTTGGGCTATGTGCGTTCAAATAGGCAGGGGTCAGATTTTAGTATCTTTTGCTCAAAAATTCCTTGCCAGATTAATAAAATATCAGTCTGAGCAAATTAGGCTTGATTTAGCCCTCCTTGGTTGCTTTGCTTCTTTATGCCATTGGAAATTGTGGTCTATTCCATTATCACATCATCCCTTTAGCTAATAGAAGAGAGGGAGAAAGATGTAACCTTCCTTTTTTTATATGTCCTTTACAGATAATCATATTACCTTAGTGGTATATAAACTGACTTAATGATGGCTTAAAAAAGAATTTTTTTTTAAACACCTAACTAGATGATTGTAGCTGGGTGGCAGTAGAATAGTTCGTCCTAACCATGTTAGGGTTGGATCTCTGATTCTCTTGGTCTTTCTATCATGCTAACTGCCTTACAGCCTCAGGAAAGAAGAAAGGGAAAAGGGATCAGCTTATTTGTTCCTTTTTTTTTTTCAGGAAAGGAAAATCTCTTCTGCTGTCCCACTCCCACCCTTGCCAAGAAAATTCCACTCACTAGGCACTTTGTCACATGCTCCCCATCCCCAGCTGTGAAGAATACTGGGAGAGCATGGATTTAGCTTTTGAATCCTTTGTAGTAGGAGGTGGCAAGGGAGAAGGCAGTCGAGAATGGATTTGGGGTCAGACAGCCAGGGTCTGCTAATTGGCTATTTTCTTTTTTTTTTTTTCCTTTGTGTTTTTTTTTTTAAGTAGGCTCTATACCCAATGTGGGGTTTGAACTCCTGACCTTGAGATGGAGAGTTGCATACTTTGCTGACCTGAGCCAGCCAGGTGCCCCAATTAGCTGTTTTATTAGCTAATAGAAAAAGTAACATGTTATTATTTCAGAGTAATTATAGCATAGGGTTAACATTTCTTTTACGTTAATGTTTTAGCAATCTTCTGAAGATGTTGATCTTAACAAGCTATCAGCACTCCCTACCCTCAATGCACCTCTTTTGTTTTTTTTCAGTGAGAGTCATGAACTCTGTTTTGGCTCTCAATCAGTGTTTTCTATATTTTAGTCATTTAATTCTTGTCTAGTTGAGTTTTTTCTCCTATTTAAAGTTTTCATTTAAGAAACCTACTTATTTTTACTGTTTTAAATATACTGTGAAAAAAAGCTTCATATTATTACCCATGTAAACATCATTGACTAAATATGTAGGTGGGAAAATCATTTTGCCATTAGAAAATAACCATTAAAGTAAGTGTATTGAAACCGAAGCAACATTATAAGGGGTAATATCCAAAATACAGAAAGAACTTATATACCTCAACACCAAAACTTCCAAATAATCTGATTAAAAATGGGAAGGGAATCGGAATAGACATTTTCCCCAAAAAGACATACAGATGTCCAACAGATACATGAAAAGATATTCAGCATCAGTAATCATCAGGGAAATGCAAATCAGAATCACAATGAGATATCACCTCATACCTGTTAGAATGGCTGTTACATAAAGACAAGAAATCACAAGTGTTGGTGAGAGTGTGGAGAAAAGAGAATGAACCCACGTGCACTGCTGTTGGGAATGTAAATTGATGCAGCTGGTATGAAAGACATATGGAGGTTCCTCAAGAAATTAAAATAGAACTACCATTTGATCCAGCAGTTCCACTTTTGGTTATTTATCTGATGAAAGTGAAACACTAATTTGAAAAGATCTATGCACACCCCTTGCCCCGTGTTTATTTCAGCATTATTTACAGTAGTTAAGACATAGAAGCAACCTGAGTGTCCATCAGTAGGTAAATGGATAGGGCGCCTGGGTGGCTGAATCGGTTGAGCATCTGACTCTTGCTTTGGGCTCAGGTCATGAACCACCAGCCTTGTGGGATCAATCCCTGCATTGGGCTCTATATTGAGCATGGAGACCGCTTAAGATTTTTTTCTCCCTCTGCCCCTCTCCCGTATTTGTGCTCTCTCTCTTAAAAAAATCGAATGGATAAAGAAAGCATGGTATAGATATGCGATGGAATATTAGCCATTAAAAGAATAAAATCTTGCCATTTGTAGTGCTGTGGGTGGACCTTGAGGGCATTATGGTAAATGAAATAAGACAGACAAAGACAAATATATGATCTCACTTATATGTGGAGTCTAAAAAATATCCCCCAAACAAGCTTATAGATGCAGAGAACAGAATAGTGGTTGTCAGGGCAAGGTGGGGGAAAGGGATGGGGAATAGGGGGTGAGCAAAATGGGTGAAGTGGGGGGTGAAAAGGTACAGACTTCCAGTTATAAAATAAATAAGGTAGGGTTGTAGTGTACAGCAGAGTGGCTATAGTTAATACTACTATGATACATATTCTATGTATGGTGATGGATGTGAACAAGATTTATTGTGGCGATCATTTCATAATACATACAAATAACAAATTTTAAAAAGTGTTCTTTGTTAAAACTCACTGTCTGCAGATTGTTTCATGAATATATTGCATGTTATGAAAGTTGGAGTGCGATAAGTCTGAAGACTTTAAGTGCTGGTCTCTTGTGTTTCTAATAAGATAAATACTTTACCTTTGCTTATTGTATTAGGGAGTTGTATCAGTATTTAAAATACTTGGTGGTATAATGGGTATAAAAGAAGAGTGCGGAGATTTGCCGTGTATATTTGGTATGTGTGCGCTGAAACCTCCAGCCTACTGGGGTGATGGAACAGTATGAAGGCTTACTGTCAAGGGGCTGGGGGTTTTTGTCTTTGGTTTGGTTTTGTTGTTATAGTTTTGGAGTTTGGCAAGGACAGACTTTTAAAACTGTATTTTGCTTGGCAATGTGTAGGATAAAAGAAGGCTATCCTAACCCTTTGTCATGATCAGATGCAGAAAAATAATGAAAGTTGACTAGAGCCCACATTTTTGGATTTAATCCATCACTTCATTTATGTAACTGCTGCTTCTGAAAGGAAAGTTTAAGAGAATGCCACCATTTTTAGGAGAATTGAATAATTCTGCAAGAGAGTTCTCTTAAAAATGAAACAAATCCTAGGGTGTCTGTGTGGCTCAGTCGGTTGAGCATCCCTCTTGCTCTCAGCTCAGATCGTGATCTCAAGTATTGTGAGTTTGAGCCCCACATTGAGCTCTGTGCTGGCAGTGCAGAGTCTGCTTGGGATTCTGTCTCTCCCTCTCTCTGTCCCTCTCCCTCCCTCTTTTGTGCTTTTTCTTTCTCTCAAACAAAACAAAAACAAAAACACAAATCTTGGTTAACCAACCGTGAGGGCTTTTGGTTTAATCCCATGACTCCATGGGATCTGTGGAATCCTGAATTCCATGCAGGGTAGTCAAGAGTGGTATTGACACTGGTGTCTGTTGAAACTGATGGAATTGAACATTATATAAATGAGAAGGTATGTAAGCTAGTAATCAGGGCTAAGGTTGGGAAGCAGGTGGCTCATGAGATAGGTACCTTTTAAGTATATAAGGATAGAAAATTAAAGTCAGCTGTGATCAAAATTTTAAATATTTGTAATGCTAATTTGGGACCATTATGAACCATCCAGCCATCTTAGGGGAAAACATATAGATGGCCTTATTGAAAAGTAAATCATTACTTAGACCAGTGAGTCTTACAGGTCATCTTTGGTCAGCACACTTTATCCACTCCCATAAGGCCACTGAGAAAAGTCATATGTGTCAGTACAGATTTCATGATTCCAGCCTAACCATCCATGTTGTCTGCAATTATTTTTCTCATCCTTCATCAAACTACCCTCAAAATACTTCCCATTCCACAAACGTGGTAGTTTGGCAGTTGTGCTGTTTGCATCATGTCTTCCAGTAGACTAGGCTTCTGTTGCCCAGGGTGAATTTGAGCATGTAGGAAATGCAGAAGAGGAATTGTCCCAATCCAGTCTGGATTTGATGACTTCAGAGTAGGTAGTTTGATTTAGAAATCTAATTGCTGTTTTGTTGAACCAATTTTTCTCCTATTCTGGAGTCTGAAAAGGGTTAGTTAAATGATTTCTAGAAAACATGAAGCAGGCTCATAAAGCCTCTTGAGACCTGTATTCCTTTCCACTCAAAAGAAATCTTAGACCATTTGTTTTGGTTCTGTATGTAGGTTGTTCAACTAGGGGAATGTCTATTAAACTAAAAAAAAAAGTGATAGTTAGAAATGCAAAAGAGTGTTATACTATGATCTCTCATCTACCACAAGCACCATTGGTTTGGTGTTAAGGTTTTCTTTTCTTTTCTTAATATATGTTACATAACCCAGTATATCAAGAATATTTCAATACATAATCAATATAAGTATTCTTTTTGTTTCCCAAATTTTTATTTAAATTCTAGTTAGTTAACATATAGTATAATACTGGTTTCATGAGTAGAATTTCGTGATTCATCACTTACGTAAAATACCCAGTGCTGATCATAACAAGTGCCCTCTGTAATACCCATCACCCATTTAGCCTACCACATACCCGGCTTTCTCCACCAGCCCTTGTTCTCTGTTGTTAAGAGTCTCTTATGGTTTGCTCCCCATGTTCCCTTTTTTCCCTTCCCACATGTTCATCTGTTTTGTTTCCTAAATTCCACATGAGTGAAATCATATAGTATTTGTCTTTCTCTGACTGATTTATTTCACTTAGCATAATACACTCTAGCTCTATCCATGTCATTGCAAATGGCAAGATTTCATATTTTTTTGATGGCTGAGTACTACTTTATCCATTCATCAGTCAGTGGGCCCTGGGGCTCTTTCCATAGCTTGGCTATTGTTGATAATGCTGCTATAAACGCATGGGTGCATGCACCCCCTCAGATCTGTATTTTTGTATCCTTCAGGTAAATAACTTAGTAATGTGGTTGCTGAATCGTAGGGTAGTTGTATTTTTAATTTTTTGAGGAACCTCCATACTGTTTTCCAGAGTGGCTGCATGAGTTTGCATTCCCACCAGCAGTGCAAAAGAGATCCTCTTTCTCAACGTTCTCGCCAACTTCTGTTGTTGCAGTAGTTGTTAATGTAGGCCATCCTGATGGGTGTGAGGTGGTATCTCATTGTGGTTTTGATTTATGTTTCTCTGATGAGTGATGTTGAACATTTTTTTCATGTGTTGGCCATCTGGATGTCTTCTTTGGAGAAGTGTTTATTCATGTCTTTTGCCCATTTCTTCACTGGATTATTTGTTCTTCAAATATTTGTTCACTGGTGTTGAGTTTGAGAAGTTCTTCATAGATTTTGGATCCTAACCCTTTATCAGGATATTTCATTTGCGTATATTTTCCCCATTCCATCAGTTGCCTTTTAGTTTCGTTGTTTCTTTTGCTGTGCAGAGGCATTTTATTTTGTTGAAGTCCCAGTAGTTCATTTTTGCTTTTGTTTCTGTTGCCTCTAGCGATGTGTCTAGTAAGAATTTGCTCTGACTGAGGTCAAAGAGGTTGCTATCCGTATTCTCCTTGAGGATTCTGATGGTTTCCTGTCTCACGTTTAGTTAGGTCTTTCATCCGTTTTGAATTTATTTTTGTGTATGGTGTAAGAAAGTGATCCAGTTTCATTCTTCTGCATGTTGCTGTCCAGTTTTCCCAACATCATTTGTTGAAGAGACTGTCTTTCTTTTTTTATTGGATATTCTTTTCTGCTTTGTTGAAGATGAGTTGACCGTATAGTCATGGGTCCGGTTCTGGGTTTTCCGGTGTGTTCCATTGATCTGAGTGTCTGTGTTTGTGGCAGTACCATACCATCTTGATGACTACAGCTTTGTAATAATAGCCTGAAGTCCAGAATTGTGATACCTCTAGCTTTGCTTTCCTTTTTCAGGATTGATTTAGCTTATTTGGGATCTTTTTTGGTTCCATATGAATTTTAGGATGTTCTAGCTCTGTGAAAAATGCTGGTGGTATTTTGATAGGGATTGCATTAAATGTGTAGATTACTTTGGGTAGTATAGTAGTATAGACATTTTAACAATGTTTGTTCTTCTAGTCTATGAGCATGGAGTTTTTCCTTATTTCTTTGTTTCCTCTTCTATTTCATAAGTGTTCTATATTTAGAGTACAGATTTTTTACTTCTTTGGTTAGGTTTATTCCTAGGTATCTTACAGTTTTTGGTGCAGTTATAAATGGGATCAATTCCTTGATTTCTTTTTCTGCTGCTTCATTATTGGTGTATAGAAATGCAACAGATTTCTGTATATTGATTTCATATCCTGCGATTTTGCTGAATTGATGTATTAGTTCTAGCAATTTTTTGGTGGAGTCTTTTGGGTCTTCTACATAGAGTAGCATGTCATCTGCAAATGGTGCAAGTTTGACTTCTTCCTTGCTGATTTGGATGCCCTTTATTTCTTTTTGTTGTCCAATTGCTGAGGCTAAGACGTCCAGCACTATGTTAAATAGTAATGATGAGAGTAGACATCCCTGTTTTATTCCTGACGATAGAGGAAGAGCTCTCAGTTTTTCCTTGTTGAGGATGATATTAGCTGTGGGTCTTTCGAATATGGCTTTTATGATGTTGAAGTATGTTCCAGCTATCCTTATGCTGTTGAGGGTTTTTTTTAAAATCAAGAATGGATACTTTTTCTGCATCTATTGAGAAGATCACATGGTTCTTTTATTTTTTAACTTTTTTAAAATGTTTATTTATTTTGGAGAGAGCAAGAGAGACAGAGCACGAGCAGTGGAAGGGCAGAGAGAGAGGGAGACACAGAATCCAAAGCAGGCTTTAGGCTCTGAGCTGTCAGCACAGAGCCTTACGTGGGGCTTGAACATAAATCGCGAGATCATGACCTGAGCTGAAGTTGGACACTTTTCCAACTTAGCCACCCAGGCGCCCCTGAGGCTCATATCGTTCTTATCCTTTCTTTATTAATGTAGTGTATCACATTGATTGATTTGCAAATATTGAATCATCTTTGCAGCCCAGGAATAAATTTCACTTGATTATGGTGAATAATTCTTTTAATGTGGTTGGATTTGATTCTCTGGTATCTTGTAAATTATTGCATCCATGTTCATCAGGAATATTTGTCTATACTTCTTTATTTTAGTCGGGTTTTTGTTTGGTTTTGTAGCCAAGGTAATGCTGGCCTTAGAGAATGAGTTTGAAAGTTTTCCTTCCATTTCTATTTTTTGGAACCGTTTGAGAAGAATACGTAAGTATTCACTCTTTAAATGGTAGAATTCCCCTGGGAAGACACCTGGCCCTGGACTTTTGTTTGTTGGGAGACTTTTGATTATTGATTCAGTTTCTTACCTGGTTCGTATTTTCTATTTCTTCCTGTGTCAGTTTTGGTAGATTGTATGTTTCTAGGAATTTGTCCATTTCTTCCAGATTGCCCAATTTGTTGGCAGGTAGTTTTTCATAATATTCTCCTAAAATTGTGTTTCTGTGGTATTCATCGTGATCTTTCCTCTTTGTGATTTTATTTATTTGGGTTTTTCCTCTTTTTGATAAGTATGGCAAGGGGTTTATCAATGTTATTAATTCTTTCAGAGAACCAGCTCTTAGTTTCATTGATCTGTTCTACTGGTATTTTTTCCTATATTGTTTATTTCTTCTCTAATCATTATTATTTCTCTTTTCTCCTCTTCTGCTGGCTTTAGGCCTATTTGCTGTTCCTTTTCTAGCTCTTTTAAGGTGTAAGGTTAGGTTTTGTATTTGAGACTTTTCTTGCTTCTTGACATTGATCTGTATGGCAATCTACTCCCCTCTTAGGAATGCCTTTTTATGTGCCCCAGAGGGTTTGAACCATTGTGTTTTCATTTTCATTTGCTTGCATGTATTCTTATAATTCCTTCTTTAGTTTCCTGGTTAACCTATTCAATCTTTAGTGGAGTGTTCTTTAATCTCCCTGTATTTGTGTTTTCCCAATTTCTTTCATGTGGTTAACTTCAAGTTTAATAGTGTTATGAACATATGCATGGTATGATCTAAATCTTTTTGTACTTGTTCAGGGCTGATTTATGACCCAGGATGTGATCTCTTCTGGAGAATGTTCTGTGTGCACTTGGAAATAATGTGTATTGTGCTGCTTCAGGATAAAATGTTCTGAATATATCTGTTAAGCCCATCTAGTCCAGTGTGTCATTCAAAGCCATTGTTTCCTTATTAATCTGCTTAGAGGATTGGTCCATTGCTATAAGTGGGGTGCCTACTATTACTGTGTTATTATAAATTAGTTTATGTTTGTTATTAATTGATTTATATATTTGAGTGCTTCAACTTGGGTGCATAAACATTTACAATTGTTAGATCTTGAGGGATAGACTGCTTAATTGTGATATAATGCCCTTCTTCATTTCTTGTTAGTCATTGGTTTAAAATCTAGTTTGTGTGATAAAAGTATAGCCACTCTGGCTTTCTTTTGTCATTCATTAGCATGATAGATGGTTCTCCTTTCCCTCACTTGGAGTCTTCAGATGTCTTTAGGTCCAAAAGGAGCCTCTTGTAGGTAGCATATAGATGGATCTTGTGGTTTTTGTTTGTTTGTTTTTTGTTTTTGAATCTATTCTAATACTGTATGTCTTTGGATAGAGCTTAGTCTATTTATATTCAGAGTGATTTTTGGAAGATATAAATTTAGTGCCATTGTGTTACATGTGAAGTTGGTGTATCTGGTGATGTTCTCTGTTCCTTTCTAGTCTCAGTTGCTTTTCATCTTTTTTACCCCACTCAAGGATTCCCCTTTTAATATTTCTTGCACGGCTGGTTTAGTGGTCATGAAATCCTTTAGTTTTTGTTTGTCTGGGAAACTCTTTATCTCTTTCTATTCTGAGTAACGGCCTTGCTAGATAAAATATTCTTGGCTGCATATTTTCCCCATTCAGCATGTTCATTATATCCTGCCACTCCCTTCTGGCCTTCCAAGTTTCTGTGGATAGGTATGGTGGGAACCTGATCTGTCTGCTCTTGTAATTTATGACACCCCCCCCCCGCCCCTTGCTGCTTTCAGGATTCTTTCCTACTCTGAGTATTTTGTGAATCTGACTATCACATGTCTTAGTAATGGCTGGCTTTTGTTGAATTTAATGGGAGTTCTCTGTGCTTCGTGGATTTCAATATCTGTTTCCTTTACCAGATTAGGGAACTTTTTAGCTATAATTTGCTCAAGTAAATCTTTTGCTTCTTTTTCCCTTTCTTCTTCTGGACCTCCTATGATACAGATGTAATTACACTTTAAGGAGTTGCTGAGTTCCCTAAGTCTATATTCATGAAGCAATACCTTTCTTTCTGTCTTCTTTTCAGCTTCAGTATTTTCCATAATTTTATCTTCTGTATCACTGATTTGTTCCTCTGCTTTGTCATCCTTGTCATTGCACCCATTCAGTTTTGCATCTTGATTATAGCACTTTATTTTGGACTGACTATGTTTTAGTTCTTTTATCTCTGCATTAAAGGATTCTCTAGTGTCTTCTATGTTTTTCTCAAGCTCAGCTAGTATCCTTATTGTTTTAAATTCTGGTTCAGATGTCTTACTTTTATCTGTATTGATTAAAGCCCTGGCCATGACTTCTTCCTTTTCTTTCTTTTGGGATGAATTCCTCTATCTTGTTGTTATGTCTGGATCACTTTTTGTGTGACTGTTTTGTGTGATTCATACTTTTTGTGTGAAAGCCTATTGTATTTCTGCTCCTAAGAGTAATGACTGTATTAAGAAGAGATCAAAAAAAAAAAGAAGAAGAAGAAGAAGAAGCTCGATCCTATTTCCCCTAGAGCTGAAGGTTTGCAGCACTCTGATCAGTAGACATGGTGCACATGAGGGGTTTGTGCTGGTCTTCTGGGGGTGGGACCTTCTGTACTGATTATCAGGAGGATTTGCCCTAGTGGGGAGTGTGTACCTCCAGGGTGCAGGGTGGGGAGGGGGCTTGGTATAAGTTGCGTGGCTTCCACTGGGTGGTGCTGTTTTGTTCAGTGAAGTCCATGAGTTTGCTGGGCAATGTGGAGGGGAGTGGCGTTGCTCCCCTGTCTCCTCCCTGGAGTGAGGAGTTTATGCCCACCACTCTTCAGGAAGCCCTCACAGAAGAGCAAACAACCACCTCTCTTGTGTCCCCGGCTTCTGCCAGAAACCTACTTTCACCGTGCCTGTGATAAAGGTGTCTGCCTGCCAGGCGGCACAGTTCTCTTGTGTTTTATTTCAGAGGTGTGGTTGGTTTTCAAAACTCCAAACTCCAAATTTTAGGGACCCACCAGTCACAGACCTTCACTGATCCTCGGGGGGGAGGGCCTTAGCATTTTTGGCATCTGATGGTTTGTCCCAGGAAAGTGGTTACATAACTGTGTGGTGGTTCAGAGTTTATTGTAAAGTGAAGCACAAAGCCCGTGTCTTTGTTCCTCTGCTAGGGAACAGGGCAGCATATTGATGCCACCAGTTCTTTTTGTCCCTGGAGAGGCTGAGCTGCCACTCCCAAATGCACTCCAAGCAGGGCAGCTGTTTCTCTCCATGGAACCCAGGGGATTCTCAGACCATGCTGTCCGCTCCCGAGTCTCCACCCTCCTTCCCCATGGAAGCACCCCTAAGCCCACCAGGCATGATCCTGGTGATGGCAGAGACATCTAAAACTTCAGACTTTGTGCTCCACTGCTCAGAATAACTTGTGGAAGTCAGTCCCTTTCCTATTCCCAGTCATTGGTTTTAGGGAAGAGTTTTTCTTGTGAAGTCCCCTGTGCACGCTCTCTTTCTCTATCTTGCCTCTCTCTGTGATCAGGGCTCCTCCCCTTCCCAGCACCTGCAGTTATTTTCTCACCCAAATCAACTCTCTGCAGCACCTACCTTCTACAGTGTGACCGTTTTGGCTCTCACTAGTTGTGCAGTTTTGCTCTCTCAGTCCTCAAATCGATTCCTTGGGTGTCAGAATGATTTGATATTTATGTACTGGTATTCAAGGAACAAGGCAAGCTTAGGGTCCCCCTACTCCTCTCCCATCTTAACTCCTCTCCAGTGTTAAGATTTTTAAAGATGGTGGGGTGCTGGGTGGCTCAGTCAGTTAAGCGTCCGACTTTGGCTCAGGTCATGATCTCATGGTTGGTGGGTTCAAGCCCTGCGTTGGGCTCTGTGCTGACAGCTCAGAGCCTGGAGCCTGCTTCAGATTCTGTCTGTGTCTCCCTCTTTCTCTGACCCTCCCCTGCTCATACCGTCTCTGTCTCTCAAAAATAAATAAAAAACATCAAAAATAAATAAAAAACATTAAAAAAAGATTTTTAAAGATGGTGAAGAGTGCCTGGGAAAATTCTGGGAGGGTGGAGTGTATAATTTTTTCTTTGATTTTTCACAGTAGTTGCATTCCTTGAAAATTCAGTATATTTTAAAGGCAAATATGAAATTTTTTATGTGTAGAATGGAGTTGAGTTTGGGCTCGGTAAATTACAGGCAGTTTCTCCCCAAGGGAATGTTAAGGCAGGGCATTCAAAGACTGTGCGTGTTGGAGGACAGTTGTTTGTTGGATCTGGCTATCCTCCCATTTCTTACAAAGTGATTAGCACTTGCAGGGTTCCTGTCTACTAAATATGAATGGTGCCTCCCCACTTATTGTAACTAGCAAAACTGTGTCTTTGGATTTCTAAATCACTATGTAGGGGCAGTGTTGAGAACTCCTGATGTGAATTAGAAGTCCTTAGATGGATCTCACTCGTTAGTCAGTGTGTCATCTTAAAATGTCTGTCTCGTTTTTTCTGTCTCTCTGTCCCCTGCTTTCTTGTGTTGGCATCATTATTGGATAGCTGTCCTTCTTTAAAACGAAAGATGGCTCCATGTTTACAAGAACATTAGAGCATTTATCCCAGAGGATATCCCAGGGAAGGCACTTGGCTTGGCTTGGGTTTTGTGCCCACACCTCTAGTGGGTAGGAGCATTATTCTTGTGCATTTTTTGAATCAAGGACCACCCCCATATGAGTTTCTAGTTATTTGTAGCATAATTTATTGAATCATCCATCTGACTTAAAATGATTCCTTTATTGTATATACATTTTCGTATTCACCTGCCTTTGGATTATCTGCTATGGTCGTTGATCTTTATGTTCCTTCACTTATACCTTACTGATTTACCTTTTATAACTTTATAGTATGATTTGATACCTACTGGTGAAAGTCTACTTCGTTATTGCCCTTTTCCAAAAATGTCCTGATGCTTCTCTTACATTTACCCTTTCAAATGGATTTTAGATGCAGTCTGTCAATCTCTACCCTCTCTCCCATCCCATTGGGATTTTGATTGGAAGTGCATTGGATTTATATATTAACTTGGGGACAGTTGGTATTTTTTATAATATTAAAACTTCTCATCTAGGTCTACAGCTCATGGTCTCAATTTATTTGGTTCTGTTGTGATGTTTGTTATTCAGCAAAGTTTTATACTTTCTTTTAACTTTTTTGAAATTACTTTTTTAGGTTTATTTATTTTGAGGGAATGAGAGCGTACTAGAGTGTGTGCGTACTGGGGAGGGGCAGAGAGAGGGAGAGAGAGAATCCCAAGCAGGCACCACACTCAGTGCTGAGCCTAACACAGGGCTTAATCCCACAACTGTGAGATGATGACCTGAGCCGAAATCAAGTGTTGGTTGCTTGACCAACTAAGCCACCCAGGCTCCCCTCTTTTAACTTTTTTTTCTTTGAGAGAGAGAGCGAGTAAGCGAGCATGAGTGGGGCAGAGGGACAAAGGGAGAGAAAGTTCCAAACACACTCCACACTCAGTGCTGAGCCGGACACAGGCCTCGATCCCATAACCATGAGACCTGAGCCAAAATCAAGAGTTGGACACTTAACTGACTGAGCCACCCAGGCACCCCTTTAACTGATTATTGCGGGAAAGCTTTTAGTTACCCATCCCCTTTGTATTTAATTGAGTTCTCTTATTAGGTGTAGTAGTGTTCATTTTATTTCCTTGAGCTTTCTAGATTTGTGATTGTATCATTACAGATATTGTATTTTTCCCCTGTTTATGCTTCATTATTTTTTTTATCTTTTGCATTGGTTGTGTTACCACAACAGAGTCATCTAATAGTAGACATCCTTGTCTTTTTATTCCTGACTTTACTGGGAGTGCATGTTTATTTGTTAAGCATATATACCTCTGGTTCCTCATGTATGACCGCCAGATTAAGAAAGGTTTATTTTATTCCTTACTTATTAGGGGCTTTTAGTTAGTAATGACTAGTGATTTTTATTAAATGCCCTTTGTGATCTTATCAAAGTGACTTTATAGTTTTCATCTTTAGACAGTTATTGCAATTTATTAACTAACTGATTTTCTGATGTTGAACCCACTGCGAGCTTTGAATAGAAACTACTTTGTCAGGAAGCATTAATCTCTTAATACATTATTAGAGTAAATTTGTTCCCTTGTTTTTTTTTTGCATCTCTTCATAATGGGGTGGTAAATTTTTTTGTGTGTTCTCTTTATTACATTTTTGTATCAAGATTTTGTTAGTTTGACAGGAGAAACTTAACCGAGGACCATGGGGAGGGGAAGGGGAGAAAAGAGTGAGGAGGAAGGAGGGGGGCAGATCTGGAGAGATCTTGAATACTGAAAACGAACTGAGGGCTGGAGGGGGAGGGGGAATGGTGAAGGGCAGTGAAGGACATGAAGGAGGGACTTATGGGGAAGAGCACTGGGTGTTATATGGAAGCCAACTTGACAATAAACTATATATATATATATATATATATATACACACACACACACACACATATATATAAAGATTTTGTTAGTTTGACAAAATGACCTGGAAAACTTTGCTGTTTTCATATGCTTAGGAATAGTTTAAATAACATAAGAATTATAAGTTTGATAAAGTTACCTCTAGTTTGGTCTGGACCATATATCTTTTGAGGGACCAGATAGATCTCTTACAGCCTTTTTAGATACTTCTGGGGCTAATGGTCTGGGGTGGTGTTTTATTCATCTCTGTTCCCAGCTTTTAGAGTAGAGTCTGTTTTATGGCGGATACTAAATAAATTTGTGTCAAATGAGTGGATAATTATAATCATGTTTCTAAGAGGTATGTATAATACATGAAGTAGTAGTAATTGTATCTAAGAGTTCATGGAGGTGGTAGACTGAGTACAATACAGGTATTTTTTTGTTTACTCTTCACTGTAATCCCATGGAGAAATTACTTTGAGTCTCCATTTTACAGTAGAAACTGAGGCACAGAGAGGTTAGGTAAATTGCCTGAGGTTATAAAGTCAGTTAAATATTGAAGCCAGAATATCACAGAAGTGTGATATTTGTATTTGGCAGGATATATATGTTAAAAATATACAAACAAATCTAATAGTATCCTGTAGTCCTTCCAACTTTTTTAAAAAAAGAATTAGGCATTTTCTGCTCACAAACTTTTCCTTCCAAGGCGTACATACCAACAATGTATCAGTAAGTAGTACTTGAAAGTTTTTAGGTTACTTTCTTTTCTCTTTCCCTTCATGTAATGGAAACGGAGCACAACATGTCTTTGTTGGGCCTGTTATCTGTGGGTCATGTCATCCTGCCTGCTTAGCAGCTCGGCCCTGATTGTTCCACATGGTTATGACTCAGTTGCCATAGTTGTCATTATATGTCACCTGTGTTTTGAAAGCGCATTACAGTTTCATATTTTATAGATTTCTTTTTTATTAGATTTTAAGCTTGGATTCTTCCTCATAATGGTTTGTCCTGTTGATTTGAGAAGGAGTATAACTTTTTATTTTGCTCATTAGGTTTTCAGCTGGGGGTTTCTGTGGCTACATCTTAAGCTCCTGTTCATTCCACTGTAGACAGAGGACTTTGTCATTTAAAAAATCAGATCTCAGAGATTAATTAATTAGCCTATATGGGATTATTAATGTGTTCCTCACACCAGTTTAGGGAGTTACCCTGAAGGGAGATCTATTTCCTTTGGCTTTTTCAGTGACATGAGCGGAACCTCTTTGCAAATGTAAAGAAGGGTAAGTCCTACATTGTTCATTCATTCTGCAAATGTTTGGTGAGCATGCCTCAAGTGTGCGCTCTGGTCCTCTAATCCGCAGCTTTCAAATGATAGTTTATCCACTTGTAATCAGGTCCTGAATAGACTGGCCCTTCTTATCTAACCCTAAATGAATCTGACCTGTGCCAGAATTTATTAATGTGCTACTGGAGGTGTTATATTTCAGTGACTGGAAAACTCATTTCTGCTTGTTAGCATAGTGCTGTCTTTGAATCTCCCTGATAACAAGAGATCAAAAACAGTTAGGTGGTTGCGTGGTGTGTATAGAATAAACAAGGGAATTGCATAGTCTTTAGGAGAAATTTCATTCAGATTGTGATAAGTATAAGGAATTAGTCATATTTCAGACCTTTAAAGAGTGTTTTTTAGGATTTGCAGGCTTGCTAGGGATTACTACCCATTACTTTGCACTTATTACACTAAGACCTGTCTTTTAGTGTGTTGTACCCCTGTAACACTTGTTTTTTATGGTTACATTTTAGCCTGGTGTTTTGGTCAGCTGTCTCTGAGTTACTTTACAGGGCACATTACTTCTAAGGTTTGTTTCCTTAAAAATATGTTCTCCTGAAATTAACCTAGGTTCTGAGACCATAGTTTTCTGACCACTGATCACTACTCAAATTTTGAGAATTAACTTTTTTGGCAATTTAGAAATATCAGGGGGCGCCTGAGTGGCTCAGTCGGTTAAGCCTCCGACTTCGGCTCAGGTCAGATCTCACGTTCGTGGGTTCGAGCCCCGCGTCAGGCTCTGTGCTGACAGCTAGCTCAGAGCCTGGAGCCTGCTTCCAGTTCTGTGTCTCCTCTCTCTACCCCTCCCCCTCTCATGCTCTGTCTCTCTCTGTATCAAAAATAAATAAAACATTAAAAAAAAAATTAGAAATATCAGGGTGGGTTTTTTTTTTTTTTTATGAAAAAGGCAGCATTACCCAGAAATAGCTATAGTTACACCTTGATGCATAATCTTGTGAACTTTTTAAATATCATACCTAGGTCTGTATAAATGAAATGGAACCATTCTGTATAATGCTCTCTCTCTCTCTCTTTTAATCTTAATAGGTTGTGTATGTCTTTCAGTGTATTTCTGGGCCCCATCTTGGGGTCATTTAATGAATTCAACAAACATTTGTGTATTACTTTGCCAGGTGTTATTCCAGTAGTTGGACTGGAATAGTAGTTGACTGTACAATAGTGAACAAAATCGTTAAGTTTATTACCCTTGCGGAGCTTAATAATGGCAAAGTCAGACAAGCAAAATAAGTTAAATCATTAGACTGCTAGCAGTAGGAAATGCTATGGGGGGAAAAAAGGGAAGGGAGATTAGGGAGTGTAAAGTTTCAAAAAGTGTAGTCAGCACAAGGCCTTATTGAGAAGGCATTTGAATGGACATAAATGAAGTGAGGTAATGAGCCAGGAATGTGCCAACAAGAAGAGGCCGGATGGAGCAGAATAAGTGAGGGGAATAGTAGGAGATAAGGTCACAGAGAAGTAGGCTGGGTGTGGGGATGGGGAGAAGCATATCAGATCACCTAGAGCCTGGTAAACTGCTGTAAAGGCTTTTATTCGGAATGCAGTGGAAACCCATTGGAAAGTTTAGGGCAGAGAAATGACATGGTCTAACTTATGTCTTAAAATGATCATTCTGACTGCTATGTTGAGAACAGAATGGGGGCTGCAAGGAGTATGGGGCAAGGGCAGAAGCAGAGAAATCATTTAAGAGGCAGTTGCATTAATGTAAGCTAGAGATGCCAGTGGGTTGGATGAGGATAATGAAAAATGGTTGGATTCTGGATCTAGTTTGACAGCATAATAGGATTTGCTAACATTGGATATGAGGTGAAACAAAGAGTTAAGGATGACACTAAGATTTTTGGTCTGAGCAACTTGAAAAATGGAGTCACCATCTGCAGAGAAGGGGAACACGAAGAGGAATGGATTTGGGGGAGAAGATTTAAGAGTTCAGTTTGGGACATGATAAGTTTGAGGTACTTATTACTCATTCAAGTGGTGATGTTGAGTAGGCAGAAGGCTTGGGTGGAGGAAAATTTGGAAATGTGGTTTGTATCTGGTATTTAAAATTATAAAACTGGGTGAAATTGCCAAAAGAGTCATGACAGTAAATAGAAGAGTTCAGAGAATTGAGCCCAAGCCTGATGAATTAGAAGTTTGGAAGATAAGCAGAGAAGACAGAAGGACAACCCCAGAACAAGGAGGAAAACCTAGGGAGAGTACAGCTCTGAAAACAAGGTGAAGACTCTTGTCTCCTCTTAGCATGTGCCTTCCCTTCTAGACCCTGTGAGGTTTTTTTCCTCATCTGTGGGTTAAATACACACATCACACTCCCACCCACCCCCATTTTAGCTACCTATTACTTTTTTAAGAAGACAAGATTTTATGTGGGTTTTTGTTTTTTAATGTTTATTTATTTTTGAGGAGGGGAGACAGAATCCAAAGCAGCCTCTGCACCATCAGCACAAAGCCTGACATGAAGCTTGAACCCAGGAACCCTGAGATTGTGACCTGAGCCGAAGTCAGATATTCTACTGACTGAGCCACCCAGGCACCCCAAGATTTTATGTTTTTAACAGAGTTCAGTGTAAATGCTCCTTACAATAGCTCTTAGACTTGCCAAGTCTGCCCTGAGCAGCCTCTTTGTTTCTGCTGCAGAGATGTGGAGCCAACATCTGACTTCCCAGAAATAACAGCCAAGACAGGGAAATCAGCAGCTCATCAGCCAGAAGCTTCTCTGGCACCCCCAGGCATTTATGCAGGGTCAGCTCTAGAGCAAGGAACTAGGTTCTCTCCCAAAGCGATTACTGCCATTTACTCACTGGTTAGTTCGAGCACATGGTAATTTGCTCTACTAGTTCTTAGCAGGCAAGGAGGGCATATTCTTTATTGCTGTGTAACAGATTGCTCAGAATCGATCAGATGTATTGTCTTACAGTTTCTGAGGTTCAGGAATTTGGGAGCAACCTAAGTGGTGCTTAGTAAAGAGAGTCATAAGGTTATAGTCAAAATATCCGCTGTGGCTGCTAGCCTCTGAACACTCACCTGGAGCCAGAGGTTCTGCTTCTGAGATAAGCCACTTGCACGGGTCTTGGTAGGAGGCCTTAATTTCTTACCGCGTGGACCTCTCTGCATAGGCTCCTTCTGTGTCCTCCTGACTTGACAGCTGACTTCACCAGAGTAAGTGATCCAAGAGAGAGAAAGGAAAAGGAAACAAACTGTAATGCATTTTATATCCTGATCTTGGAAGCCAAACACTCTAATTCCAGCCATATTTTTTAGGTAACAAGTGAATCACTGGATCTAGCCCACATTCAAGGTTAGGAGAATTAAACCCCACCCCTTGAAAGGAGGAGTATTAAAAATTTTGTAGACATTTTAAAACTGCCATATTTCACTCTCTCGTCGCAAATTACTTCTATTCCTCCCATGTGCAAAAGATACTTACATCTTCCCGAGATCCACAAAAGCCTTTTCCCTCTATAGCATCAGCTTGAAATCCAGGTTGTTGAACTCCACACTTGGATGAGGCTCCTTGGGTGTAGTTCTTCAAGAATGATTTCTTGAACACTGATAAAGAGACAAGTTTTCACCCCGCACACACTCAACATACAAACAGGTATAGAGATTCTTATTTAGTGTTTGGTTTGGTTTTTTTTGTTTTTTTTGTTTTTTTTTTTGAGAGAGACAAGAGTGTGAGCGGGGAAGAAGCAGAGAGAGGGAAACACAGAATCTGAAGTGGGCTCTGGGCTCCAGGCTCCCAGCTGTCAGCACAGAGCCTGACATGGGGCTTGAACCCCTGAACTGTGAGGTTATGACCCGAGACAAAGTCAGACACTTAACTGACTGAGCCACCCAGGCGCTCCGAATTACTATTTAAAAAGGGACAAAACAGGAGGCACAGAGAAGTTACGGATTCATAGCAGTTCTGATGTCTAGATAAATGTTGGAGGTTCCTTGATTAGGACTTAGTTCTTTTGCCCAGGAATGCTGTTCTGTGGCTCTTGTTTCCTCCCTCTAGGCTTTTGGTTTCACCAGTGAGTTTTCTTTTCCATGAATAGTAGTCCAGATTTGCAGCCGCATAGTTTTCTTAGTCTGCTTCTTGCCAGTAGAATTTTAAGGGCCCAAGAGACTTCTTTTCATTTTGTTTTGCCTCTGTACCTTTTAGTTTAACCTAGCAGTGTTTTTAAAACTTAAAGAGTCTCTTGTGAATGTTACTGAGATTCGTGCCGTTAGGAAAAGCCACACCCACATATCTTTTCCAGCTAATCTCCTTTCTACTTTGGGCTTCTGCTGGAATTGCTGAGGGACAGTACTTGTAGTGGGTAGAATTGTATCCTCTATAAAGATATGTTTAGGTCCAGGGGCTCCTGGGTGGCTCTGTCGGTTAAGCTTCCAACTACGTCTCTGGTCATAATCTCATGGTTCATGAGTTCAAGCCCTATTTCAGGCTCTGTGCTGACACTCAGAGCCTGGAGGCTGCTTCAGATTTTGTGTCTCCCTCTCTCTCTGTTCCTCCCCTGCTCGTATTCTTTCTCTCTCAAAAATAAATAAATTTAAAATAAATAGTTTAAAACAAAAAAGATATGTTTAGATCCTGAACTCCACCTGTGAATGTGACCTTATTTGGCGTAATCTTTACAAATGTAATCAAGTTAAGGTGAGATCACAACGGGTTAGAGAGGGCCCACATCCAATGGCTGGTGTCCTAAGAGAAATTTGGATACAGAAGACACATGAAGACCAAGGCAGAGATTAGAGTAAGGTGTCTAAAAGCCAGGAAATAGCAAGGATTGCTAGGAACCACCACAAATTAGGAGAGAGGCCTGGAACAGGTTTTTCCTGAGAGGCTCCAGAAGGAACTAACCCTAACAACATCTTGATTTCAGACTCTGGCTTCCAATACTATGAGAGAATAAATTCCTTTCTTTTAAAGCAGTATATTGGTGGGAATTTGTTATAGCAGTGCTTGGGAACTAATACAGTGCCCCTAAGCTTCTTGGAAGCCCAGTTGTTTAGTTGAATAATAGGTCTTTAAGCTATGTAGATCTTTCTGAGGTCTTGATGAAGAATTTTGATAGCCACATGCTAGACTTCCTTGTTAACCATTTTCTTCTGGCAGTGGTCCGGATTTGATCTTTGCTTGGAAGCCATTTCTTAATTTTAGTATCATTAACCATCTGGAGAGGCTGGGACTTTTCTTAACTCCTTTTCGTTTAACTGTCCTCCTCTTCAGAGGCACTGGGCTGCCTCAGTTGGAAGAACATGCGACTCTCGATCTCGGGGTTGTGAGATTGAGCCCATATTGGGTGTAGAGATTACTAAAAAAATAAATAAATAAAATAAACTTTAACCATCTTTCCCTTTAATTTGTCCCTCTTTTCTTGCATTTTAATGCAAGCAGCAAGAAGAAGCCAACAGGTAACTTCAACATCCTTGTTCGGACATCTCACTGGCTAGACTCTCACCCTGTTCATGAACCACAACTTCTACTTTACATATTGTTGTTACTACTACATAACAGGGATCCTCTTCTCTTAAGTTTCCAAGAAGGTCTTTCTCACTTAAGCTCTCACCCATAACTCCCTCAAAGGCCGTCATGCTTGTACTGTTTCTTCAAGGCTCTTCAGACTTTCACTGATACTCTCCTCATAGTCCTCCTAAAGTTTACCCTCCCACATTTTTAGGTTTTTGTCACAACAGAACATACTTTCCTAAGTGACTGAAAATAATAAACTTTAATCATCTCATAAGTGCATTGGGTCAGGAATTTGGGGCAGCTTATTAGCTGGGCAGTTCCAGCCTAGTGCATGTGAGCTACCATCAGGACACCGGCTGCTACTGCAGACATCTGAAGGGTCAACTGAGAATTACTCATATTCTGGGAAGTTAGTTCTGGCTGTAGGTAGGAGGCTTCAGTTCCTTATCATGTGGGTCTTCACAGGATGGCTTTACGTGGCGCTTTTCCAAGAAAGTGATACAAGAGAGAGTGCAAGGAGGAAGCCACAGTGCTATTTATGACTAATCTTGGAAGTCAAATTATCCTGTCATATTCCATTGTCAAGAAGTAAGTCACAGTATGGTATTGGTACAAAAACAGACACCTAAGTCAGTGGAATGGAAATAAACTCAAAGGAGCCAAGAGTATACAGTGAGGAAAGGGCAGTCTCTTCAACAAATGACATTGGGAAAACTGGATAGCCACATGCAAAAGAATGAAACTGGACCACAATTTTACACCATACATAAAAATTAACTCAAAATGGATTGACTGTCAGACTTGAAACCATAACCCTTTTAGAAGAAGACATAAGCAGTAAGCTCCTTGACATTGCTCTGGCAATGACTTTTTTGGATCTGACTGCAAAAGCAAAGGCAACAAAACCAAAAATAGACAGCTAACAAACTAAAAAGCTTCTGCACAGCAGAGGAAACCGTCAACAGAATGAAAAGGCAAGCTACTGAATGGGAGACAATATTTGCAAATCTGATAAGGGATTACTAGTCAAAATATAGAAAGAACTCATGTAATGCAATACGAAAAAAGGAAGGAAGGAAAGAAAGAAAACCCAATCTGATTAAAAAATGGATTGGAAGATCTGAATGACTTTTTCTGAAGAAGACCTACAAATGGCCAACATGTACACGAAACTGTGCTCAACATCACTAAGCAGGGAATGCAAATCAAAACCACAGTGAAATGTAACCTCACACCTGTTAGAATGGCTACTATCAAAAAGACAGGAAATAACAAGTGTTGCCAAGGATATGGATTAAAGGAAACCCTCGTGCATTGTTGGTGGGAATGTAAATCCGTGCAGCTAGTATGGAAAACAGTATGGAGGTTCCTCAAAACATTAAAAATAGAACTACCATATGATCCAGCAATTCTGCTTCTGGATATTTATTTAAAGAAAATGAAAACCTTAATTCAAAAAGACATATATACTCTATATTCATTACAGTGTTATTTATAATAGTCAATACATGGAAATAACTATGTCTTTTGATGGATATGGTTAAAGAAAATGTGGTTTGTATCAATATATACCACACACTGGGATATTATTTGGCCATAAAAAATGAAATCTTGTCATTTTCAACAACATGGATGGACTTTGAGGATATTGTGATAAGTGAAATAAGTTAGTTGGAGAAGGACAAATACCATATGATCTCACTTATATGTGGAATTATGGGGGGGGGGGGAGCTCATTGATAAAGAGAATAGATTGGAGGTTGCCAGAGGTAGAGGATCGGGTGTGGGTGAATAGGTGAAGGAGGTCCAAAGGGACAGACTTCTAGTTGTAAAATAAATAATGGGGATGTAATGTATATCACGGTGACTCCATCATCAGGGAAATGCAAATCAAAACTGCAAAGAGATTATAATTCCTTACACTAATTATAGGTAATTAGTGTTATTGTTAATAATTATTATATATTTACAAGTGCTAAGAGAGTAGGTCTTAAAATTTATAATCACACAAAAAATGTTGTAACTAAGGTGATGAATGTTAACTAGCCTTTTTGTGGTGATCATTTACAATATATAGAAACATTAAATCATGTTATACACCTGAAACTAATATAATGTTCATGTGATTTATAACTCAATAAAAAAAGATTTAAATCGCTAAGTCCAGCCTACACTCAAAGGAGGATCATAAAATAATTTGTAGAAATTATTTTAAAACAAACACCCAGTCTAGTTATCTACTGTTGAACTTTAGGAATAGGGAGAGTCTGATACTGGCTATTGCCATTGTTATATTGATTAGTCTAATAAGAAAAGTGGGAACCAAGGGTTTTACTTAAAAGTATGTATCATATCAATTATATCTCTGTAAAGCTTTCTGCATATCATTTACAAAACAGAGTTAGGGGAACATTTTCTTCAGTCTTTTTCTTTTGCCTATAATCTCTTTGGGTAACAAAGATCGGTTCACCAATAGAAAGGACTGGTAGGTGTGCCAGCTTACGTGTGTTCAGAATGACAAATGTCAGGCATGTGTATATTTGAATGAGTTTGTGTTAGAAGCAATTGAGACACCTTTTGAGGACTAATATAGTATGTTGCTAAATGTTTGTAAACTGGGATTATTGTCAAAAAACTTTTTACAGGGCTCTTTGAATAATATCTTACGCAGAAACCCAATGTGTAAAACACATAAAAATGGAACTGCTGTTTACAGGCTGGGCCTAAATGCCGCTGGTTTACCATCCTTTTCTGCTACCAGAGATCCAAGGAACATAGTTGGAAAACTACACCATGTAATCAGATTCATTTTGAGCCTAGTTCACAAAAATGCATTAATATGTAAGATCATGGAGCTCAGGAAGATAACCATAATAGCAGGATAGCACTTTACCAGGTGGCAGACTGATTTCTGGTGCTATCTGTTGTATAATGGTCAATGAAAACCCGTGGTCGTTTGGAGGAGTTGCTGATTGTCAGCTATAGATATCTGTAGAGTACTTTCATGAATTTGTTGTCTTACTAATTATTTTTCCCCTCCAACAGAATAATACAACAGATCTTTGCAGGATTCTTTGCAAATTCTGCAATTCCTGGATCCTCACATCCTTTTTCCTGGTAAGTAACTAATTGCCTTCTGTTTTACTTTGCTGGAGTAACAGCATTTTAGGTATACATACCATTGTGAGAAAGAGAAAAAGCTGATTAGGTGAGTATATAAATTTGCTTGGCAGACTGTTAGATTGCCTTTATTTGCTGAGCCCAAACGTAATCAGAACTTATATTTTATTGTTCAGTCTCCTGAGGACCATCCTGGTCCCCCAGGATGTCCGGGCAGCGGATGTGTGGGGTTTGGTTCATATTCTGGTTTGAGAGTTGTGTGAGAAGAGAATGAGATGGTCCCTGCCAGGCTGGAATCTGACTGGCAGGTTTCTTCTCTAGACTGTACGGGAAGATGTTATTCCTTAAGAATTTCTCAAATTCTTAAAGTAAGAAGGTATGTCAAGAGAAATAAAAGGCTGTATTTCAGTATCAGACTGTCACTTAAGTACGATAGGGGTTAAGAGGGAATTTCTTCTTGTCTAGACAATCACATACCACTTCCAACTCCGCCCCTGAAGTCTCCTTTGCTCAGAGGGTCCTCAGTCCTTCCACTCAGTTACCCTATGTTCCAGCCTCTAGTTCCTTTTAACACGTTCCAGCCAAAGAGTCTGGATGGCTGTCATCCAGGGTAGTGCACAAGCAGCTCCAAACAGGTGCTGCCAAGTCCCTTTGGTAATTGCTCTGAGTTATGATTCAGAGAGACTGCTGTGGATGCGTCTCCACTTGAAAGCTCCTCATTGTCAGGGGCCAGGGGCAGCCTCTTAGAATGAGGGAAGTCTGCTGTAGATTTGGCCAGCCACAAAGGAAAACCTTTCCTTAAAAAGTAGCTCCATCTATATTTACTCAAAGTAGGCGTAGTGAAGACAAACTTTTCTTAGCCAATAGGCAGTGAGTCATTCTTTCTGCTCTGTTGTGTCATGTGATATTTTAGGTAGCTTCGCATTTTATGTTCTATTCGATTAAGTAAAAATTCCTTACTTAAAGAGAATAAGAAACTACTTCTGGATAATCTGTTTGACCTTAAAAATAGTGAGGAATTCCTTGCCACTTGACTTTAGAGAACAAGTGACTTTCCAGCCCTGAGAGAGAATAGGATGTGCCAGTTTTCCTGTGGTGTGAGGCCGAGCCTGGGCCCTGCATCTAATGCTGTCTGTCTCATCTCATGTATAGGAGCGGGATGCTGCACTCCAACCCCGGGGACTATGCCTGGGGTCAGACAGGGCTTGATGCCATTGTAACCCAGGTGAGGAGCTGCCTTTTGAGGCTGTCTGTTCAGTGTGTCTCACGGTTCCAGAGGCTTCCTGCTTTCCTTCTGCTACTTTCGGAACGGCAGTCACTCTGCTTTCCCTAATATTTGAGCTCGTGGGTTTCCATTTTATTGAAGGGATGAATGGTTTATGGGTTGAGTTTAGCATCCATGTACCTTCGAGGTCCTAGGGACTTTCCAGAATATGGTTTCACCTCCATAGGAAGAAAAGACTTCTCCTGTAACAAACAGAATTTTGTATTTTGGGCCCCTTGTTTGGTCCTGTGAGGATCCTATTAACAAATACTTCACAGAAAAGGAAGGTCTCCTTACATGTTTGAAGCAGGGATTTCTGCTAGATGGAGCAAAGTAGGGGAAGGAAGCAGCAAAAAAGGTATTCCCATGACATATATAATTGCTTCCACTTATTTATGTTTATTTTAGTTTAAATGGTTTTCATTTTCCTTGTGGATTGCTGAGAATAGAAAGCATGTCATTTATATCCAAATCTTCTCATAGGCAGTCATTTACCTGGCTCTTGGCTTACTTTATGGTATTCTCCATGCTCCCACTCTTATTTCTTCCAGCAGAATGAAGTTTTTAGACCAGTTAAGTATTACCTTTCACTCAGCTTTACTTATTTCTGACATCACAACCCTTATGCTGCCTCTGAGATTGCTTCATGCCCACAGGTGGGCCTGGCAGTGACGGGCTCGTGGGTAGGCTTACGCTAAGGTCACTCTGAGTTTGTAAAGCAGTCGTGAATGTTCTGGCAGCAGGAAGGGGAACCCAGGCCTCCCCGAGCCTTGCAGGAGCGAGAACAGCTAACATCTCTGACATACGCGCTATGTGTTCTCAGCCGGCGCTGGGGAGAGCAGGCCCTCTGCCACTTCGTCGTCTTTTTCTTTTTCCTTTTTTGTAGCTTTTAGGACAACTGGAAAACACAGGGCCTCCCCCAGCTGACAAAGAAAAGATCACATCTCTTCCGACAGTGACAGTAACTCAGGAACAAGTTGGTAGGTTCATTTCCTTACTTCTTCTGTCAAACCTGATCTCTATTCAGAGTTGCAGCTCCTTCCCGCACTGAGGACCTTCAGGTGAAGCTGTAACACTCTGACATAAAATTGCTGCCTGGGCGCCATAGTGGAAGGCAGGGCCTACCTTTTCGTTTAGGGTTAGTCCTTTTTTTTTTTTTTTTTTTTTTTTACGTTTATTTATTTTTGAGAGCATGCATGTGGGGGAGGGGCTGAGAGAGGGAGAGAGAGAGAGGCTTGATCCCATGAACTGTAATGTAAGATCATGACCTGAGATGAAATCAAGAGTCGGATGCTTAATCGACTGAGCCATCCAGGTGCCCCAAAGATTAGTCATGTTGACGCAAAGTAGACAGAACTTTTTTAAATTTTAAAGAGAAAGAAAAAGAATTTTATTCAAGTCCATATTAGGATGGTTGCCCAGGATGCACAGTTTTCATAAAGAAGAGGAAGCTCTGAGATAAGGCCATTTGGTGAAGGGGTTTGTTTGTTTGTTTGTTTGTTTAAGTAGGCTCCATCCCCAATGTGGGGCTTGAACTCATGACCCTGATATTAAGGGTTGCATGCTGTACTAACTGAGCCAGCCAGATGCTGTCTTTGTTTTTTATATGGTTACAAATCGTTATGATGAAGGACATTCCAGAAAATAAGGCTTTATGGCTTTATGGCTTTAATCTTACGGGAACCAGGAGAATTTTTTTTTTTACCCTTTTTAAGTATTTATTTTTGAGAGAGAGAGAGCAAGCAAGAGATCAAGTGAGCAATGCGGGGTTTGAACTCATGAGATGTGAGATCATGACCTGAGCCAAAGTTGGATGCCTAATCAACTGAGCCACCCAGGTGCCCTTTGTTTTTTTTTAATCTTTATGTTTAGAATACTCCCTTTTTGGTTATTATTTATTTATTTTAACAAAGCAGATGGATAGTGTGTGCTCAGAGTAGAAAGAGAGCCCATGCTTTATGGGTTTGAGGAGTAATTTTGACCTTGGCAATTTTTTTTTTTTTAATTGACCTTGGCAGTTGTTAAAGTATATAGCTTCCCTGGGACCTAGGAGCAGGGCCTGCTAATGTTAAAAGTTGAGAATTCCCTTTATCTTTCAGCAAATATTTCCTCAGCAATCACCATGTCCTTTTTCTAGTTGCCATGCAGGAAACAAAGAAGTACAAGACTTGATTTCTTAATTTTTTTTTAATGTTTATTTACTTTTGAGTGAGTGAGACAGACAGACAGACAGACAGAGTGCAAGTAGGAGAGGGGCAGAGAGAGAGGGAGACCCAGAATCTGAAGCAGGCTCCAGGCCCTGAGCTGTTAGCACAGAGCCTGACACGGGGCTTGAACTCACAAACCATGAGATCATGACCTGAGCCAAAGTCAGATGCCTAACTGACTGAGCCACCTAGGCCCCCCCAAGACTTGATTTCTCGAACAGCTTACTAGGGGAAGTAAAACTCAACTACACAATGAGAAAACAGTAAAGGGGCACGTGGGTGGCTCACTCAGTTAAGCATCTGACTCTTGATTTTGGCTCAGGTCATGATCTCACAGTTGTGAAATCAAGCCCCGCATTGGGCTCTGAGCCGACAGCTGGAGTCTGCCTGGGATTCATTCATTCATTGTCTCTCTTTCTAACTAAATAAATAAACATTAAAAAAAAGTATAAAAAATAGTATTGAGTAGATGATACAGAGAGAAAAAATGGGTGGCTGGGAATTTGTTTCACATTTATTCTGTCATAGGTACATTAGATACAGATATTATTTTATTTTTAAGCACTGAAAGAATTTAGTGACAAGGAACATTATTTTGAACTGGGAATTTCTTGTGCCACCAATTCCAATTTAGAGTCAGAGAAGATTTTAAAGACAGGATAAACCATGTTTGAGAGGTCATTCTGTTGAAGGAAGAATATGAACCAGTGTGAGAATGTCAGCATGGACACAGTGTTTGAATCAGGTAACAGGACAGTGGCCTTATTGGCCCTGAAGTGCAGTCTGGTTTGCGAGCAGTGGGAGGTAGGCCTTGTTTGAGCAGACATTGAAACTGGCAGAGTAGTTAGGGCTGGATATTTTAGGTAGCAGGCAAGGTTTATGGGTCTCCAAATGGAGGGTTGGGGGACTTTAGGCGCTCTTTAGGACGATTAGGTGGGAGGTAGTGTCTCCAATAGATTGGAAGGCACAGAAAGCAGAAACAGGGATTCCAGGGACTGCTGCAGCACCCAGGCAGGTGCAGGTGACCATGGCAGTGCCACAGACAGGGAAGGGCAGACCCAATATCACTTTGAAGAGGGGCTTTCGTCAATGATTGACTCATGGCATAAAAGAGGGGAAAGGGTCAAAGGTGACTAAGATTTTGCAGTCAGGAACTACAGAGGTGGTGCTGCTGTCTATGGGGTGGGGTCTTGTGACCTCCCTGTCTAGCAGGGCTTGGGCATGGCAGTGACGTGATGTTTACCATTTTGAATTTGGTGAGTTAGAGGTGCCCGCTGGGGGTTGCTCTGAAGCCAGTATTAGGGGAAATTAGCTGCTTGCAAAGCATAGGATACATTTGGAGGGTTGAAGGCTGGGGTCAAGGATACTACTTCCTGGGAGGCTGTTCTGGTAGACCAGGCATAAGGAATTAAGGGTAGAATTGAGGTAGAGGTGTGAGTTAGGAGTGGAGGGGGTGACTGTCCAAGTCCTAAAGTGCCCCGGGGTGTGCAGCCCATGCTGGCCAATGGAGCGAGGGGAGGGGCTGGTGTTATCAGACTTGGGATCTTTGGGTTTGCAGCCGATTCCCTCAGGGACAGCTTCTGATCTCGACTCTGAGCCCGGACTATCCTTGGGTCTTGCAGTTCTGCAGCACCGCCTCCCGGCACAGCCTTTAGCCAGCACCTTGTACAGAGGACAACCCTCTGAAAGGACGCAGAACGTGGGACAGGGCAGGGTGAAAGTGGCTTGAGACACTCACTGGGAAACTGCCGAGGTCGCTCAGATGCACCCCTTGTTTGTGGCGGACAGGTTGCCTGTGTTTCCTGGGTGGAAACTACCAGAAGGATATCTCACGTCTGGGAAGATGGTTTCTCTGTTTTACTTAACAGGTCATCCAAGCCCCAGTTTCTTTTTCGTAAGCCTTAACATTGAAAAGTAAGCCCATTCCCAGCCTCTTTTTCACAGAAGCCCCTGTCCTGCCGGCCCCTCCCCCACTTTGAAGTAAAGTTCATGCTTCCCACCTCCTCTGCCCAGGGCGCACTTTGTATCTTTTCTTATGAATTCGTTTGGGCTAGTTTTTCCTTCCTTCTTGTCGCTTACTTACTTTAGAAGGCATTTCCTCCTCCAACAGATATGGGTTTAGAGTGCCCAGTGTGCAAAGAAGATTACACAGTTGAAGAGGAAGTCCGCCAGTTGCCCTGCAACCACTTTTTCCACAGCAGCTGTATCGTACCGTGGTTAGAACTGGTGAGTACGGCCGGCTCTCAGGTGTGGTGGGCTGTCTCTGCAGGTCACATCTTGGTGGGGGGGTGGGGTAGGCTGGCACGGGTTAATAGAGAGCCAAGCAAAGCAGATTTTAGTCCCTGCCTCACTCCTGCTGGTGCCGTGACTGTTGTTTAGATCACTGTGTGTTTGGAAACTTCTCTGACCAGAGGTTACCAAGCCACAGCCTCCAGGTCTCTGGCCTGCCACCTGTTTTTGTAAATGAAGTTTTACTGGAACACAGCTACGCTCACTTGTTTACCAGTTGTCTACGACCACGTCTGTGTGGCATCAGCGGAGTTGGGTGGTTGTGACACGGGCAGTATGGCCTGCCAAGTCTCAACTATTCACTACTGGTCCCTTCATAGCAAGGGTGCTGACCCTTGCTCTGGACCATCTCAGGTCACTGCATCTGGTTAGTTCTAATTGGGGACGAGTGGTAGTTGTTGTTAAGTTCCTGGCCTGGAATTCTCTCTGTCATTTCTGTTTCAAGTTCTGTTTGGAATCTGTCCCGGTGTTAAAGCTTTGAGCCCAGTGTGCACTGTGTGAGAGTGCGTGCCCTTTTGTCTTGCTGCCAGCACTCAGGGCGTCTTACGTGTTTGGCACCTCCAGCTTCTCAGGTGAGGCTATTTACGTGGACCGATCTCTTTCTTTTTCAGCACGACACATGTCCTGTGTGTAGGAAGAGCTTAAATGGTGAGGACTCTACTCGGCAAACCCAGAACTCTGAGGCCTCCGCAAGTAACAGATATAGCAGTGACAGCCAGCTACATGACCGATGGACTTTCTGAAGCTAAAAAGCCCACATCTGAGCCACGGCTGTGGTAGCCTTCTTATCACAGCTGTCTGTTGTGTCGAAACAAAAAAATAGTAGGTGGATGTAGGAATCGCATAAGAAACCCCAACCCATACTATTAATGCAGTGAGTGTTTTTCTTCTCTCAATTTAAAGTTAGTATCTGCAGATGGAATTGTATCTACAACCAAATGCCTCTTATTCCTGAATTCAGAGTGATACTTTTATAAGTGTGAAACTTGATTATGTGGGGTTCCCTGCCAGAATAGAATCACTTTACCTTAAAGTCTGGCTAGGGTCCCACAATCTGTCAAGTCACCTTGTCGTGGATGTTTCCACTTCCCAATCTAACCTCCACCCCGCCACTAGTGTATTTTATAGTAGATGCAGTGGAACCACAGCCCTAAAGTCCTGCTGATATAACTTCCTATTTTAATTGTACAAAAACATCTACTCTTGGCCACATTAGCCACAAAGCGAGGTCAGATTAATTCAGGAATCTGAGACTAACATCTGTTTTGTTTTGACTCCTCAGAAAATCGAAAAGTACAGTGGGGAAGAGAAAGTGGCTTATCGTTGTACTCTTTGGTTTTCTCATTTTAATTTTCAAAGACTACTTCATGAGGTGCAGCTCCTGCAGGAGCCCACGTGACGCATCTTAGGTATCTTACGTTGGTGGGATCTGATTCTTGTTCCTTTTTGCAAATGATTTGGGCAGCACACAAGCACAGAAAGACAGATATTTGAAATCTTTGGTTCTAGGGCTTTTGTAAATGACCCCCAACTTATTGTTTACTGCCTTTGTCATGGGGACCTTAAAATAGTTTTCCTCATAAGTGGAATACTTCATTACACTGTTTTTAATAATTCTTTGGTCTTCAGAAATTGAGATTTCACATTGTCTCATATTAAGTTTTTAAGCCCTTTTCTCATCTCTGAAATCTTTCTGTTCTGCTTGGTTCTGGCTGTACTTGGAATCAAACTGATTATTGTGATCATGCCCAAAACAACTTGGCCTTGGAGAGATGGGCCTTAGGTTTTCAGCCTAACAATGTCTCATTGCACATGCACATGCTCTTTGAAGCATTTAAGTGTTTAAAGTTGAATAAATGAAGAAGCTAAAGAATGTTGTTGGAACTTCAAAGTCTCAAAAGGAAATGATGGGGACATGTGACCATTGTTAGGGCATGTCAGAGGGGCCCCGATTTGTCTGGTCACATCAGCCCTTCGCAGTCTGGAATGATCAGAACAAGAAGACTCTTGGATGAGTCTCTTCCTTGTCTAGGACTCTTTCCTCAGTTATTGTTGGCTGTCATACACTGGTTTTGGGGGTGCAGGACGAGGGGCTAGGGGAATCTTTGGTGGAGGATGAAGGTATACAGAAGGGAAAAGAAAAAGAGGGAGAATGGCTTGCTGAATTAGCAGCCTGCCTCTAAAATTGTGACCACCAAGGTATGATTTAGGTTGGGCCCAGAGGGAATAAAAAATGTTTTCTCCAGTGCCTCTCATATCCTACCTCTGCAGCGATGCTTTCTTTGGAGATGTGAGCTACGTACTGTATGTATTGATGGGTGGCTTCAAACTACACATCGGTTTTGAAAGGGGGGGGCGGGGTCAAGAAGCTGGGGGTGTGGGTGAGGCATATTCTGAACATTTAATGGTCACTACTTAGATGGAGAAGGGCCATGCTGACGTTGGGGCACATTGTCGTTTTCAAGTAGAACAATGTTCGCTGTGTCAGAAAAATTATCATCTGGTCTCCCTGTTAAGAGACCAGAGAGGCCAAGACAGGCGGTTGTAATTTTACTGTAACTGGAGAACTGGACCATATCTGGGTCATTTCACAAAGCATCGGAATCAAAGTGCTAGATACAGAATTTTTCATACACAAAATAGCAAATAGTGTCAGTCTCAGCTGAGATTTTCTTCACTTTGTTTTTTTGCTCTGATAGAGGGCATGGGGCTTTTTGTTTTTTTGTGTGTGGGTTTTTTTTGGCTGTTTTCCTGTACCCCTCCCACTTAATGAATCTTTGTGTTTCTTCCTATGAGGTATCTTGGAATTCCAGGTTAATTTAGGTTAAGGTGTATACTAGGGTAAGGGTTCTCCAGAGAAACAGCATCAGTAGGGCAATAAAGGTGTGTGTGTATGTGTTTTAGAGATGTATTATAGGGACTTAGCTTGTGTGATTAAAGAGGCTAAGAAGTTTTTAAGACCTTCAGGCAGCCAGGCAGCCAGCTTATGGTGTAGTTCTGGTCTGATTCCCAAGGGTTTGAGTACTAGGAGAGCCAGGAGTATAAATTCCAATGCAGAAGCTGGTGGAAGTCTCGAGACCCTAGAAAAGCCTTTTTAGTATGAGTCCAAAGGCAGGAAAAGACCAATGTCCTGACTCCAACAGTCAGGCAAGAGGCGCTCCCCTTTGTGAGCGGGAGTGCCAGACATTTTGTTCTAGTTGATCCTTCAGCTGTTTGGATGGGGCCCTCAGACACTGACATTCTGAGAGCAATCCACTCTAATTAATCTACCTAGTCAGATGTTAATCTGACCGAAAACAACCCTCCTGGACACATCCAAAATAATGTTTGACCAAATACTGATGTATCCCTTGGCCCAGCCATGTTGACACACAAAAGTAACCGTCACGGGAGGAAAAATAGAAATGATGCACACAGCAGCCATGTGTCTGTATCGGAAATGTCTGCTTTGCTTAGAGGCCTCAGTTCCAGGGTTAAAAAGAAAAAGAAAGAAATGTCAACAGGATGAGAGCCACTTTGCTGTGTGTAACACTCATCCCTTCTTCTTCCTTCACCTGAATTAACCTGGAAGAAATCTCAGATGCCCCCTACCCCCCTCTAGGAAAAAGCATTGCAGATTCATTGGCCTAACACCAGAACATGGCTGGGGCTAAGAGTTTATTTCAGGAGATGTCTTACTCTTAAATGTTTCAAACAGTTTAGACAGAGTGCCCAAGGCAGACCGCTGCATAACCTGGACTTTTCAGGTAGTTCCTTTCTACTTGGAAGGCTTTACAGACTCCGGAATCTGGGGAGTCTTCTTAGCCAAGCAGCGAGATTTAGCTCTCCCTGATTGTTAAGAAGAGGAAATGGGTGCAGTTTCAGATCTTGCTCCTCATACTTGAGGCCTTTACATTCATACTAAATGGCCTCTGGGTTCCATGCAGAGCTAAACAGATTGTTGTCTTATTCATAAATGTCTTTTCTTCTTTATCTTCCCTTTGTTCCCTATCATTTGAGATTAGAGGGAAGAAAAGTACTTTGTTAGCACTTAATTAGGAGAGACTGCCTAAGGCTTGGTAAACTTAGAAGTTGGGAAGTAATAGTGGACAACTCCTTATTGGCTGATGGTTGCTTCTAGGTTCCTATGGGTTAGTCCTGGCTGGGCAGAACCGGGAAGTTGAGTGGGAAGGGCGGAGTGGGGAACATCTAGCTGAGATCTCCAGTGTCTTTTAAGTTTCTCAGCTAATGAATTGGGAGCAGGGAGAAGGAATAAGCCTGGCCTTAAACATTCATTTTCCCTCTAAGTTCCTACTGCGGGCTCTCTGAAGAGCTGGGAAACATGGAGAATCCAGAATGGCATTTTGCCCCTGTTGGTATAGCTCCTGGAGTCTTTCCTTACAGTGTTCTAATTTTAAGAAAAAGGAATGACTCTGAGTGGGGGGTGTGGAGATGGCTTCCTCAGCTCATTATAAATTTTAGTTGTCAGCAGTTGCTGCATAACAGTTAAGCAAGTGCCTGTTAGATGTTTTCTTTGAGCAGTACTCTCTCTGGTCCAATAATTAGTGCTCAAGTTCGAAGGACATTTTCTGGGGAAAATTTTGTTTCTTTTTCCCAACCACTCTCACTTTAGGTAGCTAATAGGAGGAACAAATCCCATGTGTGTGTGTGTGTGTGTGTGTGTGTGTGTGTGTGTGTGTGTGTTCATAGACACACATATACATATATGCACATTTCACACCAGAGGAACAAAGGGCTGTGGTGGCCATCCAGGTGAAGTTAGTAAGTACAGCAGAGGCTGTATGCTGCAGTTCTCACTGTTCACACTCAGGCCCTTGTATTTCTGTAGTTCTCCGCTGGGGAGCGCTGTGTGGCTCAGGCAGACATCCTGCTGTATGGTGTGTGGCTGTGGGGTTCCCGGGAGTTAAAGCCCAGTCCCTTAACTTGAGGGAAAAACTGCTTTGAGGAAATGGTATTCATCAACCTCTGCTTCTGTAGTATAATTAGTTGAACACAAATAGTTTTCTATTGCTTTTTATTTTTATTTTGTTTGATAAATTATTGAAACAAAATTGACTTCTCTTGGCCTTCTGCATGCTTCAGTTTCTTTCTCCCTGGAGTCCACATGCTCTTTTCCTTAAGGCAAATTATAAAAATATCAGTTTTAACAGAAACTAATCAAGAGCCATAGTTTGTGTTTGTTTTAAACAACAAAACAGCCTGTGGGGCTTTTGGAAAGGAGGGGCTCTTCAGAGTTGGTTTTTAGAGCTGATCTAGACAGGCCGCTGACGTCTGTGGAGGAAAACAGATTTTAGGAGAAGAAGGAGCGGGGCTGAGTCAGATGCGAAGGAAAGCCCTCTTTGGCTTCTGAAGTAGGGAGGTGGGAAGTTAAGAGTGCTTTTCACCAGAATAAACCAACAGGGGTTTGGGAGTTTGGGGACTAGCAGGAGAGTTTTCTCTCTCTCTCTCTCTCTCTCTCTCTCTCTCTCTCTCTCTCTCTCTCTCTCTCTCTCTCTTTTAAATAATTCTATACTTGTTTTTTGTTTTTTTTGTTTCTGTTGTTAATTTTTAGAGAGTACGAGTTGGGGAGAGGGGAAGAGAAATTGAGGGAGAGCAAGAATCCCAAACAGGATCCACACTTCAGTGTGGAGCCTGAAGCAGGGCTCCATCCCATGACCCTGGGATCATGACCTGAGCCAAAACCAAGAGTCAGACACTCAACCAACTGAACTGCACAAGCCCCCCAGGAAGCATACTCCTATGGAGAGTTTCCAGAAAGATTCTCACACAAGTTCTGAGGCAGGACCTTAAGGCAACATGTCACAAGTGGCCATCCTGTGGGGGGAAATCGTAGCTTACAGTGATGTGAGCATCTTAGCACCCAGGCTGGGAACCACGGGGCTGCTGCAGGGGCTTGAGGTGGAATGTCTAGAATACAGTGTGCACAGCTGGAGATACTTTCTGGGATCCATGCAGAGCCCTTGTCTTATCCAAAGGACATTATGAGGTTTGATCTCTCATACCTGACAGATGGGTGGAATTCTGGGCATTCAACTCTAGGACTGTAGACATATAAACTTTATAAAATTTGACCAAATTGCACTTAGTTGGTATCCACAGAAGTAGATTCTACATGTATGTTGCCTTTCTTCTTTCAGAGCATTATTTGTGACTCACTGGGTGCATGCTTGTGGTTCTTGACCTTTTCTAATAAGGTGTACCATCTTTAAGGTCCAAAAACTATTAGACTCCTCATAACAAGATGATAGTTATATTTTTAGGATTTTTGATGAAAAAATATGTAACAAAAAAGCTGCTGTGATTTCAGTAATGCTTTTATCTTTTTAGTGTTTTTTTGTTAAGTTTTTTGTAATCTCTACACCGCATGTGGGGCTTGAACTCACAACCCCAAGATCAAGAGTCATATGCTCTTCTGACTGAGCCAGCCAGACTCTCCTCAGTAATGCTTTTTTTTTTTTTTTTAATGTTTTTTAGTTTTGAGAGACAGAGTGAGACAGTGCAAGCAGGGGAGGGTCAAAGAGAGAGGGAGACACAGAACCGGAAGCAGGCTCCAGGCTCTGAGCTAGCTGTCAGCACAGAGCTCGATGTGGGGCTCGAACCCATGAACTGTGAGATCATGACCTGAGCTGAAGCTGGACGCTTAACCGACTGAGCCACCCATGCGCCCCTCAGTAATGCTTTTAAATCAGTTTGTCTTTATTAGTCACACCATCATCTACATCCGGTTGGAAGATAATAAATATAAATATTTGTAAGATAGTATTATGTATTCAGACTGAAGGTAATGCTGAAGCAGATTCCTTGTGGTAACTCTGTGGCCTCACAGAGGTTCGCATTCCATGCACGGGTTGTGAATCACTCATATAGACTGAGTTAAGCTGTGTGTTCAGGAAACAACGTGTTCATGCATGGGAACTTGTAGGCTAATTTGAAATCAGTAGTATCAATAATTTTTGCAGCCAAGATAGAAGAATTTCACATTTTCGTTATAACCAAATCTTAAGCAGAATATATAAAACAGATTTCTTAGAAATGGGACTTCTGACTCATTGTTGCTTTATTCTGCTTAGTTCAAGTCAGAGCTAATCGTGTAATGTCCTTGAATGTCCTGACAGGCTTTTACAGCGGTCATGTGTCCTTTTGCAGATGGTTATGGGTGGCCTGTAATGAGTGTAACACAAGGGGTGAGGACTTTTCTTTGTGAGACTTCCAGTGATCATGTGATATTGAGCCATTTCAGAAGAGTCTTTGAAGAGTAAAAAGCAAAAGATATCATCCATATGAGCTTAAAATTTAGTTAGAAACCCAAAACATACATAAAGCCAGTAGGGAAAGATTAGAGTGAACATAATATAATGGAGAAAGCTTTGGAGACTTTGGAGTCCATATTTAAATGGCTCTGGGTTTAAAATCCAGAATCTCATTTGAACCTCAGAGCTGTCCTGTGGAAACAGAAGATGGCAAGATCTTAAGTACAGATAAGTACACAGAAATAGCATCTCAAAATTTCTTTGGCCCAAGGACACAGAGCTGGTACATTGCAAAGCCTCAATTGAGTCCAGATGTTTTGCCTCCATGCCTAGTCTTTTTACCTCCATAAGGCACAAAATCCAAAATCCTTAGTTCTAGGGTCGAGGCCACCACTAATAAGGGTCTAACCCATCATTTTCAGCCTTTTCTCTCCCTCTTCCCACTTCCCACAAACCTTAGCTCCCACATTTGGTAGGTCCTGGCCAAGGATCACAGGTAAGTTATCTGTTTCCTTTTGATGGCTTCCCATTTAGCTCCAGTTAAATTGTGTTCCTGCCTCTTTATCCACGTAGCTCCTCATGTCAGGAATATCCTGCCGGCCCCCTAGCTCTCTCCCCGACTCCTTGCTTACCTAGGACAAGAGGTCATCTGCCCAAAGAGAAACACAAGAGGATTTGTGACTTTAGGAGAAAAGCCAAGGCTGCAAATATTGCTTTGGGCATTTATTTACAAGGAAAGAAATATGACTGAAGAGACGGACAGACACTTGGTGGGATCCCGGCAGTTGTGCTCCGTGGGGCTTGGCACATAGCTGCTGCTTATCCCGGCTGCGCAGCGAGTGTGCTGCCCAATGCCAAGGTCTCCTGCTTTCCTTGGTTTCGTGCCAAGTCCATCACCAGCTCTGGCTTTCTTCTCCTGCCTATCTTCACCTGTTTCTTTGCTCTTCTTTCCAGTGTTGAATAAAAATTCCTTCCAAAAATCTTGGTGTTCTCGTTTTGTTTGGTTTACTTGTTCACTGGAGGGAGGAGGAAAACATTTTTCTTGGGCACAAAACCACACATACTTTTCCAATGTTTGAGTAGAACTGTACACCAGCCACTTTTGTAACAGCTGTTCTTTGAAGTGGCGACAGGACTGGGAAGAAAGGTTTGGTCTGGCAGGGAGGAGAGGAGGTCAAGGAATACGTTCATTTGCCCCACCTTCGGTTCCCCGGATTCTTGGCATGTTGAGCCTCTCTTTCCCCCTGCTGTTTTCTTCTCTGCATGTGGTAATGTGAGAGGCAGCAAGCTAGAGAGAGTCTGGTTAATCTTGCTGTAACTTTTTATTTTTATTATTTTTTTCAGTTTCTGGCACAGGCTTACAAGGCTGTAGAAAGAAAAGAAAATTGGTGGTACTGCCAAACAACTTAGATAGCTGATGTCATTCATCATTGGGCCCTTGCGACTAGGGATTGGATGGAAAGGAAAGAAGGAAGGAAGGGGTTGGGAAAGCCAACCTTTGGTGTCTCCTTGCAGGAAAGTAGGGCAATCAGAGAAGAAATCTATGCCACCCAAAAAGTTGCAGGTGGATTCTCCATGTGTAACACTGCAGGCTAGCACAGCGCTGGGACAGGGACACTCACTGAAGGTGGTTTCATGGGCAGAGGGAGGCCCAGAGATCCCGGGAGCTCCCTCATCCTCCTTTCAGTCGTGTGCAAGATGATAACTCCATCTACGTGATCTCTCTGGGCCTGAGAACATGTGTGTCCAAAAGGGTGACCCCTGAACATCACCTCTCCCGTAGTTCTAGGTTTTGAGTTGGGGGAGAAGGATAAAAGGCACCAACTATCAACAGTTCGTTCTTAGCACCTGATTGGAAAGGGGAAAAGAGCAGAGAAATCTTTTGCTCTAGCGTAACACGGAAGTCAAAGATGGTAAGCGGTCATAGATTGCAATGTACTTTTCAGAGGTTTTACTTACGAAGAAATAACAGTTATTTTACTAACAGAGTAACCTGACTATCTGAGAGAATTTAGATTCAGGAAAGAATTCTGTCTAAAGAGTCAGACTGCTTGATATTCACCAGTTTTCTCTTGACAGCTGTCACAGGCTTAAACATTTGGCAGCACTTTGCCAAGGAGCACGGATAAGGTCTTTTGCTGGTTTGCAGTTAAGGGGCTGGAGTAGGGAATTCTAGGTGGTCCTCTTTCTGGAAATGGGAGGAGGCAACCTCAGAATGGGGAGGGTAGTAAAGGAGAGAGAGAGAGAAGGTGCTTAGCATATAGTAGGTAATTACTGAGGGCACATGGTTTTAGAGTGAGAAGGTCCTGTATTAATTCCTGTGAATTGGAGTAACAGTCTCTTTGTGCCTGTTTCTTGATTAGTAATCAGGGAATGTTTGCCCAGAAGCATGGGATGAGGTTAGAATCTTCGTATATAAAGCCTAACCCATCATACAGATTTTTTTAAAACAAATTTATTAAGAGCTTACTATGTGCCTGGTACTGTCTTTGTTGGGATAAATGAGGCAAAGTCCCTGCATTTATAGAGCTGACATTCTGGTGACACAGAAACTATGGTAGTTATTGATTAGAGGAAGGCTTGAATAAAATGGAATTAAGAATGCCAAGGACAGGCAAAATCTGCATCAGTTGCTGATTATGCAAAAATATAATGGCAAAGTTCATTATGAGTTCCAGTTTCTTTGTCACCTGTTGCCTTAACTTGTAGCGTTCTGTTGGTCCAGTGGGGAGAGACAGCTGTATTTATTTATTTATTTGCCTCTCCCACAGGCAAACAGGTCTGACCTCCGATCGAGTGGAAACTGTTTCATCCATCTCCCTCTAGTCAATATAAAGTCTTGGGTCCCTTTGGACCATTTTGCACTCGTTGTTGGTTTGATGGTTTCCTGTGGACGGCCAGGGCCTGAGCCGCATTTCAGTCTCCCCCTCTAGGCTACCCTTCCACCCATGTCCTGGGGGATAATCTAGATGTCAGAGGTGTAGCCGCCTCATTGCAGGTGCTTAAGGCTCTTCTGAACACTCCTCGAAGGGCCAGCATGCTCGTGACCAGCATCAGCCAGACCTTTTGCAGGAAGCCTGAGCCGGGAGTACCTTGACTGTGAGTGAACGTGGGATGTTCGGTATGCTTCAATCCTGTGACTGTGTATCTCCCTGTCTCTGGTTCAAAAGAGAATCAGTGGATCAGGAGAGGGTTTCAGAAATCATTAATACCTTCTTTTGCACCATCTCAGGACGTTTCTTTTTTCTTCATGGATAGCTCTCAGCACAATTTGTTGCCCAAATAAGTATTTTTTAACATTTATGGGTAGTGATGATGATGTTCTTAAGTGCAGCGATGAACTGATACAGAATCTTCTGTGTGTCACACTGAGGATACAGACAGGCCTACATTGAAGGAACTTTAATTTTTTTTAATGTTTATTAATTTTATTTTGAGAGAGAGCGCGTGCGTGCACACATGAGCAGAGGAGGGGCAGAGAGAGGGAGAGAGAATCCCGAGCAGGCTCTGTGCTGTCAGTGCATAGCCCGATGCAGGGCTCAACCTCACTGTTGAAATCATGACCTGAGCCGAAATTAAGAGTCAGCTGTTTGAGCCACCCATGTGCCCCTTGATTGTACCTTGTAGAGTCCAGGCTCTGAGCTGTCAGCACAGAGCCCGACATGGGGCTGGAACTCATGAAATGAGATCACGACCTGAGCCTGTCAGCCGCCTAACCCACTGAGCCACCCAGGCACCCCAGTAAGGAACTTCAGAGTCTCCTTGGCTAAAATAGCTTTGTCACCTTGGACTTGGATGCCCCCAGATCTCATTTCAAAGTCCTCTTCTGTAGTGTGTCAATCAGTTTAGCATCTACCATTTACTAGTGAATGAACTTACCCAAATTACCTTTAAGCCTGACTTTTCACATGACAAGAATAAATACAACCTTAAAAAGGCCATAAAGATTCATGAAAGAATTGATCTATCAATTCAGCACAATGCCAGACACCCAGGAAGAACTCAGTAAATGTAGACATTGTTTACAGACACTGTGTTACCTGTCTGACTTTGTTAGGTTCACCTTTCAAAAGGAACCACATTTGGTGAGCATCCGTATGTGCTGACACTAATACTTAAATATATTGAGAGGATGAGAAAGGCATTTTATCTCACAGAGAGCCATCATAAGTGGAAATGCTTAGGGTGTTATTAGAATGACCAGGTAGGTTATAGACCCCATAGGTTAGAATTTAAGGAGCAAGGGCTTTTTTCACTGCTCTCTGTTCTCCAAGCTTAGCACTCTGCCTGTAGGATGCACAATCAATAGGACAAGTCGGGGAAGAATGACAGAGGCGTTTCTACTAGTGCGGTCAGCTGGGACAGTGTTCATATAAAGCATAGGATGGAATTTTCTAGGGCTTCCAAAGTGCCAGGCAAAAGTAATTTAGACGATGTCCCGTTGACCATGAAAAAGCCGTTAAAGTCTTCGAATGGTGGTGTGGCATGTACAAACTAGCATTTTAGAAAAAGATCAGGTGGCAGTGTGGATTGGAGACAGATCGTATTTAGAGTTGATGGACTATTGGGTAAGAGCTCCGTTCCAGGTCCTGAGGAAGGATGTGGGAGGAAAAATGAAGATAAACAAGACGGTCACATTTGAAGGGGGTTGTCAGTAGACTATTGGAATATTTTCAGTGCAAGATGATGAAGACTTGGAAAACCCCTTTGGAAAGACAGGAATGAGAGTGGGAAAGAGCTAGTAGCATTCAGTAACTGACTGGATGGGGAAGAAAAAAAATGCACCAAGATTTCTAAATCCTGGGCAGAGCTAGGGTTTCACAATAGCTTTGAGTTTGAGATGGCAAGCCTGGCAATCAGAAGCTAGGAGCCCCGTAGTCAGTGGAAACGTTACATTGGAACTTAAGGAGCACCTTGGTGGCTCAGTTGGTTAAGCATTTGACTTTGGCTCAGGTCATGATCTCATAGTTTGTGAGTTCAAGCCCTGAATCAGGCTCTGAGCTTGGATTCTGTGTCTCCCACTCTCTCTCTGCTCCAACCCTCTGCTCGCGATGTCTCTCTCAAAAATCAAATAAAAGCAAAAAAATAAAGCATAAAAAAATTTTAATTGAAACTTAGGAAAAAGGTTGGAGCTCTAGAAGTTGATTTGTGGGTCAGTTTGTAGGGTGGTACAGGTTAAAATCAGGTTGGTAAATGAGAACTTGGGAGAAATAGCACAAAGATCGAAGAGGTGAAGAGGGAGTCTTAGGGAATGAACGCTCACGTTTGAGAGGTAGGAGGTGGAAATAGTGACAGAGAAAGAACAGCCAGAAAAGTAGGAATCCCCAGGAGTACAGAGTCACAGAAGCTGATAGAGATGGGAGTTTGATAAGGGGGAGAATGGAAGGGCTGACTGATGTAGAGGGGCAGAAGGGAGGATACCAGGAAGCAGGGAAGAAGATCCAAGTCCATCTAGACTGACGTAGAAAACGTGGATTAACTGCTAACCATAGTAGATGATTGAAGCATTTGTTAAAAGGCTCTGGGCTGGGTTTTTATTTGGAAGGGGATGTAATCTATTTCCATTTTTCTTAAAGTTGAAACATAATATAGTATTTGCAAGTTCATAGAGCATAATAGCAGTGTCCTTTTTCCTATGCTTATTCCCTAGGGACAACCACTGCCCACTCAGAGATGTCTCACCATGTTCCTAAATAGTGTGCTTACATTACTACTGCTGCTTGATGATAAAGTTTAGACATTATTGATTTTCTGTTAAAGAAGATGATACATTTCTCTTAAACCTTACCTCCTTCTCCATCTCTGCATCTTTCACATCTTCCCCATTCTGCATCTTTCATTATACTTTTTAGTTAATTTTTATATAATCTGGTTTCTGTAAATGTTACCTATTGTAGAACCAAGTTGTGCCCCATGAGTAGCTTTCCTTTTGCAAAATTTAGTGTTTTCTCTGGAGATGATGATGACTTTAATTTTTTTTAACCAGGAAAAAAATTTTCATATCTGTATCTTTAATCCTTATCTGTCATAGGCCTTCAGAAAGATGATCTATCAATTCCATTTTTACCCACTATATATCTTCCAGAATCCTCTTTCTCTTGTTCCTTTTGGACTAATTGCCTGTTTGGGCCCTTTTCCATTCTAGGTTTCCTAATCTTCGTTCCCTATGAGAGTCCTTACTTTCCTGGATCCCATTTTATCCACTCTACCTATTTACTTTCCTGTTTTTCTGAAGCACATCTCTGGTGGCTCCTTAAGATCACATTGAAGGCTTCTTTTTTTTTTTTTTTTTGAGTCATTTCGTGTCTGTCTTTATTCTTTCCTCACATTTGACTGGTAGTTTGGTTGGGTATAGAATTCCAATTAGAACGTAATTCTCAGGGCACCTGGTGGCTCAGTTAGTCAAGCATTAAACTCTTGATTTCGGTTCAGATCATGATCTCACAGTTCATGAGTCCAAGCCTGGCGTCAGGCTCTGTGCTGACAGGGTGGAGCCTGCTTGGGATTCTCTCTTTCCCTCCCTTTCTACCCCTCCCCTGCTGACTCTCTTTCTTAAATAAATTTTAAAAAAGAACATAATTCTTAGTTTTGAAGGCTTGCTTCTTTGAGAATATAGAAACACAGAGTCCCTCTCTGCAGGGCATATGAGGAAGTCATATATAAAACTGAGGCTGGAGTAACCATATTTAGATTTTGCCAAAGTAGTACCAGAATAGGGGAGTATGCACAAAATACAGGAAATCTGTGGAGATGAGAGGCCTTGCTGCCCCAGAGGGATTGAGATCATAAATCTTTTAAGTTCTCTTGGATGTCTGGTTTCTGATGCCAGAAACTGAAACTTTTAAGGGAGTTTTATTATTTTTTCCTTTTAACCTATGGCACCTTGAGCTGGGGGCCTGTTTCTTACAACTAAATGCTCTTAAGATCACCATCCATTTTATCTAAAACCCATCTTTCTCAGAGCCTGAAAGCTCAGTGCCTATATTTAGAAATAGAACCACCTTTCTGAGAGATCTCTAAATTAGAATCCGGAAGCCTAAATTCCAGACCTCTGTCTGCTCTGGCACTGGTTAGAGAGAGAAATTGAACAAATTGCTTTACCTTCTTGTGACTCAGTCTTGATGTCAGTAAAAATGGAATGGCTTACCTCAGTAAGATTTTTAAAATTAAAGGCAAAGTGAGACTACTTGTGTATTCGTGCTTTGAGGAGAGGTGGCGTCTGGTGGGACTGGTGGGAAGTAACTGAGTAATGGGAAGGACTCTTTGCCCAAGGAGACTCCCAGCCCAGGACCCGAAGTAACTACTTCTGTCTCCGGCTGCCGACCCTACTTCTGATCTCCTCTGGTGGCATTTGGGAGATGAGAGCTTACCTGTGACTAGAACAGAGAAAAAGCGTCCCCGAAGGTGGATGTCTGGCTTCTGGCTTCTGGCGCAGCACTGGTAAGTCCCACTGTCCGATGTTGTACGATTTAGGGTGAACACCAGCTGAGATGGTCTTTTGCTGACACCCTCTCCCCCAGGGTCTCGAAGTCTCGTTGCATCAGGCTGGTCTCAGGAGAGCAGTCCAAAGACCTGTTCTTGCACAAAAACACTGTAACACCTTCAGCCTCTTCTTTCAAATGCCGCAAGTTACAGATCAAGTGTAACTGCTTTCCTTCCTCATGAAAGGAACTGAAGATGTGCATGCACCCTGGAATGGGAAGGGGCAAGAATTAGACGTAGAAGGCCGGGTATACACGGGCAACTAAGCTCACTCACAGAGAAAGAGCAGAGGTGGGGTAACGCTACATACCAGCCCTTAGAAGTCTACAGGCTGTGCTGATATCTGAGGGGGACCCACAACCTCAGCTCTTCATTAATTCACAAATGATTTCTACTTTGTTTCTACTCTCCAAACGGAACTTGCATAGGACCTTTGTTAAAAGTACTTTTGTATACATCTAATCCTCAACAGCCCTACACACGTGTTGTCCCCATCTTATAAATTGAGCTACATGGTGGTTATATGGGTTATATACTTGACACATAATGTATTATCCGAGTCTCAAACCCAGGTTTCATAATTTAGAAATGTGTATGATCCTGAAAGAATCTTCGATTGAGAGCCAGATTACCGGGCTCACGGCCACACCCGGCAACACACAGAGGCGGCATGTCTGACGGGGTGGGCAATAGAATCAGTTTTAACAAAAAAGAACATGAACCGTTTTCGCCCTTTCATTAGTGTCGAGAGGTAGTGGGTTCTGTTCTTCCCCACCAGAGGAAAAAATCTTGGGCTCCCTCCCTCCTCACGAGTACAGGATGTTCCCCGATGGCTGTCTCTGCTCTGGGGATCTGGGGCTGGGCTGTCCTCACCACCAGGTGGGATGCACACAATTGGCAGCAGAATGGCTAGGACCAAGCAGCCTCTGCCAGGTGCCATCAGTGTCCCGCTCAGTGTCAGCAGCCGCAGAAACTCAAAGCAAATGTTGGCTCCAACGATGTCCTTGGCCTTGATTTCCTGAAAGCACACGGGGGTTCCTAGACAAGGCCTTCCAGGGGCCCCAAGACCATCTCCCTGTTCGAGGCACTAGCTTAAGTTGGCTTAAGTCAAGTGGAGGAGGAAGACTTGGCCATGAGAGTGCAGCGAAATGAGATCATTTAAAACCAAGTGAGACACACTGGAGAGGAGAGAGAACAAAAGAGGGAGGAGACCTATACAGGGAGACACTGAAGGCTCTGTTGTTAGAATACTTTTTTTTAATGTTTATTTTTGAGAGAGAGAGAGAGAGCAAGCAGGGGAGGGTCAGAGAGAGGGGGAGACAGAATCTAAAGCAGGCTCCAGGCTCTGAGCTGTCAGCACAGATCCTGACGCAGGGCTCGAACCCATGGACCGTGAGATCATGACCTGAGCTGAAGTCAGACGCTTAACTGCCTGAGTCAGTCCCCAGGGGACTCCCAGAATATTTTTTCTAACTTAAGTTGGATTACTGTGTCAACAAATATGAACATTAACATTTTCCCTGCTATATATTACCAGATTGCTCTCCTAAGAGATGGTTGAAATTCAGATGTTCGGGAATGTGCTAGTCAGCACTGGATACTGTCTTCTATCTTTTCCCAAATCTGATAAATAAAAAATTAGACCTCACTGTTGTTTTATGTTGCATTTCCATATCTAATGAGGGTGAGGATCTCTTCATTTATTGGCCAATGGTATTTCCTCTTCTATGAATGGCCTGTTCAGTCTTTGCATTTTTTTCAAAATCTTTGTAAAAAATCAGCTTGCTTTCTGTATTAGAGATATTAATCTGACCTTTTTTCTTTAACAAATATTTTCCCCCAGTTTATTGTCTTTTGATATGTTTCTTTCCATCAGGAAAACTCACAATTGCATGTAGTAAAATACAGCGCATCTATTTCTTCTTTTAAGTCATCTGTGCTCCCTGTGCTAAGGAAGTTTCCCTCAGGCTGGACTTAGAGTTTATTTTTATTGATATACCTTTTATATTTATATCTTCTCATTCTAACTAAGAAAAGGTATCCTCCTGTCAAAAAACCCAACTGAACCAAAACCAAAACCAAGATAACACCTGAAATTTCACCAATTGGAACTCGATGAATAAATTTAGACTCATTCATATAATTGAGTACTATGTATTATTAAAAAGAATGAGTTCTCTAAATATGGGCCTCAAGAGGGATGACAGTAATATACCACTGTGTCCAAAAAGGCAAATTGCAGGGTTTGCATATAAAATAAAGAGTTTTATTTTTAAAAATCCTCTCTCTTGGGGCACCTGGGTGGATCAGTTGGTTGAGTGCTGATTTAGGCTCAGGTTGTGATCTCATGGTTTGTGGGTTCAAGCCTGCATTGGGCTCTATGCTGACCTGTTAAGTTTCCCTCTCTCTCCGCCCCTCTCCTGCTTGTGCTTGCTCTTACTCTCTCATTCTCTCATAAACAAACAAACAAACAAATAAAAAGAAGCACCAATAACAACAGTGAATGATAGTACACAATACATTGTTCTGCATTTTGCTTTTTTCACTTACCAGTATGTCCTATGGGGGCCGTTCGATGTCAGTACATACACAACTTTCCCCCTGTAAGAATTGATGCACAGTATCCATAATTATGTGAATTTATTCTCCTACATTCCTGCCAGTGAGCATTTTTATTATTTCTAATCTTTTTATCCACTTATAATTGGCATACATTATATTAGTTTCAGGTGTGCAAGTGATGATTTGACACTTGTATACACTGTGATCATTATGTCTAGTCATTAAATCTAGTCACCAACCATCACCATGAAAATTTACCAAAACTAAAAAAAAACAGTTTTAATGTTTATGTTTGAGAGAGACAGAGCACAAGCAGGGGAGGGGCAGAGAGAGAGGGAGCCACAGAATCTGAAGCAGGCTCCAGGCTCTGCGCTGTCAGCACGGAGCTCAACACAGGGCTCGAACTCAGAAAGAGCTTAACCAAAGCCACCCAGGGGCCCCATAAAAATTTTTTGTTTCTTTTGATGAGAACTTTCAAGATCCATTCTCCTGGCAACCTTCAAACGTGCATGGCAATACTATTCACTCTAGTCTCCATGCTACATACTGCATCCCTGACATGTTCATTTCACAACTGCAAGTCTGAACCTCCAGAACCCCTTCATCTATTTCACCTATACACCCCCCACCCCCGCCCCAGGCCCTTCTTCTCGGGCAACCACCACTCTGTCCTTTGTATCCATGAGTTAAATGGAAGATGTTAAAAGTAATGACTGGGAGAAGAGTGGTTATTGTGGGTTGGGAGGTGAGTGTCAGGAGGCATTTTTCTCTCATTGTATATACCCTGCTCGATTTATTTTACCCTATGAATGCATTCCTTTTAATTTGAAAAGCTCTCCTGTGGGGCGCCTGGGTGGCTCAGTTGGTTAAGCATCTGACTCTTGATTTCCGCTCGGGTCATGATCTCATGGTTTGTGAGATAGAGCCCTGCACTGGGGTCCACACTGAGCATGGAGCCTGCCTGGGATTTTCTCTCTGTGCCCCTTCCCTCCCTGTCAAAATAAATAAACAATAACAAACAAACAAAGTTTTTTTGGTTTTTTTTTTTGTAAAAAGAGTATATTGTGAAATATTTTAGAACTGAAATTGAGGACAAGAAATAAGCCACTATAACTGTAGGGGCATATTACTTGTCAGGTAATTTACAGGCAGTGAATCATTTAGATTTTTTAAATGTTTATTTACTTTTCAGAGAGAGAGAGAGAGCACAAGCAGGAGAGGGGCAGAGAGAGGGAGACACAGAGTCTGAAGCAGGCTCCAGGCTCTGAGCTGTCAGCACAGAGCCTGACGCAGGGCTTGAACCCACAAACTGTGAGATCATGACCTGAGCTGAAGTCGGACGCTTAACTGACGGAGCCACCCAGGCGCCCCCTATGCATTGAATCATTTAATCTTCACAGATATTATTATCCCCTCTTTTCAGGTAAAGATACTTTCCCTTCCTTCAGAGTATTTCTTAACTTTTCCTAACCCTAGAAAACAGGGTGGAACACTGATTCCACCTCTCCATGATTCTGTGCTCTGGGGCTTGTCTCAGGTCCTCCTCCGGCCCGTTTCCTCATCTGTAAAATGAGGCGCTGTCTCCTTCAAAATATTGAGAAACAAGCCTTTGACAACACAGATCTGAATTCGGCATTCTCCCCAGTTAAAAGATTCCAGGGACTCCACATAGTTGATATTTATCATTCTTCTGGCTACCCAGCCTCCCTCTCCTTTCTCCTCTCAGGGCCTCCCTGTGAGTCCTCACAGAAAGTAGAGCTCTGATGCTAATGATGATAAATGATGTTAGTAGATCAAAGAAGAAAGTCAATATTCTGATAAAATCTCATATTCATTCCCATGAAAACCCTAAGGAAAATGGTGATAGTTGAATATTATTCAACATAATGGAGAAATATATACCTCAAAATTCTAGAATCAAAATCATATTTAAATCTTGGTAAAATATAAGATCATTTCTATTAAAATTAGGAGAAAGACAAAGGTGCTTCCTATTCTATTATTTTCTATTTTTCTGGGAACATTAGTCATTGCATTTAGACGAGAGAATAAAGTAAGGGATAAATATTGGAAATCTTGAGGTAAAATAATTATTTCCACTTGACGTAACTTCCATTTGGAGAATTAAGAGTATTAGAAACAATGAAAGGTGGAATATCTGAATAGGCAGTTCACAAAATCGGAAATGTAACAAAATTGTTCAGTCTTACTAGTAGTCGGGGAAGTGCAAATTTTTTTTTAATGTTTTATTTATTTTTGATACAGAGAGAGACAGAGCATGAGAGGGGGAGGCACAGAGAGAGAAGGAGACACAGAACCAGAAACAGGCTCCAGGCTCTGAGCCAGCGGTTAGCACAGAGCCTGATGCTGGGCTCAAACCCACAAAGGTGAGATCTGACCTGAGCTGAAGTCAGAGGCTTAACCGACTGAGCCACCCAGGCGCCCCAGGGAAGTGCAAATTTTTAAAGGTTCAGAGTCTAGAATTTCAGTATTTCCACCCAATAGATGAGCACCAATGAAAATGATCAATAAATCCAATTCAGGGTGGCTCCATCGGTTGAGTGTATGACTTTGGCTCGGCTCATGATCTCGTTCATGAGTTTGAGCCCCACGTCGGGCTCCCGGCTGCCAGCACAGAGCCCACTCTGGATCCCCTATCTCCCTTCTCTCTCTGCTCCTCCCCCACTCGTGTGCAATCTCTCGCTCTCTCTCTCAAAAATAGATAACCATTTGGGGCACCTGGGTGGTTCAGTCAGTTAAGTGTCCGACTTCAGCTCAGGTCATGATCTCTCAGTCTGTGAGTTCGAGCCCTACGTCGGGCTCTGTGCTGACAGCTCAGAGCCTGGAGCCGCTTCCCATTCTGTGTCTCCCTCTCTTCTCTGTCCTGCTCCTGCGCGTGCTCTCTCTCTCTCAAAAATAAACATTAAAAATTTTTAAAAAATAGATAACCATTAAAAAAAATCTAATTCTACTGAGGGCCTGAGGAAATAGGGACTATGGTTCACCCCCAGTGAAAATATACCCTGTACCCTGGCCCTGTCTTATAGAAATAAAAACATTGAGTGTGATGGAATATCTTTTTAAGGATATCTGCTGCAACAGTATTTCTAATACCAAAAAAACTAGAAAACGGTAAAGACCCATTGGTTAGAGAATGGCTGAATAAATTATGACATATGCATAGTATAGGATATTTTGTATTTGCAGTTTATATAAAATAATAATAAATAACTCAAGTAAAATTTAACCAGTCACAAAATAAATCCATAAAACTATTAATTTTCCTGGATACAACTGCTAGTCGGAAAATAGGATAGAAGTAGAAATGCCACTCATAGCAACAACAAAAATTTCCCATAAAATTCCCAGGAATTGAAAATGCAACAAGATTGTATTAGGATCTAGAGGATAAAAACTGTGAAGTGTTATTAAAGAACAAAAGAAAATCTAAATGAGACAATTGTTGATTTTCTCTATACTTATGTATAAATGTGTCACGATCCTAATAAAAAAATCCCAGTGGTCTGCCCCCCCCCCCCACCGTGCTGCTGGCCTGGGCATGGCCTCTTGTTCCCCCTCCCCTGTTGCCAAACTTCCATGCTGCCCCATGTCTCCCCTAGAATGTTTTGCTGACTCTCGAAACAAAACAGTGAACATTCTTAGTGACATGCCTTTGTGTCTAGCTACAAAGTATCATCTGATTTGAAAAGGAAGATAAAGAAGGATTGCAATTACTCAGCCTAGGTTTGTGGTTAAAAGCATTGACTCTGGCAGGGGTGCGGGGCGGGGGGGAAGCTGTGTGGCTAATTGAGTGGAGCATCCGACTTCAGCTCAGGACATGATCTTGCTGTTCCTGAGTTCGAGCCCTACATTGGGCTCTGTGCTGACAGCTCAAAGCCTGGAGCCTGTTTTGGAATCTGTGTCTCCCTCTCATTCTCTCTCTGCCCTCCCCTGCTCACGCTCTCCCTCTTCCTCTCTCTCTAAATAAACATTAAAAAAAAATTAAAAGAGAGGTGCCTGGGTGGCTCAGTTGGTTAAGCGTCCAACTTTGGCTCAGGTCAGGATCTCACAGTTGGTGGGTTCGAGCCCCGCGTCGGGCTCTGTTCTGACCGCTAGCTCAGAGCATGGAGGATGTCTTCGGATGCTGTGTCTCCCTCCCTCTCTGACCCTCCCCTGCTCATGCTGTCTCTCTCTCTCTTTCTCATAAAACAGGGGTGGCTGGGTGGCTCAGTCAGTTAAGCGTCTAGCTTCAGCTCAGGTCATGATCTCACAGTTGGTGGGTTTGAGCCCTGTGTCGGGCTCTGTGCTGACAGCTAGCTCAGAGCCTGGAGACTGCTTCAGTTTCTGTGTCTCCCTCCCTCTCTGACCCTCCCCTGCTCATGCTGCCTCTCTCTCTCTCAAAAAATTTAAAAAAATAAATAAATAAAATTAAACATTTAAAAATTTTTTTTAAAAAAGCATGGACTCTGGAGCCAGACTGCTCGTGTCTAAGACCTGGTCCCAAAACTTACTTACTTACACAACTTTCTTAGGCTTGTGGGACAGGAACTGTGCTCAGCCCTTAATAAATAAATGGACATATTTAACAAACACTGAACAACTATGATGTGTCAGGCACCATAGAGCACAGAGAGATCAGAGGCCAACTGTCTTAGTGGTTCTATGCACCTCTAGTTAGAAGAACAGCTCTATCATCTGGCTTTGACACTTATTAGCTGTGTGGTGTTAGGCAAGTTTCTTAACCTCTCTGAACAACAGCTTCCTGAGCTATAAAACGGTGATCATATTTTCTTCTCAGGGTGGTTGTTTGGGTTAAAGGAGGCAACCCATGTAACCTACTTACCTAGTAAAGTGCCAGTAGAGTGGCTGGCAGAGGGTAAGGGGCTCAATAAATGTTAGCCATGGTTTAAAAAAATTTTTTTAACATTTATTTATTTTGAGAGAGAGAGACAGCATGAGCAGGGGAGGGGCAGAGAGAGAGAGGGAGGGAGACACAGAATCTGAAGCAGGCTCCAGGCTCTGAGCTGCCAGCACAGAGCCCAACGCAGGGCTTGAACCTGTAAGTAAGATCATGACCTGAGCCGAAGTCAGCCGCTCAAACGACTGAGCCACCCAGGCGCCCCTC
>NC_043707.1:41699778-41855369 GCF_006229205.1 Suricata suricatta
AGGTCTTCTGTTCATCATAAAACGTTGCAAGCCCCATAATCTGCAAGGAGGAGGGTACAGTTTAGGATGGCATCCTCACCTGTCAGTCTTCCCCGGGGGCCCCGAACTATGTTGGCTGCCCAGGACCTATGGATTCTGAAGATGCGCCTCCGGAGGTAAGCTCCCCTCCTTGCCCCCGACCTTATAAACGGGGAAGCACGTGGAGTCCCAGATTCAAATCCAAGCTTCGTGTGGTCTCCGGCCCGTTACTAACCTTGCTCAGCCTCTCGTTCCTCTTGTGGTTAAAACTCCCTGCTGCGAATGTTGTGATAGTGAAATGATACATGAATCTGTGCCCAAGGTTTTCTGGGGCGTGTTGGCTGTCACAGGTGGGGACAAGACTGTAAGGAAGAGGCTCTTGGCTTTGCTGCTGAAGCCCAGGCATGACCCTCTCAGAGGAGCTGCAAGGTTAGCAATCAGCCTCACAAATGCTTGTTTGCAGATCTCCCACCAAGTTGAAAAAGCTGCCCCCGGCCCAGAGAGGGGATTTCATCCACCGAAACCCCAACTTCCTGACGGTAGAACCAGATAAGTAAGTAAATGAGGTTAGCACCCATTGGAGGCTCTTTCCCAGGCTTGTGGCTCTTAACCTGGTGGACCCCCAGAGCCGCTAACTATCAAGAACTATCTTCTTGGAATGAGAGCTGAAAATATTTCCGATTTTTGCTGATGGCAAATCCCACTGAGGTTTCTGACCAACATTCGTAATCGAAGCAGATGCTAGCTTTCAGTCAAAGGCTGGTGAAAATAAATCAATATATCATGTTTCCCCCAGATTCAGGAATGGACCCCCCAAGTTAAGAACTCCTGCAGAAGAGGCCACCTCTTTTTGTAATTAAGGAAATGGAGGCAACCAGGTCTCCTGATTTCTAAATTAAATGTCTTCCACTAAAGTGCATTGCTCTGGAACTTGGAGGAAGAATATTTATTTAATTTGAGAGAGAGAGAAAGCATGAGCAGGGGAGAGGGCCAGAGGAGAGAAAGAAAGAGAGAGAGAAAGAGAGAGAGAGAGAGAGAGAGAGAGAGAGAGAGAGAGAGAGAGAGAATATCTTTAGCAGGCTCCATGCTCAGCAGGGACCCAGACCCAACTTGATCCCGTGACCCTGGGATCATGACCTGAGCTGAAATCAAGAGTTTGATGCTCACAGACTGAGCCACTCAGGCGCCCCAGCGGAAAACTATTTCTAAACCATTATTTTCACCCTGGAATTCCCACACTGACTGTGCCGAAACATGCCAGTTGGCCCGAAGCCTTTCTTGTTGGCGTGATCCCCCACCCCCAGCACACATCGGGGGTATAAAGTTCCCCCAGGGGCGCCTTACAAAACTAGCTCTAAGCTCCAATGGGCCCACGGGCTTGTCCTAAGCCAGGCTCTAAGGCATTCGGAGGGGGCTTCGTCCAAACCTTGGTCATTTATCGCCTAGGAGCGCTGAGCAAAAGGAAACGGCCTAGAGGGTTCAGAACAGCATAAAGGGCCCCCACGGATAGTGGTTCAAGGATTTCACCTGGCTTTCCCTGCCATGAGCCCACAGGACAGTTCTTTCCCATCTGAGGGGTCAGAGGGGGGCACGTAGCCCTGAAAGCCTGCTGGGAAGGGCGACCATGGTGGCCCAGCTGGCACAGAGGATCACTTCTCTTTCCCGGGCACCTGAGGGTGAAACGTTTCAAACACCAGGGTTCCTTGGGGATCTCCCTGGAAGCCTGCCCTTACCTGGGCAGTTCTGTGAAGTGTCCCGTCCCTGCTTCTGGACCCTGGGTCCCCAGGGGATCTTCTTACCTTCGGACTGAAGTTCCTCTCTCTTGCTGGGGGCTCTGGTGAAGCTGAGCTCTCGGCGCCCGGGGTGCTGTTCGGTCTCCCACTTCCGTCACTGCTCACACCTTCTTGACTGGTGTAGACGGTCTTTGAAAACCACAGCAGTGGGGTTTTATAGCAGTCAGGGGTCTTCCTGCTTCTCTCTCCTCCACTCCCACCGTGAATTTTTTCCTCTACCTCACCCTCTGCTCCTTTCTCCTTTTCCTCTTCCTTGTTTGTGTGTTAGAGACAGACTCTAACCATCTGCTGAGAGGGCCCAGAAAAAGTGCTCTTTGAAGTTGTGTTCTTTGTGCGAGGGGACAAAGTTTTTCACTCGGTGATTCAGAAGAAAGACAAGACTGATGATCGAATGACTAGGAGGTGTGAGGACAAGCGTGTGCTCTCAGAAATGAAGAGGAGTAGCGAGTCTTTTCCTGAGAGACTTAAAGACAGAACAGAGGAGGGGGCCCTGGCTGGCTCAGCTGTTGGGCGTCTGACTCTTGATTTCGGCTCAGGTCGTGGTCCCAGGGTTGTGGGATCAAGCCCTGAGTCGGGCTCCACCCTGAGCATGGAGCCTGCTTGGGATTCTCTCTCTCTCTTTGCCTCTGCACCTCTCCCCCGCTCACATGCTCTCTCAATTTACCTCTCTCTCGGGGGAAAAAAAAGAACAGCATAGAGAGCAGCTCCAGGCTGAAGGGGAAGAAGGAGGGAAGGGCTGTAAGGGAGGCTGGGTGGGGGGCACAGGAGACAGGGAGGGGAGCAACCCAAACAGGCCTGTACATCCTTGTTTCCCGACCTATGACCCCCTCAACCCATTTCTATTTTGCTTTGTCCTGTTCCTTCTTGGTCACTGGTGGCTGTGCTGATGGCTGGGCGGATGGCTGGGATTACTCCTAAATTCTAACGTTGTGCTTTTTTGGTGGAAAGAGCATCGGTCTGAGAGTGAGAAGCATTGGGTCCTGACTTCTGCAAGGCTGGTGGGGGAGGACCCACCGTGACAGGAAGCCCCGTGGCCCTGCCACAGACACCCGGCTTGCTTGCTAACCAATGCAGGGCCACCCATGAGCCCTGGATGTGTCATCAGAAGTGGGGCTGGAGAACTTTTTTGTGTCTGATTTAGAGTCGCTCTCACTCATGTGTGGACAGGGGGTTCCTGGTCTGTGGTCCTCATACCAGTAGAGCATCCAGGGTTGGGGTGCTTTGAGGAGGGTCCACCAAAGTCATTGTGTTGTCAGGCAGACAGCCTCCCGATTCTGCTAAATTGCTCTGCGTTCACAACAGAATGTGCTGATTCCTGGGGGATGGAAACCAGCGTCGGGCATGGTCGTGGGTGCGGGGAGGGTCTTTCCCCATCTACAGTCTCTCACCGCCATCCTGGGCACGGGCCGGTCCACCACAGCTCACAGGACCTCTGGCTCCACAGACACGAGCCGCTGGATGGGTCCGGGTGTCTGCTAACCCAGTCCCTCCAACAGCAGTCTCATGTATCACTTCTCTGTCCCTTGAAATGGAAATTCATCCACACTGCTCTCCTCAGAGGGTTGGCCATGACCGCCTTTGGCCTGTCTCATCAGCCGAGGACTGTGCAGCGGTGAGGAGGACGGCGACCTTGAAGAGGAGCTGGGGGTAGCACAGCAGGGCCTCTGCGAGGCTGGGGCCCCCGCAAGCACCAGCAGTCATGCGCGTGTTCACACTAGTCGTTGTAAAACCCTCAACGTTCTGCAAAGACCTCAGACTTGAAACTGAGCGGCGGAGGACTTCCTTCTCCACAGCCGGGGAGTTCCTGTCCACCGTGCAGAACCCTGCAGCCGTGATTTCCTTCAAGGCCTGCTTCTGCTCCCTCCTCGGGAAGCTGTTGTGTCCTGGACACCGTGGGGTGGGCATGTGTGAGCGCCAGCCCGTCTGGTCTCCAGCAGGTCGCCCTTTGTTGGGTCCACAAGGTGTGGGATGAGGCAGAATGTGCCCAGTGCTGTGAGCCCCCCAGGAGTGGGAGACAACCCAGAAAGAAGAGACAGAAGGGAAGAGGAAATGAAGACTGTCCCCTAAGCCAGACACTGTTAAGCGCTTTTGGGGACAAAGTGACATTTGAATGGAACCTTTAAAATTTTTTATTTTTTAATTTTTTATGTCTTTATTTTTATTTTGAGAGAGACAGAGACTGAGTGGGGCAGGGTCAGAGAGAGAGGGAGACACAGAATCAGAAGCAGGCTCCAGACTGAGCGTCAGCACGGAGCCTGACGTGGGGCTCGAACCCACAGACTGTGAGATCATGACCCGAACTGAAGTGATGCCACCAACTGAGCCACCCAGGCGCCCCATGAATGGAACCTTTAAAGAAGGCAGGATTTCAAAAGGCAGGGGGAAGCATTTTTCAGATACAGGCTGCCTCCTGTTGGTGGCTTTGGGGACAGCCCCTGGCCCGCAGCCTCTTGAGTATCTAGCCTGTCAGCCTTCGGATTACTAAGGTCCTGAGTCCAGTTACACAATGTAGCAGCTGATACAGTGTTTTCCAGGTCTTACTAGTAAGTGCTCCACATCAAAGGAAGATCAAGTTGGATGTTGAATCATATCCTACTCCGGCAGAATTGTGTGCAGAAACTTCTAGGCTAGGGGTTCTCATGCTTGAGCGTGTATTCAAGTCGCCAGATGATTGTTAAAATACAGACGGCTAGGCCCTACCAACGAGTTTCTGATTGAGAAGGTGCACAGGGGGGTTCAGGAATCTGTGTCCCTAACAAGCCCCCGCCGCTGCTGATCACTCCTTGCAGACTTCTATGTAGTACCTCCTGTGTCCTCTGCTGTCATCTCTCTCATGCTGGGCAGCTTGTGACCACCCACACAGTATTCTTTGTTGAAGGCACCCAGTTGTTTGAAAATTCTTCCTCATCTTGCCTTCAGATCTGCCTCCCCTTAATTTCAACCGTTGCCCCCGGTTCTGCTGAAGCTCCACACAGAACATGTGTCTCCGGATGGTGGTTAAGTCACAGCTCTGTGGTTTATTCTGTAACCTTGGGCAAGTCACTCAACTTTTCTTTTTTTTTAATGTTTGCTTATTTATTTATTTTGAGAGAAAGAGACAGACAGAGAGAGAGAATCTAAGCAGGCTCTGAGCTGTCAGCGCAGAGACCAATGCCAGGCTCGAATTCATGAACCGGGAGATCACGACCTGAGCTGAAATCGGATGCTTAACCCACCGAGCCCCCCAGGTCCCCCAGACAAAGCTCACTTTAACTCTTATGGCTGATTGCCATGTTTCCCTGACCAGATCAGGCATTCAGGCAGCAAGGATGCGGGGACCATGTCCGCGAGCAGAGGGAAACTTTTGTCATTCTGTCACATTTCCCTTGAAGCTCGCCCGGTCGCATCCACACAGGGCTCTTGCCATGTGAGTTTGTGGGGCATTGGTTGGCGAGGACGCCTCTATTCCTTGGTCCCACTCAGGGCTTATGCCTGTTTTGTCACTTGCTGGCACTGCCAGCAGCCTGGGCGGCTATGAGCAGGTACGTCAGAGGCTGAAGGATCTGCCACCCATCTCTGCCTTGGCCTCGGCCCCTTGTGGCTCCAGAGGCTCGGTGGGTGACCCAGTGTCTCCCCTGGGGACGGGTGAACTGGCCCCTCAGCCACAGTTCTCTGGAAAGAAACCAAACCTCAGGGCAGGAGGGCAGCTAAGGCAAAGCTGTGTAGGCATTTCAGTCCCCACCTCTGGCCACCGTCCCCACTGGCCTCCTACCCAGAGTCCTTGGTGACATCTGAGGAGGGCATCAGGGCTGTTTAATGTGGAGATGGGGTGACAGCTTCAGGGGTTTGGTGTCAAGATGGCAGAACAGGCCTTGGGAAGAATGTGTCTCTCAGTTTCAGTGTTAATTTCTGGTCTGTGGTGAATGGTTCTCCAGGAATATTGGCCTCGAGTTCTGTCTTTTTAAATAGAAGGCAGAGAAAACCTGCTCAGGTCACTGTGGTGTTCTGGGGACTCTGGGACCCAGTCCCTGGTCATAGGGACACCAGACTCCCTTGCAGCCAGGCCTTGTGGTGACGCGGGTTGGGGCTGCAGGACCGCTGCCCCTCCACTGATCTGCAGGGGTGGGAGGGGTTCCTGACCTCTAGGACACACCACCTCATGGCAGACATGGCTACAGTCACAGCTTTGTCCCTTCTTGGGGCTGCTGTGCCCTCTCACCACCACAGAGCCATGCTGTGCAGTGTGAACAAACAGGAAAAAGGCTCCTCTCGGCAGCTCAGAGCCACGCTATCCATCCCCCCACTCCCCCAGACCCCAAGGTCACCTAGCACATGGCCCTGTAGTGGCAGACTCCTGTCATCCTGTGTGTCGCAGGAGTGGCCGTGGGAATCTGGTACTGATCTCCTCCTCGAGGCTCCTGCCAGGCCCTGTCTTCGGCCGCAGGAGGTGAGGAAACTAGCTTCCCATACTTGGGGACATGCATGTTCTCCACCTTCCCACAGCCACCAGGGACCCTGGGCCTTCCTGACACCTAATTCTTTGAATCAGGGACTGCCATTTTGCCCTCCAGGCTGTCTCCAGTCTAAGGTAGGGGAAAGGAAAAGATAGCGTTCAGCCAAGGCCACCTTGCCGGCACTCGCCTGGCTGGCTGGTACAGAGGCTGCACTCCACCTTAAGGCAGATGCTTGTCATTGTCCCTGTCCTGCCTTGGGCTGCTGAGAAGAAAATGTACATTCTTCAGTGGACAGTAAAGGGAAGCATTGCTTTTCTCTTTTTTTCCTGGCACGTTAGAATTCTAAACGACGGAAGAAGCAGGAGGTGCATAGACGAGGTTGTCCTCCAAACTGGAATATCTGGAGACCCCAGAATGACCCAGAGGAGGCAATATTTGAGGCAAGAATGTCTTTGAAACCATGCCACAGACTTGAGACCTCTAGGCTGCTCCTGGTCTTGATTCTGTCTCCCTGGCCCTTCCCCCCTATCGATAGGCTGGCCCCCGTGTCTCTGTGACGGGTACGGGAGGCTGACGCTGTGGCCTTGAAAAGTCTGGAACTTGCTGTTCTCCTGTTCCAAAGCTCCGGGGCCCCTGAGAAGCTGGCTCTTTAAGATGGGGTCCAGACTTCCCAAGGACCACCCATCTTCTGTTTCTGTGTCTCTCAGAAAGAGGCAAGTGAAGGCCCCAGTCCATACTCTGAGAGTGCCCGGACTTTGACCAGGCAGGAACCCAAGGCCAGCCCTGTTCTTGCTCTGCACCTCAGTCTTCCTTGTAGGAGGAATGTATTGTGTATTCTGTCCCCTCAGCTTTGAAAAGGTAGAGGGAGAGAATGACTGCCAAAGTATCATTTGCAGCCAGCTTGCAAATGTTAATCATTTGCAACTCTCCAGGGGTCCTGGGGTGTCCCCTGACCTGTCCCCTGGTTGCAGAGAAAAAACACAGAAAGCTCAGATTAGCAATCATGTGGGTCCCAACGTGCAACATGGCAGAGCAGTGGCCTTGTGCTGCTGTAAAACATTTATCTCAGTTCTGCATCTGGACCCTGGCCTAATAAATTCCTCCAAAGGTATGCGGACTGCACCATGGACTGCCTCTTCAGGTAGAGGATGAGGCCAGAGTCACCTGGGGAGTCAAAGGAGGGGACTGTCGTAAACACGGACTCAGGACAGGGACAGAAACCCACTGGAGCTAAAAACTCCAGACTCCAAGTTAATGAGCTACTAAAAAGACAAGGTAAGACAGGGATAGTCAGATCCAAAGTTGGAGTAAAAATTTGGGCCTATCAGGGATGGATCTCAAATGTGAGGGATGGAGCCTGGAAACTTGTACTGAGCCAGGCAGATGGGTGTAGTAGGAAAGGGCCTTGGCCTTGGAAATGAAAGGATGGGTTGTAGCCATAGTTCTGCTATGAACCTGACGTGACCTTGACTAAGTCATTTCCCCTGCCTGGGTCTTTGTTTTATAGTCAAAAAATTGAGGCAGTACAACTCAACAACATAAAATAAAACAAGCTGATTAAAAAATGGGTGCCTGGGTGGCTCAGTTGTTTGAGCACCCGACGACTTCAGCTCAGGTAATGATCTCAGGGCTTGTGAGTTTGAGCCCTGCACTGGGCTCTGTGCTGATGGCTCAGAACCTGGAGCCTGTTTTGGATTCTGTTTCTCCGTTTCTCTGTCTCTCCCCACTTGTGCTTTGTCTCTCTCAAGAATAAATAAATATTAAAAAAGAAATTGAAAGAAAGTGGGTAAAAGAACAGACATGTCTCCAAAGAAGATATGCAAAAGGTCAATAAACACATGAAAAGATACTCAACAGCATTAATATTTAGAGAAATGCAAATTGAATGAGATATCATTAGAATGACTATTATCAACTCCCGCCACCCAGAAAATTGCAAATGATGGTGAGGATGCAGAGAAATCGGAAGGCTGTGCGCTGTTGGTGGGGATGTAAAATGGTGCACTGCTGCGGAAACCAGTATGGTGGTTCCTGAAGAAAATTAAACATAAAATCACCCTATGACACAGCAATACCACTTCTGGGTGTAAACATCCCAAAGAACTGAAAGTGGGGACTTGAACAGATACTTTGGACACCTGTGTTCACAGCAGCATTATTCACAAAAGCCAAAAGGTGGGAGTAACGAATTCATCACCGATGGATGGAAATCAAAAATGCGGTGTGCACATACAGTGCAATGCTACTCGGCCTTAAAAAGGAAGGAAATTCCAACACGTGCTATACAACATGGATGAACCTGAAGACATTCTCTTAGTGGAATAAGCCAGTCATGATCAAACATACTGTATGATTTCACTTATAGGAGGTACCTAGAGTAATGGAATTCATACAGGCAGAGAGTAGTGTTGGTTGTCACGGGCAGGAAGCCGCTGAAAATGGGCGGTTGTTGTTTAATGGGTGTGGAGTTTCCATTTGGGAAGAGGAAAAAGTTCTGGAAAGTTCTGAAGATGGATAGTGGCAATGGTTGCATGACAATGAGAATGTGCTTAATGCACTCAAAAATGGTTAAAATGGCAAATTTTATGTCATGTGTATTTTACCACAGTAGAAAAAAAACCATGAGGTGGAGAGATCAAAGATGCCTGACCACGGTGCAGAGGTGATGCCAAGGTATTGATCCCTTCCAATTTTGGACAGAGTTGGCAGGACCAAGGGCAGCTGAGCTGACACCCTCAGGGTAGGTCACTTGCAGCCTCAAAGAGCTTTCTCTGTTTACCCCAGAAAGTTACATGTCATAACTTTTTAAATTTCTTATTTCTTAGCCGTAGTGGTCGTGCAATATAATATATAGGGAAAATGCATAAAACTAAAATGCAGAGCTCAATCTTTAATCATGAACACCTGTGTAACCACCACTCCGTTCAAGAGCTGGAATCATCCCAGAGGTCAGGATAGTGTTACTTCCCAAGAGGCAGCACCCTAAGTCCTGCCTGATATTTGGGCGGTACATACATAGGTGGAACCCCAGAATGAAAACAAATGAACTATAGCTACACAGAAGAACATGGATCTATCTCACAAATATAGTGACAGCAATAAATCAGAACCAAGAGGAATACACCAGAACAATTTATTGAAGAAGACCAACCTTTCCCTCTGTTCTTTGTCATAAATCAACTGTTTGTATTCGTATTGGTTTGGAGGATTTCTAATCTATTCTGTTGGCCCATTTGTCTATCTTGGGCCCATGCCATATTGTAGTAATTACTGTCACTCTGCCCAGGAGGGCTCCCTTATTTTCATTTTTTAGAACTAGCTTGTCAACTTCCACCAAAAAACCTAACCAAACAAATAAACAAACATCCCCTGTGGGAAGTTAGACTGGGAGTACACGAATCTGTAGATCAGGGCACCTAGGTGGCTCAGTCAGTTAAGCGTCCAGCTCTTGGTTTCTGCTCAGGTCATGATCTCACAGTTTGTAGGATCGAACCCCATGTCTGGGCTCTGTGCTGACAGTGCGAAGCCTACTTGGGATTCTTTCTCTCTCCCTCTCTCTCTGCTCCTCCCATGCTTGTGTGTGTGCCCATGTGCACGTGTGCTTTCTCTCTCTCTCTATCAAAATAAATAAATAAACTTAAAAAAAATCTGAAGATCAGTTTGGGGGGAATGAGGATCTTTACATAGTTGACGTTTCTATCCATGAGTATGGTATAATCTTCATTTACTTAAGTTGTCTTTAGTTGCTCTCAGTAATGTTTTATCGTTTCCTAATGGTGTGGCAAAGTGTCCCTTTAACGTTTGAGGAGTCTGGGAAGGCTTGGGGGCTGCTGGCCTGAGGTGGGTCACTCCCACCTTGAAAGGCCCCATCTGTTTACCCCTTGTGAGCCAGACAACTGTTATCAATTTCTCTGTGTGATATGGTGGGAAAAGTATTGGGAGGCCTTTAGGGAAGTCTTTGTACCTTTCTGTTTTTGACCAGTTGCACAGAATGCTGTGTGGTGGGAGGGCAGAATGCTGTCCATAATGGCCCCAAACACCCTGAACTTCTGAGTTGCCCTTGGTGTGTGCTCCTAGCCCATTTATTTGCATAAGCTCCTTTGTACAAGGTGTGCCCATAAATCAAGAGGGCACAACTTACAAAAACAATAGTAATCGTGTTATTATGCACTGAGCATTTATTTACCAGGTTCTGGGTGATCTACAAATGTCTTTTTACTTAAGTCTCCAACAAAAATCTTATGACATTGTTAATATCTTGTGCTCTCTCTCTCTCTCTCTCTCTCAAAAATAAATAAATAAATACACATTGAAAAATATATATCAAGTACTTTTTCAATGGATAGTTAACCTTGGAGGGAAGGAAAGAAATCTCTAAGGTCCAGAAGTGAAGAGGAAGCTGAAATGGCAGCAAGCAAGTGGTGTGTCCTCACAGGGTCACTTTGGGATAAAAGACAAGACCTAGGGACTGAGACCCTCAAAAGGTAACATTCTCAGTTAAAGGGCCGGGTACGAACCAGAAGGAGACTGCATGTTTTGAAAGATTGCTGTGATTTAGGCTTCTATCCCAAGTGACAAACGCAGATCCCTGACCCTGGGGAATTTCTATTGTGGTGGACAAGAGACAGAAAATAATTTAAAAACATAACATATAAGTATGAGGAAGAGGGACCTATTTATGGTAAAAACAGAACAGGGAGAACCTGATCAGTGAGAGCAAGGAGACGATCTACCTTGGCCTGCGCACTGGGAAGAAGAAAGAAATTCCTCCTGTGAACTCCCAATCATAGATTTGCCTCCAGCAGGGGCTGGGGTTGTAGATGGGGGAAATTCTTTGCATGATCTAGAAATACTAAAGCAAGTAATAACTTTGGCTCCAGGTTGTCAGTGGCTTTCTTCCTCATCCTAGGGGTACAGAGGGGTGCTGCCTCATAAAAACAAAGGCAAACCCTCCACCCAGACTGCTGAGGGTTCCTACAGATAAAGGCCAAACTTGAGCTCACAAGAAAAAAGTACCCAACTACGAATGGCAGAGTGACGATTCCATACTCCATATTCCAAAGCCCATGTGCACACTTCTTACCTTCACGCCCTTCTACACACACACACCAGGTTTATCTCGCACATCCTCATGACACAGTTGTCTTAGATCCATGGTATTTAGGGTCACAGAATCTCTGAGTTGGAAGAGAACCAAGCTGGAAGACCCCAGTCTACTGGCAGTCTATTCCTCCCCCTATACCTACTCCGAGCTCCCCAGCCATGTGGGATATCTCTCTGTAACAAGATACAGTGCCCTCAGCCTCTGCTTGCATACCATACCTCCGGACAAGAAGGGCCCAGTCCTTCCCTGCGGGGGGGCCCTATCTAACAGGCACAGCGACACTCAGACAGGCTCCGGAGTCCTTCTGACCCGAGTGATAATGGGGCAAGATAATTGACCAGGTGAGTCTAGGCTTTCCTTATCTGTTAAATGGAGACAGTGTCTCAAAGAGTTGGGCTGAGGGTTAAACAGAATAATAGACATCAAGGCTTAACAGGAACGTAATAGATAATGCTATCTCTTTTTCTCATTAATGTCTAAATCTAAGTAATCAGTAAAAAGAGTGCTTTTAGTTAATCAGATCAGATCCCTTTATAGGCATGAGAGCTTTTAAAATTCAAGTTTTAGTGAGAGCAACCCTCATTCCATTCAACATTCCCCTGGAAAAGTTTCTGTCACTTAAAAAAAAATTGCTTATTTCTATTTGATTTTGAACCAACACTGCATTTCTCTGCATTTTCTGTTTTCAGTCTCAAGGCTCGCGGCGATTTCTCCGTCGGTGCTGGGGTAAAGAACTAGTCTGAGAAGTCTCCTGATGAATCTACACGCCACTGGAAGGGCTGTCTTTGTTTTATTTTTGCCATCCAACTTTTTTTATTTTAGAAGTTTCAAGAATAAATAATACTGACATAGCCTCCTTAGCAGTGAAGGTCTGATTTCCATGCAGTGTAATTCACCTATTTTACGTGGACAGGTTGATGGAATTTGGTAATTAAAAAAGTCCAGGGCTTGAACCCATGGACTGTGAGGTCATGACCTGAGCCGAAGTCGGATGCTTCACCGACTGAGCCACCCAGGCGCCCCTGAAATTTGGTAATCTTAAACAATTGCATAGCCACCCCCACACTCAAAATACAGAACAATTCCCTCACCTGAAAGTTTCCCTTTTAGGCCCTTGATTTTAAGAGACACATTGACAAATTGGCTGGGGTCCAGGGTGAGAAGCTATGAAGTCATGGCCAAGGCATATCGCCTTAATGAATAAGGGGTATTCATGGAATCCCAGAGTAGGAGGCTCTAACAGTCTTTAAATACTTGAAGGGCTGCCATGTAGAATAAAGAGTCGACTTCGTGTAGGTCTGGAGGGAACGATTCAGATTTATGAGCAGAAGTGAGAGGTATTTTGATTCAATCAAAAAATCTCTAAAAAACAATATAATAACAACTATTTATAGATGATGAAGTGAGACTCGGAGTTAGAGATGATTACTCTAGAGTAAATACCTGGGAAATGACGGCGGCCGCATCTGGACACAGGTGTTCTAATCTTAAATGCAGATTTTCCCATTTTGCCCTGCCGCTGGGAAAGACATACAGGAGGCCCAGGGCCCGTGGCAATCCAGCTGAAAATGACCCGATTTGAGTCAGCTGCTCAGAAGTTTGTTGTTCTGTGGCGTGGGCCCTGCCTTTGCTGGGGAAAGTCAAGGCCCAGCCAAGACCAGTGGCCTAGCCGGCTCGGGTGGAGGAGGGGGAGGCACCCTGTCCCCGGCTTGTGGTTTGCTTTGCCTTACTGCCTAGAGCGATTTCTTGCCCTGATTTCTAGTGTGGGCTGAGGACCCAGGTTGGGCAGCCGTCTGGCGCCGGGTCCTGGCCGTGTGGGTGCTGCTGATAGGGGATCGGCTAGTGCTGCGGGCGCCAGGGGCGATGGGCCCCTCCCCACTGCCGGGGCAGCCACAGCCTCCCTGGGGGACTTCTGCTAATACCTTCCACCTTCCCCCGCTGGGCTTGCCTGTCCAGACGCTAGCAGTGGGTGGAAGAGAAAGACAATTAATTGTCAGTAGTTTGGAGAATAGAGACAGAGCAGCCTCAGGTGAGAAAAATAAGGGAGTGAGGAGAGAGCCTCTGAGAAGAGGAAGGGAGTCTGGGAAATGAGCAGGGGTTGTGCCGGCCCAACTCCCAGGGAGCAGGAATGTAAGAACTCCCAGGGCAGAGGGGAGGAGGAGGGGGGACCCCAGGAACTCTTGGTCCATTCACTGTGGCTTGTTGGCCTGCAGGCTTTCTAGGTGGGGGTCGCACAGGTTACCCTCCCATTCCAGGAAGATGCTCAGGGGGTGGCCCTTAGCCCTGATCTCCAAGCTGGGGCACAGTGGAGGTTCTTAACACGCTACGTGTTGTTTGGTGTGACCGTGACGTTTGGCATGGGAGAGGACCGAGGAAGGCACCTCCTCCCTGGCCGCCCATAACCTCCTCTCCCTCCTCTTCTCTGGGAGGGGCAGACAAGAAGTCAAATCCCCGCTGGATGAGGCAGGCCCAGCACTGGCTTTAAACCCCCTCCCCCCAGCTCAGGGCCCACCAGCTGGCAGGAAGCAGGACGGAGGTCACTTGAACTCAGACCACAGGTCCCTGTTAAATACATCAGCTTTTAAATCAATCTTTGTTCAAAGTCCAGTGAGTTCCAAGACTAGAGCTCACCAGCAGAGAGAGAATTCCCTGGTGAACAGACCAGCTTTTCTTCTTCCCAATCCAGGTAAGAGCTGACACCGTGTCCCCCTGACTGAGGGCATCTGCTTTCTGGGCCTGCACCACTTCCTTTCTCTTCCTCTCTCCTTTTCCAAGCAGTGTCTGGATGTCCAGCACAGAAGGGAGGCTCATGGGGAAGGAACCAGGGCCCTTTTGGGGGGTGGGTATTGTCTGCGCTCTGCCATCCTCTCTGCTCTTGACACCTGACCCTTGCAGGTCAGGGTCTGCTTCACAAATTGGTAAACTGATCCTCAGAAAAAGCTTTCCCCGGGTTGTCTGGGGGGTTGTGTGTAGCCATAAGGGACTGTGACAACTGACCTCGCAGGTCACCAGGGGACACTCCTAGGAGCTCCCGCTATGCAAGGGCTTTGGGTATTAGAGATTTTCTTCTGGAAGCAGCCCTTAAAGGGCAAAAGCTAACTTCACTCTCCCACTGGAGAAAAACGGACATCTCCCTTCTTTTGATCACGTGATAGCACTAAGAAATGAGGAAAACCCAGTGGCTGGCTGAGTTTTAAAGCAACCACTCCAGGCTCTACCCTTTGGAGTTTATAATTCTAGGGTCTTGGGTGGGTATGAAAATCTCTGTTTCTCGAACATGGTTTCTGATGATTCAGGGCTGCAGTGAGGTTTGAGAACCACTGGCCACTTCTGAAACGGAAGAGCCCCGGGACGTCAATGTGATTTCACCTAAGGGCTTACTGGCCGAGATCGGGTCTGGGCTCCTTCCTCCTCCGTGCAGGGTGGTGGCACCAATGTGCTCCCAGGCCCGGATCCAGAAACCACAGGGGCCGGGTGTCTAGTCACCTGAAGTCACATGTTCTTTCCTGAAGCAAATGACTCTGGGACTTTGAGTTTGTGTGTTATGACTAAGTAAATTGTTCTTATCTTTGACTCTCTTGTATGCTCTTTGCACCATAAACTATGAAGTTGCTAGTGATGATGTCTTGTGTTCCTAGACTGCTGGCTAGACAGAATGCTCCTTCTTCTCCAGGGGACAGGACTCGGGGCTGCAATGCAAAGAGCCCGCACTGGGATTTGGTTGTTAGTGACAGACCATTGGACGAGTCGGCCAACTGGAGCTTGAGTTTCATCACCTATCATCAGTGAGGGCCTCTCCTTTTCCCCAGGGCTGTACTGGGCATAAAATTATAAATAGGATGCATTTGAGGAGATTAAAAGGACAAACGTAAGGTGGGTGCATTTCCAGGGTTGTGTCCCAAGGCTCTGTGGAGGAGAAACAGGCTCGCTGTCAGTTGGGACACCTTATCTTGGTGTTTTCATCACGACAAGCCTCTCTTTCCTCACTTGCAAGTCAGGAGGTGAGACTCATGGCCGTTAATGACTAGCTCAGCAAGTGTAAGGCGGACCTCTGACTGTCAGGAGCTCTGGTCGTTGCTCGGAAGGCTGGCTCCGTCTCGTCATCCGGGTATGAATCCAATTGTTACCTTCCCAGGAAGCGCTAAGCCAGCCTCCCTCTCCGTCCCACCACTGCCTTTCCTTGCACATAGCTTTTGTCACCAGAAATCTTTTCGTTTACCTTCTATTTGTCACCGGAGCCAGATGTCAGGCTTCAGGAGAGCAGGGATCTGTCCTTGGTGTCACCTGCTGTAGTCCCAGCTCTTAGGACGGTGCCCAGCAGAGAGTAGATGCTTAGATATTTGGCTAAATGGAAGTTAGAGTGGCAGGGAAGGAGCTGCAAGAACAGAATCAGCGTAGGTTTTTTTTTTTTAATGTTTATTTTTGAGAGGGAGAGAGAGAGCAAGAAGGGAGGGGCAAAGAGACACACAGAATCCGAAGAAGATGCCAGGCTCTGAGTGGTTAGCACAGAGCCCGAAGTGGGGCTTGAACTCACAAACTGTGAGATCATAATCTGAGCTGAAGTCGGAGGCATGACAGAGGCTTAACCCAAGGAGCCACCCAGGCGCCCCAGCATCAGGATTTTTTTGATAAACTGCCCTTACGGACAGGACAGTTAAGGACTCTGATACTCTCAGATCATCTGAGGTGCTGGGTCTGATCACGTGGGAATGGGCCTCTCTGGGTCACATCTTGGTTCAGTGATTTTCATATTTGTTACATAGGAGTCTGATTTTCGTTTTTGTTGCATAGGAGTTTGAAGAGCAAGGTCAATTAGACATGTTTCCTCAAGATCTCGGCAACTCCTTTCCTTCCTTGGCATTTCATGAAGGGCTGCTCAGCTTTTCTTAATCTCATTGCCCGGTGTCTGGTGGCCATGAAGAGCATGGGCATCAGCCTAGGCAACCTGCACGCCAGGCACGTTCTCATTCTCTGAGGCTCTGTGTTTGCCATCCAGCAGCACCACAGCGCCTAATTCTAGTGGTAGGAGGATCAGATGGGAGAAGGCATACAGGGCCACGCATGCCTTCGGTGCTGCTGTTCTGATGCTCTTCAGATACCTTTGTGGTGGGCATGACCCCAGGGAGAGAAGGAGCCTGGGCAGTGGCAAGGAAATAGACAGGAAAGATAGCCTCTAGGCTAATTTGATGGCAACAAAGAAGGGTTTTGCAGTTGGTCTGAGATGGCCTCTAGCTTCCAAGGCTCTAAGCCTTACCTGATACAAATACTGATGCTCTTCTGTAATCTACGGGACAGAGAGTTGGTGCCTCACAGTCTAACCTGACCTCCTTCCTCCTTTCAACATCTACCCTTTCTCTGGGTTTTCTGTACCATTCACCATTCCCAAACACACCCGTGCTCTTTACCTGTGTGCCTCCTTCTGTCCAGCCTAACTGCATGGTCCTCCCCAAACCCCCCCAACATAGCACAGGCCTCATGGTTGGGATGCTGGAGAGATGGTGGAAAGATCCCAGACTCAAGTGGATTTGAATCCAGGCTCTGTGCATCTTCTCGGCCTTTTGGCTAAGATCGAATGAATCTAGGCTCGGTGGCTTATCCAAATAGCCATGGGAAGCCAACTGAACTCTTCAGAGTCTTTTTTTTCCCTTGTGGATTGGAGCATTCAGATTAAATGCAAACTCGTAACAGGTACCTAGGCTGGTGCTTGGTGCTTAGTAGGAACTTGATAAATATGTATAACAACAGCAAAACATTTTCTTTTAAATATTCCAGTACCCATTGCCACTGTTGGGTAATTATGTTCCTGACCTTCAGCACTGCACAAGTGGGCTCTGTGAGAACAAGACCACATCTAACCTGGTTGGGGCCTTGGTATCTGTCCATACCATAGGAGGGACTGAGTATAAGCTGTTGATTATATAAATTATACTTGAAATTTGGACGATGGAGTGATGCCTTCCGACAGTGGTGGCCAGGAAGGGATTTGTGTTAAACTGAAAATTTGAACCAAGCCTTGAAAATGAGTAGGTTTTGAATTTCTTCACTTGGAACAAATGTTTACTTGGGAGCTACTATGAATAAGTACTCAGAATGAGGAAGGTGCTCCGGGCAGCTTGGTGTCCACTGAGGGGCATCAGATAGGGCCCGATTATGTAGAGCCAGAGCAAGGGGTGTGGATTCTGTTTCTTCTTCTTTTTGTTTTTATTTTTTATTTTATTTATTTATTAAAAACATTTTTTTTACATTTATTTATTATGAGAGAGACACACACACAGAGCACAAATGGGGGAGGGGCAGAGAGAGAAGGAGACACAGAATCCGAAGCAGCCTCCAGGCTCTGAGCTGTCAGCACAGAGCCCATCAAGGGGCCCGAACACACAAATGGTGAGGTCATGACCTGAGATCAGTTGCTCAACCCACTGAACCACCCAGGGGCCCCTGTTTTTGCTTTTAGTGTTCATTTATTTAAGTTTGAAACTGAGAGAATGAGAGACAGAGCATGTGTGTGAGTGGGGGAGGGACACAGAGAGAGGGAGACACAGAGACCCTCAAGCAGGGTCCAAGCTGCCAGTGCAGAGCCCAACGCGGGGCTTGATCCCATGAGCCATGAGACCTTGACCGGAGCTGAAATCAGGAGTCAGACACTTCACCGACTGAGTCACCCAGGTGCCCCGGATTCTGTTTCTTAAATGACTCTCTCAGAGCCTGACAAGATGAGGCAAGATGCGAAGGCAGTGACTGGGGTAGCCTGGGGAAAGGGGGACCCTGGCATGCATGCAAATAGGGAGGGGGTAGAAATACAAGGGTCTTGTGAAGCAAGATGCCAACTTGGGGGCTAACCCCTGTTCTAGCCACCCCTTGGGGGGCTGGCTATTTTCAGATTTGATCAGTTTTGCTGCAGTTGTACCCACAGCACAAGGGCGCCCTCTCAGGGCTTCTTTGTTTCTGCACACTGTTGACTCCATCCCTCTCCCAGCTTGCCGAACTTGGGCAAGCAAGCCGAGTATGAAAGACCTTGACCTCCAGCCCAGAGTCCTGCCTTATAGGACAGAGTATCACTCGTAGTGCCTCGGGATTGGGGATGGGTATTTGGCAGCAGCAGGGCCAAATGAACTTTGAGATAAGCCAATTCATTCCTTATCATAAATGAGAAATAAGAATTACTCCCTGGGCTGGGGTCACTGTCCTCCAGGTAATGCTCAATGGAATGCCCTTCATGAATTCCCCGTATTTGCAGAATTCCCTGGATTTGCATTTGAAAACCATCGCTGGCTAGGACCAAATGGTAGCTGTGATGGGGGGGAAATTCAAGTAGCAAATACATATTTTAGGGCCCCACTTAGCCTTCTACTTTTGAGACTAATTCTTTGAAATGAATACACTCAGGTATCTGAATTTTTACAGGTCTTGCTTTTTCTTTCCCTTAAGAAAAATTTTTTTTAATATTTGTTTGTTTTGGCGAGAGAGTGTGAACGCAGGCGAGAGAGCGAGCACAAGCAGGGGCAGAGAGAGATAGAGGGAAACACAGGATCCAAAGCAGGCTCCAGGCTTCGAGCTGTCAGCACAGAGCCCGACGCTGGGCTCGAATGCTGGGCTCGAACTCATGAGCTGTGAGATCATATAACCTGACGCTTAACGGACTGAGCCACCCAGGTGCCCCCAGGTCTTGCTTTTTCAAGGAGGAATCCACGTGGCCTTATCTGCAGCAAAGACGCAGGATCTGCTCCAGGTGATGTGATTTTGAAGGAAGACTTAACGTCTTCGTGTCTTCCCTGCTAGAGACGTCAGGACCAGCTGAGACACAGTAGGGTCCCCTGGTGCTATTGGAAGAGTGGCATGTGGGAGGCTCTGAAGGAAGGCGGATATGTGGGCACCAGTTGGCCCTTGGGCAGGGCTGATGGCTGGAGGGAGTTCTCAGCCTGTCTCCAGCTTCTGACTTAACATCTCACAGTCTCCACCAACTGTGCTTTTCTGACAGAAGTCTGGGGTTTTGTCCATCTCCCTCGTCACACCGCGGAACGACGGTGAAGGAGCCTTGTTCTCCACACGGGCACAAGGGGGGACATGTCTGCTCAGGCTTCCTGGGGATGCCGCCACTGCCTCCTTGCTGGAGGACAAGGGTTTTCTAGACCAGCAAGGAATTCAGTGCAAAGCAAGTAGCATTCGGGTCAAACATTACGCTGGGCTCCTGCCGTCTCTTCCCGTCATGCCTTGATGAAACAGACATAATTTACTTTTTTGGTACATCCTGGTTATACAACCAACTAGCCATCCATGGTCACGATTCCTAGGGTTAAACATTATTCACCTGCTGTCTTGCAGAGGCGTTGTTTAGTTTTTTTTTTTTTTTTGGCTCTGGTGTTGGTTACATAAGTGCTTTGTGAGGAGGGGCTATGTTTTCTTTGTGGTCTGGAACTCACTGCACCCCTGGTTCCCAATGATGCGGGGCAACGGCACTGGATCCAGAGTGTTCGTGGGTCTCGGTTGCAGGGTACTGCATTATTGTAGAATAATCTGATCGTGTCCTCAACACGAGACAGTCTCTGGGCCCCTTCTTTGTTCACGAAGTCATTGCACCTGGCTAGCAACATTACACCAGCGACAGCCCTCTTTTTTTTCTTAATTTTTTTTTAATGTTTTATTTATTTTTGATACAGAGAGATAGAGCATGAGAGGGGGAGGGGCAGAGAGAGAAGGAGACACAGAACCAGAAGCAGGCTCCAGGCTCTGAGCTAGCTGTTAGCACAGTGCCCGACGCGGGGCTCGAACCCACGAATGTGAGATCTGACCTGAGCCGAAGCCGGGGACTTAACCGACTGAGCCACCCAGGCGCCCCTACAGCCCTCTTCTGTTGTTCTGCCTCCAAATAGAATGCAGTTCCTCCTACATCCTTTCTCTAATCTTCTGGAAAGTCAGTGATGCTACCTGGCAGGTGAGCCTTAGCCACTAGTTACTCCTTGGCCACAATGATCCACACCTGGGGCAGCTTTCTGTAAATTAGGTCTTGCTTCCTTCATTGCATCTTCTCTACCCTTGTCCATTCCTCAGCCTCTGTGCTGTTATCTTGTGTGCATCTGTTAGAGCTCATCTGCTTCAGGTGGTGGGACCGCTGGCCCACTTAGCTTTGAAGTTTCATAAAATTCCCTGGCGCTTTATATTTCCTTGATATATGGTCTTTGGTTCTATTTTTGTAATTGCCTGGCTTTCAGACTTGCATGAAACTTCCAGGTTCTGAGGAATCTGAATTCATGATTTATGCTTTATTCCAAGAGGAGCAGAATCCTTAGCCCTGACTTCCCGACAGCTGAAGCTAACTTTGCAGAGTGGGTGTGCAGGTCACGGATGGAGACTCACTGGCCTGCTAGCCAAGGGGCCGGCATGTCCCCAGCCCATCCCTTCTCATCTGCTTCAAAAAGAAAATGGGAAACACTGCTCAAATATTCTCACAGAGGAAGGGGCACCCAGGGCAAAAGGGCTCCCACGAGAGGACAGGGAAAGCGATGGACATGACTGGCCTGTGCTCCAGATACTCTACATGTTCTGTCTTAAGTCATCTTCGCCAAGTCCGTATGCATTTCCTATTCTAGGTACGCTTCGGTCTTTCAAAATTAGGGAAGTCACTCATCCATGTTCTTGCAGTTAGGAAGTGGCAACACTGGGATTAAAAACTGGGTTATATTTAAAGCTCTTGTTCTTACTAATGTCCTTTGTCCAGACTTGTGATGTGGGAAGATGGAAATAAAAATATAAATTCCCGGGGCACCTGGGTTGCTCATTCCGTTAAGCATCTGACTTTGGCTCAGGTCATGATCTCATGGGTTTTGTGAGTTCTAGTCCCACGTCAGGCTCTGTGCTGAGAGCTCAGAGCCTAGAGCCTCCTTCAGATTCTGTTTCCCTCTTTCCCTGTTCCTCCCCTGCTCACACTCCGTCTCTCTCTCAAGAATAAACTAACATTGAAAAAAAATTTTTAAATACAAATTCCCTTATCACCCACATACCTAGACATTTCTTTTAGACTTTTCATGTCTAGAAATTACTCTGTTCTCAGGGTCTTTTTAAAAAAATCTTTTTTACTTCTTTATTTTGAAAGAGAAAGAGAGCAGGGGAGGAGCAGAGAGAGGGAGGGAGAGAATCCCAAGCTGGCCCCATGTTCAGTGCTGAGCCCAACGTGGGTTTCGGTCTTGTGATTGTGAGATCATGACCTGAGACGAAATCAAGACTTGGACCCTCAATCTGTGGAGTGGCCCCTGTTCTAGAGATCTTTTAAGATGACTTTTCTGTGCTGGCCCCTTAATCTTTAGAAGTACGTCTTCAGTGCTTCCTTCCTTCTCCTCATTCATCCTGCTGGGCCAGTCCCGGATGCACTTCCTCTCTCCAGCCCTGCCCTGGCTTCTCTTCCCTGCCAGTTCACACTGGTCTCCCGTTCCTGCTCTGTGCTCCTTGTAAGTGTAGAAATCCTCATATTCTAGCCCTCTGTTTTTTACATATGTCACACCTCAACTTAGGGTAAAAGTTACCACTTTCTCCTATTCTTTTCTTTTAAACTTTCTTTAAAATCCAAGTTAGTTAACATATAGTGTAATAATGGTTTCAGGAGTAGAAGTTAGTGTCTCCTTCTATTCTTGATGGACCCTGTGGTGAGAAAAAGCCATTGAGAAACCGTTCTTATTGGTCTCCTATAAATTAATAAAATTGACCTATCTATCTGAGGGGAAAAAAATTAACCTAAGTTGTTTCTCAGAATATCTCATTTATTTATTTTAGTTTTATTTTTTTAATGTTTTATTTATTTTTGATACAGAGAGAGACAGAGCATGAGAGGGGGAGGGGCAGAGAGAGAGGGAGACACAGAACCGGAAGCAGGCTCCAGGCTCTGAGCTAGCTGTCAGCACAGAGCCTGACGTGGGGCTTGAACCCACGAACGTGAGATCTGACCTGAGCCGAAGTCGGAGGCTTAACCGACTGAGCCACCCAGGCACCCCCAGAGTATCTCAGTTAATTTGACGGCTCATCGTAGCGAAACAGTGCTGTGGCTATTGGAAATCATTTTGGCCAGTGGTTATACACTGCCAGCGCAGGGTCTTGAGGCTGTGAGTTTACCTGGAGTTTCTTAAAAAATTAGAAATAGCTCTCAGGTGTTTATAATGGGGACATTCTGCATAAATCTGGATTTCCAGATTCTCTTGAGAAATTGGCAGTTCCGGCATTCTGGGTTCCGATTTCCTCAGGGCAGCTGTCTTTCCCTGTTAAATAGCAGCTAATCCACAGGCCTCTCCAGGCCAGCCTCCGTGATTTGTCAGTTTGGACCCATGGATGTTTGGTCCGTGTTCCCAAAGATCCTCATTTGTCTCAGCTACTTTGCAGGAGAGTTTGAAGTTCAGGTAAGTGACCTTATTTTCCTCTTTATCTCATTTTTTTAAACTTCCGACCCAGTGGATATATTTCATCCCATCGAAGTTAAACCCATTTCCTGTACTCCCCATGTCCTGGCTTGATACACCAACATGCTGCTCATTTTCTTCCCATTAAAAATAGAACCATCAACCCTGCTTTCTCCCCAGGTTGCTCTCTCGATTCTCTTCATCATCCCTTTCAAGCTGAGTCTGTATTCATTGCCCCTGTTATTTGCAATTTTCTTCCTTTTCAGGCCCTCTCCATCCTGGGCTTCCATTTTATTTATTTATTTGTTTGTTTGTTTATTTTAAGTTTATTTATTTTTGGGGCACCTGGGTGGCTCAGCCGGTTAAGCCTCCGACTTCGGCTCAGGTCAGATCTCACGTTCGTGGGTTCGAGCCCCGCGTCAGGCTCTGTGCTGACAGCTAGCTCAGGGCCTGGAGCCTGCTTCTCGTTCTGTGTCTCCTTCTCTCTCTGCCCCTCCCCCTCTCATGCTCTGTCTCTGTCTGTATCAAAAATAAATAAAACATTAAAAAAATAAGGTTTATTTATTTTGAGAGAGAGAGGGCACACACGGGTGAGGGGCAGAGAGAGAGGGAGACTGGGAATTCCCAAGCAGGCTCCATGCTGTCAGCACAGAGCCTGACTCGGGGCTCACGCCCCCTGAGGCGCAAGATCTTGACCTGAGCCGAAATGAAGAGTCAGATGTTTAACTGACTAAGTCATGCAGGCACCTCTTGGACTTCCACGTTCTAAGCCCGGTGACATTTTCTGTTCTCATTCTCTTTACCGGTTGACATCACTTTGCATTGATAATTCTCTTTTAATTCTTGAAATTAACTCTTGAAATTCTTCTTTTAGTTTTGTCTACACTGTAAAATCTTGGCCTTCCTCACCCTGTGATCTCATTTAAACTTCATGATCTCTTTGTAAACTCCAGTCTCCAAATAAAATCACCTTGAGGGGTAAGACTTCAACATAAGAATTTGGGGAGGGACCCAGTTCAGTACATAACAGAGGGGAGTCTGGGGCTTGAAGTAGGAAAGGCATCACAGTTGGATCATAGGAAAAACCGAGCTAAGGTAATAAATCCGGGAAACAAATGGCCTTTATGGAGGAGCAGATAGAAAGAGAAGGTGACAGCAGAATTGGGGCCACCTTGCAGCTCAGAACTGAGAGGGGCCCAAAGCACAGCTGTGTTCAATAGAGCTGTGGCCTTGAAAGACTTGACAGCGCGTGAACACCGCCGCCCCCCCCATTAGCCTCGGCCCCTCCTTGTGAGGGAAAACCACAACCCAGCTGGTGTGAGAGAGGTCAGCAGAGGTGAGGGGGAGGAACAGGGGCCCCTGACGCCCCCTGACACCTGCAGGCCTGTTGCACCTGTCCTCTGGGCAGAGTCGGGGGTAAATATGTACTGTGGACACCTGTGCTGTTGAAACCATCTGTTTGTGGCCACCTCTGCCTGCGGAAATCTGAGGGAACAGGACTGAAGAATTGATGCAATCTGTCACTTAGTCCTTGCTGTCGCTCCTCTAGTGCTGTTACCTTCATTCTGCTCTCACAGCTGCAGTGCTGGGTCAGGGCCTGCCTGTGAGTGGGATGGTCACAAAAGCCCATTACGTGGCCTCCAGTTCACCCCACCTGCTATTCTTGGAGCCCAGCTCTGAGCCTGCCCTTCCCCTGCCTGCGGTGGGACCTGCTGACCACCACACTAAGGCCAGATCCTTAGTCTAATGTGTAACAGAAAGACAAATTGGGTGTCCTTTAGTCACGTTGGGTTTTTAACTCTTCTTTGGCCATATCTGACCACATTCCCCCTTCCACGCCTGATGTCCACATCATTCTCAGTGCTTAGAATGTTCTCTTCCTACTTCCCTACCTGCCGAAATCCTACCTATCCATTGTCAAGGTCTACCTCAAGTCCTACCTAATCTGCAAAGCTTTCCTGAATTTGTCCCGCACTGTAGGTCTTATGGCATTTAGACTTTGCTCATAGAGGTAGCTCTTTTTGTACTAAAACTTTTCCTTTGCCCCTGTTCAACTATAAAAGTCCCTTGAGAATAGAGGTGGTGTTTTAATTTTATCCCATCAGCCATTTGAGTATTTTGCATTTTTAAAAAATATTTCTGAGAGAGAGCGAGCACACATACACGAGCAGCAGAAGGATAGAGAGAGGAAAGACTGGCAAGCAGTTTCTGCACAGTCAGCACGGAGCCCAACACGTGGCTCAAACATAGGAGCCGTAAGCTCCTGACCTGAGCCCAAATCAAGAGCCAGACGTTTAACCCACTGAGTCCCCCAGGTGCCCCTAAGTGTCAGGCGAACAAGGGTTACACGGACAAATGAAATCAGAGTCCTATGTCTTCTTGATGTGCAGTAGGAAGTTGAAGAATCTTTGTTCATGATCCTCGGTAGACTTCCCCTACTCCAGTCTGCGAACTGGAGAAACTGAGGAGGGGAAAGTGGTTGGTAGGGAACAAGAAACTGAGATAGAGCCAGCACCTTCCACTCTGGCTCAGGGGTTCACGGGACAACTGGTAGAACCACAGGATGCTGGCAGGGCCTCAGACAGAAATGAAGCTTGAGGCTCTACCCACAGGTGCTGGAAAGAGGCATGGCTTCTGCTTTTAAGGTTAGTTAGATTTCGGGAGTGGGGAGTGGCCCCAAAGACTTAACTTATAAAGACCACACGGGAGCCATTCAAAGTGGTTTGCACCTGCTTGATTCTGTTTGCCTGACTCAGAACTGGAACTTGGGGAGGGAGGCACAAGACACAAGCTTCAGGTCACCACAAACCCCTATATTGTTGGCCAAGGTGTTGACTATGGTCAGAGCTAGATCCTGAGGACTGCACACAGTGGCCAGGGCCTCTCCTAACCCAGATGCCCCCTTGGTTTCTCATGTTGAGTAAAGGTGAGCTTGAGGGGGGCTGTTAATAGTTCACCCAACCTTGACATTTTTCTCTGACCCATGAGGGTGTTGTCTCAAGACTGGGGAAAAGAAGTGGGAGTTTGGAGCAGCAAGGGCTAGTTTTAAGCACTAGTTTCTTAAATTAGCAGGGAGTTTTTTTTTTTTCTTAAAAATTTTTATGTCTTTATTTTATTTTGAGAGACAGAGACAGAGAGTGAGTGGAGGAGGGGCAGAGAGAGAGGGAGACACAGGATCTGAAGCAGGCTCCAATCTCTGAGCTGTCAGCACAGACCTGATACAGGGCTCAAACCCATGAACCCTGAGATCATGACCTGGGCCAAAGTTGGACCCCTAAATGACCGAGCCATCCAGGCGTCCCTGTTAGCAGGGAGTTCTAACAATGCTTATGTTCAGGTTTCAAGCCTGGAGAGTGAGTCAGTAGATCTGAGGTGAGGCGTAAACCTCGGTTTTTATAAATCTCTATGGGTGATTCTGGGGGCCAACTAGGGTTAAGAATTCAACCTGTAAGGCGCTTGTGAGGATTCAGTGAGGTTCTGTACATGACTGACACATAGTGAGTTTTCAAATGGCAGAGTGATTTATTATTGCATCATCTGAAGGTCTATAGATTTATATTCTTTCAACGAAGTAGATCTATTCACTCAGATGAAAGCAGATGGTGCCTCTGGGCATGAGTGGGCAACTCCTAGGATTGAGGAGATGAATGAAGGTCCTATAATTCTTGCTTTCTTTCTCTTTTCCAGGAGCTGTCCTTTCTTTTCCCTCCTCAGAAGACTTTGATCTCCTGACTTGTGTTTTATCTGCTCTTTAGCAACTTCAGGATTCCTTTACAAAATACCTGGACACTGACAGGAGTTAGACCACTAATTGCTTTGGAGTAGGGCATGCTCCGGAGAGCCCCATGGTCACTTTTGTATTGGGAAATGCTTTGCGTTCTTGTCAGGCTCCCACTGACCCTGAGACTCTCAAATATTTCTTAGGAGATCATGGATTTTTGGTGAGCTAAGTGGCTTTAAGATACCTTCACTCCCACCCCTGTTTCCTGCACTGGGTAGGCTTATGAGCATTCATGTCTATGATAGTTTTGTTTTAATTTAATTTTTAAAGAGAGCATGAGGAGGGGAGAGGTGCAGAGAGAGTGAGAGAGAATCTTAAGCAGGTTCGACACTTAGCACAGAGCTAATGTGGGGCTCGATCCCATTAACTTGGGATCATGACCAGAGCCAAAATCAGGAGTCCGATGCTTAAGGGACTGAGCTGCCCAGAGGCCCCTATGATAGTTTTTAATCAGAAATTTCCACATATAAGAATTATCTTAGAACAGAGAATGTTTTATTTTTAAATTTTTATCTTTTTTATAGTTTATGCACAGTGTTACATGGGTTTCAGGTGTATAACAGTAATTTGACAACTTTATGCTTTATGCAGTGTTCAAACGCAGCCACGTCAGTACCGCACAGAGCTGTCACAATACCATATTCTCTCTGCTGTAGCTTTCATCTCCACAACTTACTCATTCCGTAACAGGAAGCCACTGTCTCCCACTCCCCTTCCTCCCTTTTGCCCATTCCCCACCACCTCCCGTCTGGCAACAACCAGTTAGTTCTCTGTATTTATGGGCCTATTTCTGCCTTCTTCATTTTTTAGATTTTATGTATAACTGAAATCATATGGTATTTGTCTTTCTTTGACTCATTTCACTTACCATTATACCTTCTAGGTCCATTAATGTTGCTACTAATGGCAAGATCTGATTCTTTTTAGTATGTGTGCTGTTGAAGCTAGCACAAGATCTCATTCTTTTTTATGGCTGAGTAATATTCCATAATATTATACTTATATATATATAATGTATATATATTATATATACTTTCCATCTTCTTTATCCATTTGTCTATTGATAGGCATTTGGGTAACTTCCATGTCTTGGCTATTGTAAATAATGCTGCAATAAACACAGGGGTGCGCATGTCTTTTTGAATGAGTGTTTTTGTTTTCCTTGGGTGAATACCCAGTAGTGAGATGACTGGATCCTATGGTAGTTCTCTTTGTAATTTTTTGAGGAAACTCCATACTATTCGGCACAGAAGCTGTACTAATTTACATTCCCCCCGATAGTGCACAAGCGTCCCTTTTTCTCCACATCCTCGCCAGTACTTTTTATTTCTTTTTGTTACTGGCCATTCTGAGAGGTATAATGTGACACCTCTTGTGGTTCTGACTTACATTTCGCTGACGATGAGTGATATTGAGCATCTTTTCATGTGTTCTGTTGGCCATCTAAATGTCGTCTTCAGAAAAATGTTTATTCAGGTACTCTGCTCATTTAAAAAAATCAAAATTTTTTTCCTTTTGTTTTGTTTTTGTAGAACAGGGAACTTTTTGATGTGCAGGGTGACAAGAAAGGCACACTTCACTACAGGCCCCGTCAACATTGAGCTCGGCTGAGCGGAGTCTCCCTGCTTCTCCGGCCGGCTCTGCTGAGGAGAGCCCCAAACACACAAACTGAGGGAAAATGAGCTGGCTTCTGAGCCTTGGCCAGCGAAGTTGAGCTCTTCTGGCTTTTTGGGTCTGGTTTATGTAGAGCATGACACCTCAGGAATAGTTCCCAGCTCAGACTTCTCCTCTGTACCCAGGCTGCTGGTGAGGGGGTGTCGACTCAGGATCAGAGATGGGCCCATGTTGATGGCTGTCGGGGAGGTGAGAGCCTTTGGCCTGCTTTGAGCTCAGAGTCCTATGGGTCCCACCAGCTATTTCTTAAGTGCGGAAAATAGCCCAGGGGTATCAACTCTTTCTTCTCTGGCCACATCCAGAGGTCCTGCGTGCCCTCCTCTGTCGTCATTGCCTTGCCTTCCCAACTTCTAAAATATTATTCTCTTTCCTGGTAGCAGTAATCTACTCCTTTTCAAAGAAGGTGGTGTCTAAAGGTATGATTAATAATTAAGATTGGTTGAAAAAAAATCTCTGGCTCTCAGCCCTGAGTCCCTCCTGTCCACCAGCCAGCACTTCTCTTGCCCACAGACAGGCAACCATGCTGCCAAGAATGGACTTTCTTCCCAGAGTTCAGAAATGGATATGGCTTTCTTTTACTTCTAGTATTTTATTTTGGCTTTGTGAACTGGGGAATAAAGCCTGTTTATGATGTAATGGGCCTCGGCTTTGGATGACTGCTGATACGGCACTATAGAAATCCACATGCCTCCACTAGTTAAATACTCGCCCACCATAGGCATCGGATCTGGATTTTCTCAGGAAGCGGAAGTCGAGATGGGTGCTGAAGAAATGGGAATGAGTACCCTTAAATATAAAGCTCCTTCCTCTTAGGCCTTGTGATCCAGAGTCCCAGACATCCTTATCACAGAGCAGCAAAAGTCTTGCTAAAGTCATGGATCCCAGCCCTGACTCAGGGGCCCGTGTAATACAGGATGCAGACTAGCCAGACCCAGGACTGGAGCTGGACCGGAGCCCAGCCCCTTTGACTCCTAGCCGAACACTCTCTCAACAAGAGGGCAGAGGAAATAGGTTTAGGGTTCCAAGTGTTGAATGGAAGGCCTGGCTTTTGGGGTTTTGATCTGTTTTTCTCTGCTGCTGTGATTGAAGGTGTTGCATATTTCATAAGTGTGGTGTGGGCATCAGCATTAATCCTTCAACGGCTGGTCGACCAGTGGGGAGGGCTGACTTGGCGGCAGGAGGCCATAGGGCCCATACAGCGCGTGAGGCTTCAAAGACACAAGTGCAGATCTGAGTGATTGCTGTCTAGCTGTTTGAAAAACTTCCACCAAACAACAAACAGCTTGGAATTTTGCCAAGGAACAGCAATTTGTCTCTTTTTGTGTGTTGAGCTTTTGGGTCTCCACTGAGACCCGGGAAAACATTGCCTCTTACCCCCTCCCCAAACGCAAGGAGGTTTCACTTTCTATCCTTGCAGACCAGCAGAGAATGAGATTATGACCTGTGGCTGACACACAGGGTGCGAGGTCACTGACTTGTCGGGGTGGGAGCCTGAGAAACAAGCACGCGTGTGCTGATCACAAACAGCCTCCTCTTCTGATGAAAATGCACCATCGAATGGCCTTTATTTTGATTATAAGGACTTGCTGCAGATTTTGAAGGATTTAGTTGAGGTTTGCCTACCATCACTCCCAAAGTTCAGAGGGCTCTGGTCCTCCCCCCACCCCCCGACTTTTCAGCTCTATGAAACTGAAAGTGGAGAGGGATCTAGAGGTTGAGTTTGGCCATCGATGTGGATTCAGGCTGCAAAAGGGAACGGATACTTGCAGGCCAGATGCTCAGCAGAAAGCAAAGTAAAGGCTCAGGGAGCCCAGGTGCCTGCACGGGTGGTGCCCCCCCTTTGGAGCTGCCCAGTCCCTCCTGACACCCCCCTTCCCAAGGCGGTGTCTTCCTGGCAGTGGGTCCTGCTATGAGCCAGGGCCCCGAAGCTCCCCCAGGGGTGGCCAATGACCATACTACTATGGCTCTACTTTTCTCTTCGCTGGAGACACAGCGGGGAGGGTGCAGGCTCCTGGCCCTTGGTGAGAGATCACTTGGAACAGTGTGTATTTGCTTGCTGTCTTGGCTGCTGAGTCACTGGAGCCACCGGCGGCATGGCCACCAGAGTCCACTAGGACCCTCTGCAATGGCCAAGCTGTCGGGCAGTGGGAGGCTTTCGGCCAGGTTTGAACTCTATCTCTGGGGGCACGAAGGTCAGAGATAGCTATCTGGAGTCACTATACAGGGTAGCCTCTGAGGAGCCTGGAGCACTTTGCTGTCTCTCCTCCCCCGACTCCTGACAGGTCATCTGTTCCTGTACCTCCAGGAGGGAAAAGACAGATGGTTTCTTCTCTGATCTACTGGCAGGGGACTGGGACGAGCTGAGCATGAGGCTTGTGCTGCAGGCAGCGTGACCTCAGCTTCCAGCCTTCTGCTCCTGGGTCTCTGCCGGGCACCAGGCGATCTAGCTTCTGTTCTTAGTCTCCTGTGGAAGAAAATGCTTACACTAGGAGGGATGGATGGTACTGGCGGGAGCCATCCTCGCACGAACCGGGTGCCAAAGCCCCGGCTGGTGGTTTTCCTCCTTGTCCTTTCTTCCTCCTGTGGCTCACGGCCTTGCTCCAGCAATGGGGCAAAAGGGAGAGTGGGGTGGATGGGAATGGAAGCTGCTTCAAGCAGGAGAATGTGACCTCTGGCCCAGCCACAGGAATCTTTTCTCTGTGGGGCAGTCCTACTCTGCTCTGACTAAAACTTCAGGATCCTGATTTTCTGTCTCCTCTCCAGCTCTGAGGTCTCTGTTTTTCAGTCGTTTGAGGTCTTCCTGATCCTGTCCTACTTCACCTGACTCCCACTGGTCCAGGTGTTGGGAAAGGCATTTTTCCCAGGAAGCCATTCTTAATTCTACCCATCCCATTCCCTGCTCCCAGCACTCTGTTATATTCCCTTATCACTCCGTTCTTACCTAGCACATCCCTCACCACGCGTAGTTGCAAAAATGTTCTCCTCTCTATGAGAGGCAAAGTAAAGGTCTGTGTTGTCCACAGATTTATCCTTAAGGCCTCGTACTTGGGAGGCTCTTTAAATATTTGAATGAAAGTGGGCTTATATTTTCTTCCTTTTTTAAAAAAAATTATTTATTTTGAGAGATAGCAAGTGAGCAAGCATGAGTGGAGGAGGGACAGAGAAAGAGAGAGAGACAGAATCCCGAACAGATTCCATGCCATCAGCACAGAGCTCTATGTGGGGCTCAATCTCACAAACTGTGAGATCATGACTTGACTGGAATCAAGAGTTGGACGCTTAACCAACTGAGCCACTCAGGTGCCCTGGGCTTATATTTTCTTAAAAGATTTAGGTCAGATAGTAAACCTACTTTCTTTAGGTCAGGAGACAGACAGGAATTTGGTTTTGGAGCTATTGAAACTGAAAAATTTATGTCTGGGACCCAGCCAAGTACATGGGTCTGAAACTCAAGTAAAAAGGTCATCCTTGGGGAAATCGATTTGGAAATCATTGGCAGATCCGGGAGGGTGGCCTCCTAACCTTCAGTGTTGCTACAGTCTAGATTTGGTGTGATTAGAAGAGTAGAATTGTGGGAGATGGAGCACACGGTTCTCTGTCCAAGGAGATTTTCTGTCCCCTGGGTTTATCCAATTTTTTTCATCACAGAAATGGCCTCCACCTTCCACCCTCGAGAATGTGAGCTGTCTAAACAAGAAGGACAAAGCTATGGCTTCTTCCTGCGAATTGAGAAGGACACTGATGGCCACCTGGTGCGGGTGGTCGAGAAGGGTAGCCCAGCAGAGAAGGCGGGCCTCAAGGATGGAGATCGAGTTCTTAGGATCAATGGTGTCTTTGTGGATAAGGAAGAGCATATGCAGGTGAAAGGGACATTTAGGGTTCTTCTTCTAGGATCTCTTTAGCTCCCATATCTCTGCTGATTAGGGGTCAGCAGAGGTTTCCCGGCTGCCACTAGCAAGGCAGACACCATTATTGGTTGTATTTTCCGCCCGTTAATCAAGTCTCCTCCAAATTAGCTGAGAACTGTAATATGATTCCTAGATCGAATAGTATCAGAGCTAATAGGCATTGTGTTTGCTCTAGGCTAGGAACTATGCTAGGCAACTTCATAATCATGATTTTGTTGGGCCTTTATCACAACCCATGAGGTACGTATCACCACTTCACTGATGAGGGTGCAGAGGCTCAGGTGACTTGCTACTGTGCTGATGCAGTGAACGTGTGGGAGGGTCTGACCTCACCCCATGTCGGCCTGCCTCCTAGTGCACGCTCCATCCATTACACCACGCTGTTTCCATTGGCCTGGCTGGGATGGGGACCCCCTAGGTTCTAATGGTGTTAGAGCCCCATCCCCTCTAGTCTACACCTGGATCTTGGGAGGGATGAGGTGAAGATGGCTGGGCATTATCTGCTGACTGTTTGAGCTTCAGGGATCAGAATTCTAAATCTCCAGATCTAGAGAATGACCCAGATTGTGAGCATCCCCTGTAGTGGCTGATAGGATTCTTGATTAAGGTTCTCTTTTTCCTCCTCCTAGGTGGTGGATCTGGTCAGAAAGAGTGGGAATTCAGTGACTTTACTAGTCCTGGATGGGGATTCCTATGAGAAGGCCATGAAAAAACGGGTGGACCTGAAAGAGTTGGGTCAAAGTCAGAAGGAGTCGGGTTTGAATGATAAGAAACTGGCCCCTGTGGTGAACGAAGGAGCAGAGACTTGGACCCAGCCACGACTCTGCTACCTGGTGAAGGAGGGGAGCAGCTATGGCTTCTCTCTGAAAACTGTCCAAGGTGAGCTTGAGGGTGGGATTTCCAGAAGAAAGATATTGTTATTGGCTAATGATTTTCTTGATGAGCTTTTCAGATGCCATGGCTATCTAATTGTAGCTCCTCCCCTCCCCCTTCCCCAACCCTTCCCCTGCTTTGACAATTGTGCAACAAGGGATCCAGACCCTGGACCCAGTGTGGGGTGATGAGGGGCTCTGGGCACTCCCGTCCCCCTAGTACTAGGCTGAACCTTTAGGCCAGAGTGTTAGAGGGCTGATGCTTCTTTGTTAGTTTTTCCTAGCTTCCTTAGGGTGAGGGAGGAGGGTAGAAGGGGGAATAAAAGGCAAGAAAAAGGAGATTTCTCATAATAGCTACTTTTGAATAAGGATGCTATCTTTTCACTTCAAGTGCCCAGGTGATCATGCATTCAACAAATTCTTGAGGACCTGTTGATGTCCCAGACACCATTCTAGTTGCTGGGAATTCTATTAAAAATCTCACCCTCCTATGACATTTAAATAGTACCGTCTCAGCTGTGGCCCAGCCTTAACTGCTCTGAGGTACATCCCTGACCTCTGAGAAGTTCATAGTGGTTTGAAAATTACTGACCACCAGAAAGTACTAGAAGCTCTGTTTGTAGAATTTCAGAGATGTAGACTGTGCAGTTGACCATGGTTCTGTAATGGTGTCCCTGGGATTTAGGCTGGGGCTATACACACTATTTGTTCCACCTTGAATTTGCTCCTCCCATGTTCTTTCTGATACTGGAGAAGCACTGGTCATGATTGGGTAAGTGATAAAGAACAGACCAATAGTAAAAATAAAGTTGTTTCCAAAGCCTACTTAACCTATAGCAAGAGATATAAACTAGGTATAAGAGATATTTCTCAAATTTGTCCACTATTAAACATAATGGTGTAGGTGGTCAAGGGAAGCCTGGCATTTCTTAGAAGTCCATTATCAGCAGAATGGTAAAAAAAAATTATCATAATTCAGATTCATTTGGCCCTTGTGCTAGTGAACATAATGAATGGTTTAAATTAGCGTCATGAAGAAAATGTCTTCTCCATGACTAATATATAACAAGAGAAATTGTAATGGGAGAAATTTTAAGGCAGCAATTTATACTGTTATTCCTTACAAGTGATTTATTTGACCATTATGAAGCTGCCCTTTGCCTAGTTTGAAATATTAATATCTTGAAAGAGTTGATATTATTTCTATATCTATATCATTTCTATATCTAGCTGCCTTCTGTGGCTCTGTCCTCCTGGGCTTGCGTCAGTAAGATTTAGTGACCTCACTGGTATGTGATGGTTGGTGACAGTACTAATTAAAGAGGACAGAATGGAACAGATGGCTTCTAATTCCACAAAGTGAAGAGCAGCAGTATGACACAGTGCTACAGCGTTCAACAGGCCACTGCCACCTGAGAGCCCTTCCTTGCGTTTTATTGGTCACAGAAATTCTGTTCAAATCAACAAAACCCAACAGAGCTCCTAGCTTTGTGCTAGGAGCTATAATTGTAATTCTAGATCAGAAGGCAAAGTCTGTTTGAGTTAGCCTTAAAATTGGAAGTTGTAATTTTACGTTATTGGGAGAAAACCCCTTATTGTTGGCCTTTCTGTGTGATGGAGTTGTAATGCTGGTCCGCCCCCTTGCAGGTAAAAAGGGAGTGTACATGACTGATATAACCCCTCAAGGTGTGGCTATGAAAGCTGGTGTCCTGGCTGGCGATCACTTGATTGAAGTAAATGGAGAGAATGTGGAAGACGCCAGCCATGACGAAGTGGTTGCAAAGGTATAGCCCAAAGGAGCGCTTTTCTTACCTTTCACTCTACTCTTCTTGGAAGTGGCAGGGAGACAGGAATGGTAGTTTATGATGAAAGGAAAAGAATGATGGGATGTTCATCCTTTGTATTAAGAGTGAATAGACTCACTAGTGGTGTCAGCGGTGTTAGCACAGGTTTTGGAACAAGGCTAGTTTCATGTTATTTCAAAGAAAAGTGTTCTAAAGAACTGAACTTTATCTTTTGGATCGTATTTGTACCTGATTGGAAGCCCCCTCTGAATTTACAACAAATTCAGTGTTTTACTAGAATGTTTTAATTCAAGCCGGCACGTAACCAATGTGATGATGAATACAGAGCTACACGTGGCGGGTGTCGGAAGACCTCTCACCCCAAGTCTTATGTCCCAGCATGGGTCCATGACACATGGATTATACTCTCAGGTTTTCCTTTGAGTTCATGTGGAACTGTGAAAACTGACCAACTCCTCTGATAGAATCATTTTTTCACAGTAGACCTTTACTTTCTTTTCCAAACTCCTTCTCTAAACATAAGTACTTCTCTTAAGTACCTTTCTGGGTTTTCTGAACTCTAGCTCTAACTTGGGTTCAGTTAGCATCTGTGTGGGTGAGGTCATACTTAACAAGGGGAAAAACAACTGTGGAAGTGGAGATAGATAACTACCAGTGAGGTGGCAGGAACTAGTATTATAGTTGGGCCTTTCATTCCATATTTTCTGTTGAATCTAGAGAATGTGCGCCTCTGCACAGCCGTTCTCCTACTTCCCAGAGCCGTTCTGGGGGATCACAGTCGTCTTACTGTGTGTGCTGTTCCAGGTGAAGAGCTCTGGAGACCGCGTCATGTTCCTGCTGGTGGACAAGGAGACTGACAAGCTCCACACTGAGCAGAAGATCAAATTCAGGAGAGAGACCGCCAGTTTGAAACTGCTACCCCACCAGCCCCGGCTTGTGAAGATGAAGAAGGGAAGCAACGGCTATGGTTTCTACCTAAGGGCAGGCCCAGAACAGAAAGGTAAAGCACCAGAGGAGCAGAAAACTTGACAGCACAACTGTCTAATTCTTCATCCTAGGCTGACTCCAGAGTTCTGTTAAGCCCCCCAAATCCCTACCAGCTGCATGGGGGGACAGTAGGAGACTAGAAAGCATAGCTGGGTCGTTTCCCATGGGGGCCTGATGATGCGTATCTCAGGGTTTCCTTAGCAGAATGATAAAGCAGAATTTTGGATCTGGGCAGTTGTATGCTATAAATTTTCTCTCTGGGGAAAAGAAACAATAACAACAACAACCCTAATTTGTAGTATTTGCTGTTTCTTGTTTTTAAATTTCTTCTGGTGGTACAAATACTCCCATTACATCTGATTTCAAGGTACCAATGTGCTGTCACAGAATGCAAAGTTGAGAAGTATCAAAGAGAATTGGTTCTCACGAGCTTGTACGAGCCAGCTCCAGTCCGCCACTAGATCTGAGGCCGAGACGTGGGCTGGAATCTGGGAATCAAATAGAACCAGGAATCTTTCTGGTTCCTTGTAACTCAACAAGAAAAGAACTACAGTCCTTCTAGGGAAGCTCAGTATATAAAAGAATGCAAGTTCAGGCCATTTGCAAATTGTTTTCTTCCAGAAGTTGTTATTTTCTGTTCACTATGTATATTTGAATTAGTCAAATATTAATTTGATTCGTGTTATATGAAAGCATCTTCAGGGCCTTAGAGAATATCAGGTGGATCAAACAGGAATTCCCCAGTCAAGGAGCCTCCTATTTAGTAGAGGAGAAATAACACATATGGCCATAACTGAAAGTAGTTGTGAGGAGAACCTTAAAATGGGTTAGATAAAGTACTTTTGGAATTCAAGGTTGGAACACATTTTTCTTAAAGAGTACTGGAAGACCTCAGAGTAGAGATAGCACCTGAACTCAGGCTTTGTAGTATGAATAGAATTTGGACAAACAGATGGCATGCGGTCAACAAAGTCCATTCATTCCATGAGAATAGGACTGTGTGAACAAAGCAGGGAAACATGGGCACCGTTTGATTGGCATCTAACGTGTAGCACAGAAAACCATGCTAAAAAGATAGGTTGCAGAAAAATGATGAAGGACCTTTAATGCCAGGTTGAAGAGCTTAGACTTGGCTTTGTGGTTGATGGGGAGTTAAAAGTTTTTTCAATAGTGTGATAAGAAAAAATTAAGCCTACAGCACCGTGGGGGCTTTACACATCTCAAACAGAATCCTAATAATTCTACAAGAAGAATTTCTGAAGTTGAGGGCTTGGAGAAGATACCGTAATTATTATAAGGTCAAATAGTTGTGGTTTAACTGGGACCAAACTCAGGTCTGCTGAGTTCTAAAGCCTACGCTCATGCTGTTGCACCAGGGAATGACTTGGTCAGACATTGCTTCAAGAAGAATCTGAAGGCAGATCTGTATTGGGAAAGGCAGGGATTAGGGAGAGGGAGGGAAATTCATAACTGAAGGTAGGTAGAATTTGAGGCAGGGACTAATACCTCCTGCATTTAGGGTAGAGGAAGTGGAACCAGAGAAGAGGAGATGTGTCAAATACTAAGGTAGCATCAAAGGACCTAGCAGTTGATTAGAATATGGGGAGCGACACTGAGGAAGACTTGTTGCTAAATGGCAGTGACTGGGGTGCCGGTGCTCCCATGAACAGGTGACTGAGGGGAGCTTTGGGTGGGGGGTGATGGGCAGAGGTGACTTTTGTTTTGCAGATGTTACATTTGAGGGATCAATGGGATACTTAGTTGGAGATGCCCAGCAGCTAGCTGGAAACGTAAAACTGGAGCTTGTTAAAACAGTGGGAGGGACAACAGAAAGCAGTGTGAGAGATCTGACAGCCTCTGGTAAAGACAGTTCAAGTCAGAAGAGGAAGGACGAAGGCTAAAGACACATCCCTGAGGCACGCACACAAACGCATTCAAAGTCGAATGCACCCGATTGCTACTAAAATGCCAGCATGGGTTTCCTACGCTCTGAGTTCTTTGGTTTTGTTCTTTATTCTTTCAACCCCCCTTTTAATGGCTTAGCTTCTACATAGGATGTATGGAAAGGGACTTCCTGGGAACGAGCTGGCTGCTAATGCTTAGCATGTTATTTTGTCAAGATGAAGTCCCAGACACTTTTAATAACATGACTTTTTTCCTTAAGAGCCTTTCATTGGTAATGGCCGAGTTTGTTCCTGGAGTGAGTTCTGGGCAGGGAATAAGGCTGGATAGGGTGCTTACAGGCTTTCTCAGATGCTGGTGGGAGGGGTAGTAGTTAACTTTATTTTATCAGACCCATGGGCTCCAGCAGAAATTCCACAGTTTAACTTAGGGATCCTTCTAATAATTTTACTTAATTTTTGGGGAGGGTAGGTCAAGTCATCAAGGACATAGATCCCGGAAGTCCAGCAGAGGAAGCTGGCTTGAAGAACAATGACCTGGTAGTCGCGGTCAACGGCGAGTCTGTGGAAACCCTGGATCATGACAGTGTGGTGGAAATGATTAGAAAGGGCGGAGATCAGACGTCGCTGCTGGTGGTAGACAAAGAGACGGACGACATGTATAGACTGGTAAATAATTCAAGGCCACATATTCATTCATCAAGGTTGGGTCCACTCCCTCAAGTCCTCAAACTTTGTCTAAGTTACTGCTTTGATTTTCAAACTGGAAAGGGTGTAACAATCATCATTAAGACTGCATTGAAGGTCAAGTTGGTAGAGATAAGAGAATGCCAAGTGGTTGGTACATGAGTTTTAAATCTTTAGATTCAAGATTTTGAAAGAATTTGCAAATGTAACTACAGAATTCCTCTTGCTGATCTGAGAAAAATCTATGAACTTTACCCTGCAAATAGGCAGATGTAGCCCTAACTTTCCCAAATAGGAAACAACTGGATTTTAAATTATAGACCAATAAATTCCATTAACCCCACATAAAAACCTAGAAGGGATTATTAAATTGCTTCTAAGCCCTTAGCAAGGGAATAGAAACATGGATTCACCAAGACTCACTAACCTTAGAGTCACACTAACTTTATTTGCTCTTAACTCTTATCACAATAGATGGTATCTGCAGGTCTTTTTTTTTTTTTAATAATTTTTGAATTTTATCACAAGGACTGAGGTTCTGCCTAGTTTAACAGACATTCAGGGGCCTTCTACGTACTATCTGACTTGCTAGGTGATGGTCACAAAGATGAATTTATTCTATGTGATATACAATAATGTCAGCATCCAAAGGTATATAAATGATAGAGAGGGATATGATAGAGGGTGGTATTAGTCCCTTTTTATAGATTAGCAATTTCTTACTCTATGTTTCATTTTTTAAGTCACTCACCTCATCCAGTATTTGAACCCAAGTTCTTTTGCCAGGTGTGGGGCTTCAATTCACGACCCTGAGAGATCAAGACCTGAGCTGAGATCAAGAGTTGGATGCTTAGTGACTGAGCCACCCAGACACCCCCGAACCTAGGTTCTTACTTCATTCTACCGCATTCCCTCTCAGCACATCTTGATTAGGTTTTTCAAGATACTTGTGTAAAGAAAATTGAAGAGTAAACTGGATGATAAAATGATTTGTGGATTTTAATTAGTTGTACAACCATGCCTGAAGAATAATTGATACCTGAACAATGTCAGTCTGCATAGAAATCTCCAATGGTATTCTGCTTATCTTGAGCAAGTTTATTATCAAATTTGGAAACATGGAAAACACTTAACATTCTTAAGTCATACAGATGGCTTAATGTGTTGATGGGTAATTGATTAATAAGAGATTATAATATTCAAAATATCCAGTTAGGATAGAAAGAATAAAAACTAATAAGTTTAAGTTTAAACAGGAATAAATTTCACATGCTAATTTAAAACTAAATTATATGAATACCAAATGGTGAGACCTAATTTGAGAACTATAAAAACAAAAGACCAGAAACCTGATGATATTCTACTGCCCTCACCCCAAAAAGGCAATTTAAAGTTACCTACACTTGGCTTTGGAGAGGATAATTGGTCAGACTAGTAATGTATTTTTGGGCAAGTTACCCTTCCTGTACTTGTTTCCTTAGTTGTAAAATGGGGATGCCTACTGTGAAGTGTGATCTGAGCTAATATTTAGAGTATTCAGAATAATGCGTGGCACATAGAAATGTGGTTTAAGTCAACGTCATGTCCAGTTCTGAGAACATGACTATAAGAAGTCCAGTATCGAGAAAGGTAGCTGGAGCAGACGTTCTAGAAATCACCATGTGAGTATTGAGCTTGAATAAGCATACACTTTTGGGGAGAAAAGGAGAATATCTTCAAGAATTCAAAAAGCTGGGGGCCCTGGGTGGCTCAGTTGGTTAAGCTTCTGACTTTGGCTCAGGTTATGATCTCAGGTTTGTGAGTTTGAGCCCTGCGTTGAGCCCTGCACTGACAGCTCAGAGCCTGGAGCCTGCTTCGGATTCTGTCTCCCTCTCTCTCTGCCTCGCCCCTCCCTGCTCATGCTCTGTCCCTCTCTTTAAAAAATAAACATAAAAATAAAAAAGGAATTCAAAAGGCTAAGTGGTAACTATGTAAGGTGACAGATATGTTAATTAACTTGATTGTGGTGATCACTTCACAGTGTGTATGTATATCAAACCACACTGTAGATACACCTTGAATGTATACGGTTTGTCAATCACACATTAATAAAGCTGGAAAAAACATGAAGCACACATTGACACACTTGGAAGTAGAAATAGATAATTCCACAATAATAGTTGGGAGACTCCTCATTCTCAATCTTGGATAGAGCCACCAGACAGAAGATAAGGAACTCAAGGACTTGAACCAAATTAACTAGATCTAACAAATACAGAGCACACTCTACCAGACAACAAAACACATTCTTTCTAAGTGCACATAGGACATTCTCTGGGATAAACCATATGTTAGACCACAGATTAAGTCACAATAACCAAAAGATGGAATCAACTCAAGTGTCCACTGACAGATGAATGGATTTTTAGAATGTGGTAAATATAGTGTGTGCATATATAGATGCATATAAAAGAATTCAGAAGGCTATTATGTGAGAAGTCCTTATTTTTGAGGTGTTCTATAGGGCATAGATCAACTAAATGGAGAATGTATAGGGAGCTAGCTTTTGGCTTAAGGACAGCTGAAGCTGCTAGGAGCAGTTCTCACTTATATTAGTGAGAACTTTGAAAAAGACACCCTCTCCATCTTCCTCCCCTTCCCTTCACCCCCTCTAAAGCAGGTTCTACACAGGGGTCAGTGGATCTTTGAGATATAACCATAAATGAAACGAACACCTAAACTGGTTCCTGGCACATACTAGGCACCCTGATATCTGAAAGTGAATAAAAACTCACTAAGTGTTTAATGTTACTGTACTTGTCCTCAGTATTAGCTGCTATGATCACATACAGTTGATTTGCCTTTGTGTAGTGATTTTATTTTATTAATTTTTATATAATTTATTATCAAATTGGATAACATACAGTATGTACAGTGTGCTCTTGGTTTTGGGGGTAGATTCATCACTTATATACAACACCCAGTGCTCATCGCAACAAGTGCCCTCCTTAATGGTCATCACCCATTTTCCTCTCTCCTCCAACCCCCATCAACCCTCAGTTTGTTCTCTGTATTTTAAGAGTCTCTTATGGTTTGCCTCCCTCCCTCTTTGTAACTATTTTCCCCTTCCCTTTCCCCATGGTCTTCTGTTAAGTTTCTCCTGTTCCACATATGAATGAAAACATGAAATCTGTCTGATTTCACTTAGCATAATATTTTCCAATTCCATCCACACTGCTGCAAATAGCAGGATTTCATTCTTTCTCATTGCCATGTAGTATTCCATTATATATATAAACCACATCTTTTTTATCCATTCATCAGTTGATGGACATTTAGGCTGTTGTTGAAAGCACTGCTATAAACATTGGGGTATATGTGCCCTTATGCATCAGCACTCCTGTAACCTTTGGATAAATTCCTAGTAGTGCTATTGCTGGGTTGTAGGGTAGTTCTATTTTTAATTTTTTGAGGAACTCCACACTGTTTTCCAGAATGGCTATACCAGTTTGTATTCCCACCAACAGTGCAAGAGGGTTCCCATTTCTCCACATCTGCACCAGCATCTATTATTTCCTGAGTTGTTAATTTTAGCCACTCTGACTGGCGTGAGGTGGTATCTCAGTGTGGTTCTGATTTGTATTTCCCTGATGCTGAGTGGGGTCGAGCATCTTTTCATGTGTCTGTTGGCCATCTGGATGTCCTCTTTGGAGAAGTGTCTGTTCATGTCTTCTGCCCATTTCTTCACAGGATTGTTTTCATGTATTGAGTTTGGTAAGTTCATTATAGATTTTGGATACTAACCCTTTATCTGATAAGTCATTTGCAAGTATCTTTTCCCATTCTGTCGGTTGCCTTTTGGTTTTGTTGATTATTTCCTTTGCGGTGCAGAAGCTTTTTATCTTGATGAGGTCCCAATAGTTCATTTTTGCTTTAAATACCCTTTCCTTTGGAGACATGATGAGAAAGAAATTGCTGTGGCTGAGGTCAAAGAGGTTGTTTTCTCCTCTAGGGATTTGATAGTTTCTCGTCTCACATGTAGGTCTTTCATCCATTTTGAGTTTATTTTTGTAAGGAAGTGATCTAGTTTCATTCTTCTGCATGTTACTGTCCAGTTCTCCCAGCACCATTTGCTAAAGAGACTGTCTTTTTTCTATTGGATACTCTTTCCTGCTTTGTCAAAGATTAGTAGGCTATACATTTGGGTCCAGTTCTGGGTTCTCTATTCCATTCCATTGGTCTATGTGTCTGTTTTTGTGCTAACACCATACTGTCTTGATGATTACAGCTAAAGTCTGGGATTGTGATGCCTCCTGCTTTGGATTTCTTTTTCAACATTATTTTGGCTATTCGGGGTCTTTTGTGGTTCCATGTGAATTTTAGGATTGTTTGTTCTAGCTTTGAGAAGAATGCTGATGCAATTTTGATTGGGATTGCATTGAATGTATAGATTGCTTTGGGTAGTATTGACATTTTAACAATATTTATGTTTTTCCATTTGTGTCTTCTTCAATTTTCTTCATAAGTTTTCTATAGTTTTCATCATACAGATCTTTTATATCTTTGGTTAGGTTTATTCCTAGGTATTTTATGGTTTTTGGTGCAATTGTAAATTCATTGTTGTTATTTCATTGTTGTTATATAGAAATGCATCCAATTTCTGTACATTGATTTTGTACCCTGTGACTTTGCTGAATTCATGGATCAGTTCTAGCAAGCCTTTTGGTGGAGTCTGTCAGGTTTTCCACATAGAGTATCATGTTGTCTGCGAAAAGTGGAAGTTTGAGTTCTTCTTTGCCAGTTTTGATGACTTGTATTTCATTTGTTGTCTGATTGCTGATGCTGGGACTTCCAGCACTGTGTTAAAGAACAGTGGTGAGAGTGGACATCCCTGTCGTGTTCCTGATCTCAGGGGGAAAGCTCTCAGTTTTTCCCCATTGAGGATGATATTAGCTGTGGGCTTTTCATAAATGGCTTTTATGATGTTTAGATATGTTCCTTCTATTCTGACTTTCTTGAGGGTCTTTATTAAGAAAGATGCTGTATTATGTCAAATGCTTTTTTCTGAATCTATTGACAGGATCATATGGTTCTTATCCTTTCTTTTATTAATGTGGTGTATCACATTGATTGCTTTGCGAAAATTGAACCAGCCCTGCAGCCCAGGAATGAATCCCACTTGATCATGGTGAATAATTCTTTCTATATGCTGTTGAATTCGACTTGCTAGTATCTCGTGGAGTATTTCTGCATCATGTTCACCAGGGATATTGGCCTGTAATTCTCCTTTTTTTGTGGGGTCTCTTTCTGGTTTGGGAATCAAGGTAATGCTGGCTGAACTTTCCACATCTTAAGGACAGAAAGATATGTGTAACATTTGCAAGTATATCGCTGTAAGGTCTGAAATGTAATTGAATTGGGTAACTACGAGGTTCTTGGCTACTCTTATTTAGAAAAGAAAATGTGGTTTTGTGGTTAGTAAGAGAGATGATAACCAGAGGACCCCAATCTAATTTTAGCCAGGCTTCTCAACAGCATGATTTGGGGGCAGAGCACACATTGTCCTCACTTTCAATTGCCTGATTTTCTACTCATTGCCTAATAAATGTCCTGAACACACATGGGCAGCAATTTAACTGCTGATCCAGGATCTTACCATATTCAAATCTACCTTTTTGATTCTCTCAATTAAATACCAGTCTACCAAGCTATTAATTCTATTAAAAAATAGTCATATGTTTCCTGTGCTATATGCCTCTTTTGTATTCAAGACCATCACCCACTCTTCTTCACATGGTTAGGGAGATGAGATGGATTAAAAGTATTTAAAGATGGTAAGGAGTTTGGCATAGCAGAAGTGTCAATTAATAACAAAATGAGTATAACAAATTAGGACATGTACTAAGATGGTGTGTACTTTCTCTGGCGTGTTTAAGGAGCTCTGAAGACCATCTGACTGAAGGGGAAGGGCTAGATGAACCTAGGATGCCTGAGCCACAGGGCAAGTCACTCAATGTGTGTGAAGCTTTGACAACATTCTGTACTGCTTTTATCTTATGTATATGCATATTTGGTTACACGTTTATACACATTACTCCATGACCAAGCTCAATATTTCTTTATACCTTTTCTGGTTGGGATGGTAGAGAAATTTTACTGCCCCTCAATCAGATGAACCTATAAGAGTTGTGGACCATGTATGCCATCTTGTAAATTAAGCTAGCACATTTAATAAAGTATAACTACACATATTTACAACTTATGTGTTTTTTTTTCCCCCTTTACTTTCCAAAGGCTCATTTTTCTCCATTTCTCTACTATCAAAGTCAAGAACTTCCTAATGGTTCTGTCAAGGAGGCTCCAGCCCCAGCTCCAGCTCTGGCTCCGGCTCTGGCTTCTCTGGAGGTTTCAAGTCCAGATACTACAGAGGAAGTAGGAGATCATAAGCCTAAACTCTGCCGGCTGGTTAAAGGTGAAAATGGCTATGGCTTTCACTTAAACGCAATTCAGGGTCGGCCAGGCTCGTTCATCAAAGAGGTATGGTAATCTGGTTCTAGCAACCCAATGAACACACCACAGTTAGAGGAGTCCTAGCCTCTCCCACTCACTGACGGCTTAGGGTCTTTTGTTTTTCTTAAACATCTGTCTTTAGGTACTTTCAAATCAAATAGAGTGAATCAGCATGACTGTGGTTGGCAGTCACTACCAAGTCTGATTGGGAATAATACTTATTTATTCCTATGCATTTGGCATAATGCCCCCAGCCTGTAGGGACTGACAGTGAGACTATCCCCATTCCTCTCAAGTTGGGAACGAAGAAAGGGAACCTGTGAAATCTAATTAATATTCCAACCCAGAAGACATACAATACGGTACTCAATCACTGAAATGCTACTTGGTATTTTCTTCTGGTGATCTTAATGATTTCTTAAAAATTGAAGTATAGTTGACAAACAATGTTATATTAATTTCAGGTGTACAATATAGCATTTCCACAATTATATGCATTACAAATTCTCATCATTGGTAAGTGTAGTTACCACTGTCACCATATAGTTATTAACTATTGTTGACCACATTCCCTACGCTGTACTTTAGTTCCTGTGGTTTGTTTTACAACTGGAAGCTTGTACTTCTTAATCCTCTTTGCCTGTTTTGCCCATATCCCTCATCTGCCTCTGCTTTGGCAACCACTAATTTTTTCTCTTGATTTGAATCTGTTTGTTTTGTTTCTTGCATTCTATATACAAGTGAAATCATAAGGCTGATTTCTGTCGGACTTTGGTCCATCAATGTTGTGAATCACAAGATTTTATTCTTTTTTTATGGCCAAGTAATATTCCATTGTGGATCCCCCCCCCCATCATCTTTATCCTTTCACCTATCAATGGACACTTAGGTGGCTGTAAACATAGGGTGCATAGATCTTTTCAATTGGTGTTTTTGTTTTCTTCAGGTAAATACTGGAAAGTGAATTCCCTGGATCCTATGGTGTTTCTATTTTCAATTTTTTTTGAAGACTTTCCATACTGTTTTCCATAGTGGCTGTGCCAATTTACATTCCCACCCACAGTGCACAGCGGTTCCTTCCCTTTTCTCCACATCCTTGCTGATACTGGTTATTTCTTACCTTTTTATACTAGCTTTTCTGATAGGTGTGAGGTGATACTCATTGTGGTTTTGATTTGCACTTTCCTGATTAATAATGTTGAGCATCTTTTCATGTGTTTCTTGGCCGTGCATGTGTCATCTTTGGAAAAATGCCTATCCAGGTCTTCTGTGCATTTCTTCATTGGATTATTTGTTGTATACGTTCTTTACATATTTTGGATATTAACCCGTCATTGGATATATCATTTGCAAATATCTTCTCCATTCAGTAGGTTGCCCTTTAATTTTGTTGATGCTTTCCTCTACTCTGAAAAAGCCTTTTAGTTTGATATAGTCTAAGTAGTTTCTTTTTGCTTTAATTTCCCTTGCCTGAGGAGGCAGATCTAGAAAAATGTCACTAAGGTCGATGCCAGAGTAAATACTGCCTGTGTTTCCTTCTAGGAGTTTTACGATCTCAGGTCTCCCATTTAGGTCTTTAATCCATTTTGAGCTTATTTTTATATATGGTATGAGGAGGTGGTCCAGTTTTCCCAGCACCGTTTATTGAAGAGACTGTCTTCTCCCCTCCTTTGTTGTAGGTTAATTGACCATATAAGCGTGAGTTTATTTCTGGGATCTCTGTTCCATTGATCCATGTGTCTGTTTTTGTGCCAGTACTACACTGCATTGATTACAGTAGCTTTGAGTATACCTTCAAATCTGGGATTGTGAGACCCCCAGCTTTGTTCTTTTTAAGATTGTTTATCTATTTGGGATCTTTGTGGTTCCATACACATTTTAGAATCTCTTGTTCTAGTTCAGAGAAAACCACTCTTAGAATTTTGATAGGGGTTGTATGGAATCTGTAGGTTGCTTTGGGTAGTATGAATATTTTAACAATATTCTTCCAATCTATAAGCTTGGAATATCTTCCCATTTAAGTGTGCCATCATCACATTCATCTGCATTTTATAGTTTTCAGAGTACAGGTTTTTCAAACTTCCTTCATAACTTCCTTGATTAAACTTACTCTGTATTTTATTCTCTTTAATGGAATTGTAAATGAGATTGTTTTATAAATTTCTCTTTCTGCTACTTTGTTATTAGTGCAGAGCAACACAACAGATTTATGTATATTACTGTTTTAACTTTTGAAACTTTATTGAATTCATTTACTCTAATAGTTTTTGGTGGAGTCTTTAGGGTTTCCTACATATAGTCTCATGTCTTCTGCAAATAGTGACAGTTTTAGTTTTTCCTTGCCAATTTGGATGTCTCTTATATTTGTTCCTTTTCTGATTTTGGCTGTTAGAATGTTCAGTACAACATGAAATAAAGGCGGTAAGAGTGGACATCCTTGTCTTCCTCCTGATCTTAGAGGAAAAGCTTTCAGCTGTTCACCATTGACTATGTTAACTGGGGGTCTGTCATATAGGTTCTTTTTATTTCTTTTTTATTTTTTTAATGTTTTTTTTAAAATTTATTTCTTGAGAGACAGAGAGAGACAGCACGAGCGGGGGAGGGTCAGAGAGAGAGAGGGAGATACAGAATGTGAAGCAGGCTCCAGGCTCTGTGCTAGCTGTCAGCACAGAGCCCGATGTGGGGCTCGAACCACTAACCATTGAGATCATGACCTGAGTCGAAGCCAGATGCTTAACTGACTGAGCCACCCAGGTGCCCCTGTCATATAGGTTCTTAATTATGTTGAGGTATGTTCCCTCTAAGCCCTCTTTATTAAGTTTTTTCATGCTGAATGTTGTCAAATGTTTTTTCTGCATCTATTGAGATGGTCATTGGATTTTTAACTCTCATTTTGTTAATGTGGTGTATCACATTAATTTGTGGATATTGAACCAATTTTGCATCCTTGGAATAAATCCCACTTGACTGTGGTTAATGATCCTTTTAATGTGTCGTAGAATTTGGTCAGTTAATATTTTGAGGATTTTTGCATTTATGTTCATCAGGAATAGTGGTGTGTAATTCTCTGTGTGTGGTGTGTTTGTCTGGTTTTGGTGTCAGGGTAATGCTGGCCTTGTAAAATGAATTCAGAAGCTTTCCATCCTCTTCTTTTTTTTTTGGAATACTTTGAGGAGGATAGGTATTAACTCTTCTTTAAATGTTTGGTAGAATTCACCTGTGAAGCCATCTTGTCCTGGACTTCTGTTTGTTGAGAGTTTCTGATTCCTTCTTCAATTTGTTATCTGTAATCAGTCTGCGCAGACTTTATTTTTTCCTGACTCAGTCTTAGAAGATTCTGTTTCCAGAACTGTATCTATTTCTTCTAGGTTGTCCAATTTATTTATTTTTATTGAAGTATAGTTGACATATATTAGTGACATAGTGATTCAACAACTCAACCAACAACTGTCACTGGACAACACTATTACAATATTATTGACCATGTTCCTGATGCTGTACCTTTTATCATGTTACTTGTTCATTCTATAATTGGAATCCTGCATCTCCTACTCTCCTTCACCCATTCTATCACCCCAATTCCTTCCCCTTTGGCAACCATCAGTTTATTCTCTATGGATCTGTTTCTGTTTTTTTTTTTTTTTTTTTGATCCCACATATAAGTGAATATGTGGTATTTGTTTTCTTTTATTTTACCTTTAGGCCCATCCATGTTGCCTCAAATGGCAGATTTATTTTTCTTTTTTTATAGCTGAGTAATGGACAGTTAGGTTGTTTCCATATTTTGGTTATTGTAATTAATACTGCTATAAACATAGGGTTGCATGTATCTTTTCAAATTAGTGTTTCCAGTTTCTTTGGGTAAATACCTAGGAGTGGAATTACTGGAACCTATGGTATTTCTATTTTCAATGTTTTGAAGAACCTCCACACTGTTTACCATAGTTGTTGTACCAGTTTAGTTTACATTCTCCCGAACAATGCATGAATGTTCCTTTTTCTCCACATCCTTGCGGATACTTGTTTTTATTTTAACCATTCTGACAGGTGTGAGGATGAAATCAAAATGTGGTTTTGATTTGTGTTTTCCTGATCATTAGTGATGTTGAGCACCCTTTCCTGTGCCTTGTCAGCTATCTATATGTCTTTGGAAAAATGTCCATTCATGGCCTCTGCCCAATTCTTCTTTTTTTCTTCTCTTTCCTCTTTTTCTTTTAGGTATGTATGTATGTATGTATGTATGTATGTATGTATGTGTGTATTATTGTCAAGTTGGTTTCCATATAACAGTGCTTATTGCAGCAAGTGACCTCCTTCATGCCCGTCACCTCTTTTCCTTTCTCTCCCACCCCCATCAACCCTCAGTTTGTTCTCAGTATTTAAGAGTCTCTTATGGTTTGCTTCCCTCCTTTTCCTTATCTATTTTTTTCCCACCCCCTTCCCCATGGTCCTCTGTTAAGATTCTCCTCTTTCACATGAGTGCAAACATATGGTATCTGTCCTTCTCCGCCTGATTTATTTCGCTTAGCATGACACCCTCAAGGTCCATCCACTTTCCTACAAATGGCCAGATTTCATTCTTTCTCATTGCCATGTAGTATACCATTATATACACAAACCACATCTTCTTGATCCACTCATCAGTTGATGGACATTAAGGCTTCCTCCATGATTTGGCTATTGTTGAAAGTGCTGTATGAACACTGGGGTATGTATGCCCCTATACATCAGCACTCCTGTATCCCCTGGGTAAATTCCTAGTAGTGCTATTGCTGGGTCATAGAAGAGTTCTATTGTTAAATTTTTGAGAAACCTCCACACTGTTTCTAAAGTGGCTGCACCAGTTTACATTCCCACCAACAGTGTAGGAGGGTGCCCATTTCTCCACATCCTCACCAGCATCTTTAGTCTCCTGATTTGTTCATTTTAGCCACTCTAACTGGTGTGAGGTGGTATGGCAGTGTGGTTTTGATTTGTATTTCCCTGATGATAAGTGAGGTTGAGCAACATTTCATGGGTCTGTTGGCCTTCTGGATGTCCTCTTTGGAGAAGTGTCTGTTCAGGTCTTCTGCCCATTTCTTCACTGGATTATTTGCTTTTCAGGTGTAGAGTTTGTGAGTTCCTTGTAGATTTTGGATACTAGCCCTTTATCCAATATGTCATTTGAAACTACCCTTTCCCATTCTGTTGGTTGCCTATTAGCTCTATTGATTGTTTCCTTTCCAGTGCAGAATCTTTTTATCTTGATGAGGTCCCAATAGTTCGTTTTTGCTCTTGATTCTCTTGCCTTTGGGGATGTGCCGAGTAGGAAATCGCTGTGGTTGAGGTCAAGGAGGTGGTTTCCTACTTTCTCCTTGAGGGTTTTGGTGGTTTCTTGTCTCACATTCAGGCCCTTCATCCATTTTGAGTTTATTTTTGTGTACGGTGTAAGAAAGTGGTCCAGTTTCATTCTACTGCATGTTGCTGTCCAGTTCTCCCAGCACCATCTGTTAAAGAGGCTGTCTTTTTTCCACTGGATACTCTTTTCTGCTTTGTCAAAAAGTAATTGACCATTCATTTGTGGGTCCAGTTCTGGGTTCTCTATTCCATTGGTCTATGTGTCTGTTTTTTTTCCAATATTATACTGTCTTGTTGATTACAGCTTTGTAGTAGAGGCTAAAGTCTGGGATTGTGATGCCTCCTGTTTTGGTTTTCTTCTTCAATATTATTTTGGCTATTCAGGATCTTTCATGGTTCCATATGAATTTTAGGATTGTTCTAGCTTTGAGAACAATGTTGGTGCAATTTTGATTGGGATTGCATTGAATGTGTAAATTGCTTTGGGTGGTATTGACATTTTAACAGTATTTGTTGTTCTAATCCATGAGCGTGGAATATTTTTCCATTTCTTTGTGTCTTCTTCAGTTTTTTTCACCAGTTTTCTATAGTTTTCATCATCCAGATCTTTTACATCTTTGGTTATATTTATTCCTAGCTATTTTATGGTTTTTGGTGCAATTGTGAATGGGATCAGTTTCTTGATTTCTCTTTCTGTTGCTTCATTATTGGTGTATAAAAATGCAACCGATTTCTGTATGTAGATTTTGTACCTTGTGACTTTGCTGAATTCATGGATCAGTTCTAGCAAGACTTTTGGTGGAGTCTGTCGGATTTTCCACGTAGAGTATCATGTCGTCTTCAAAAAGTGGAAGTTTGACTTTCTTCTTTGCCAGTTTTGATGACTTGTATTTCATTTGTTGTCTGATTGCTGATGCTAGGACTTCCAGCACTGTGTTAAACAACAGTGGTGAGAGTGGACATCCCTGTCGTGTTCCTGATCTCAGGGGGGAAAGCTCTCAGTTTTTCCCCATTGAGGATGATATTAGCTGTGGGATTTTCATAAATGGCTTTTATGATGTTTAGATATGTTCCTTCTATTCTGACTTTCTTGAGGGTCTTTATTAAGAAAGATGCTCTATTTTGTCAAAAATTTTTTTGCATCTTTCAACAGGATTATATGGTTTTTATCTTTTCTTTGTTAATGTGATGTATCATATTGATTGATTTGTGAATATTGAACCAGCCCTGCAGCCCAGGAGTGAATCCCACTTGATCATGGTGGATAATTCTTTTTATGTGCTGTCGAATTCGATTTGCTAGCATCGTGTTGAGTATTTTTGCATCAGTATTCATCAAAGATATTGGTCTGTAGTTCTCTTTTTTTGCTGGGTCTCTGTCTGGTTTGGGAATCAGAGTGATGCTGGCTTCGTCGAAGGAGTCCAGAAGTTTTCCTTCCATTTCTATTTTTTGGAATAGCTTGAGAATAGGTATTAACTCTGATTTAAATGTCTGGTAGAATTCCCTAAGGAAGCCATCTGGCCCAGGACTCTTATTTGTTGGGAAATTTTTGATAACTGATTGAATTTCTTCACTGGTTATGGGTCTGTTCAGGTTTTCTATCTCTTCCTGTTTGAATTTTGGTAGTGCTTGTGTGTTTAGGAATTTGTTCATTTCTTCAAGGTTTTCCAGTTTGTTGGCATATAATTTTTCATAGTATTCCCTCATAACTGCTGTATTTCTGAGGAATTGGTTATAGTAGATCCATTTTCATTCGTGATTTTGTCTATTTGGGTGCTCTTTTCTTTTTGAGAAGCCTGGCTAGAGATTTATCAATTTTGCTTATTCTTTCAAAAAACGAACTCTTGGTTTCATTGATCTGTTCGTGTGTGTGTGTGTTGTGTGTTTTATTCTATATTGTTTATTCCTGCTCTGGTCTTTATTTCTCTTCTTCTGCTGGGTTTGGGGTGCTTTTGCTGCTCTCCTTCTAGTTCCTTTAGGTGTGCTGATAGATTTTGTATTTGCGTTTTTTTCTAGTCTCGTGAAATAGGCCTGGATTGCAATATACTTTCCTCTTAGGACTGACTTTGCTGCATCCCAAAGCGTTTGAATTGTTGTATTTTCATTTTCATTTGTTTCCATATATATTTAAATTTCTTCTCTAATTGTCTAATTGGCCCATTCGTTCTTTAGTAGGGTGTTCTTTAACCTCCATGTTTTTGGAGATTTTTCAGACTTTTTCCTGTGGTTGATTTCAAGTTTTATAGCATTATGATCCAAAAGTGTGCATGGTATGATCTCAATTCTTTTATATTTATGACGATTGTTTTATGACCCAGTATGTGGTCTATCTTGGAGAATGTACCATGTGCACTTGAGGAGAAAGTGAATTCCATAGTCTCAGGATGTAGAGTTCTAAATTTATCTGTCAAATCCATCTGTTCCAATGTGTGGTTGAGGTCCATTGTTTCCTTAGTGATTTTCTGTCTAGTTGATCTATCCATTGCTGTAAGTGTTAAATTACAGGAGTGTTAAAATCCCCTGCAATTAGCACATTCTTATCAATAAGATTGTTTCTGTTTGTGATTAACTCTTTATGTGTTTGGGTGCTTCCAAATTCGGTGCATAGATGTTTATAATTGTTAGCTTTTCCTGATGGATAGACCCTGTAATTATTATATATATAATGCCCTTCTTCATCTCTTATTACTGGCTTTAAAGTCCAGTTTTTCTGATGTAAGTATGGCTACTCCAGCTTTCTTTTGATTTCCAGTCGTATGATAGATATTTCTCCATCCTCTTACTTTCAAACTGAAGGTGTCTTCAGGTCTAAAATGAGTCTCTTAGGAGGGCACTTGTGGGGAAGAGCACTGGGTGTTGTATGGAAACTAATTTGACAATAAACTACTTAAAAAATGCGTCTCTTGTAGACAGCAAATAAATGGATTTTATTTATTTTTTTATCCATTCTGCTACCCTATGTCTTTTGATTGGAGCATCTAGTCCATTTACATTCAGTGTTATTATTGAAAAATATGGATTTAGAGTCATTGTGTTCTCTATAGTGTTAATGCTTATAGTTGTGTCTCTGGTGTCTTGTATTCCTTGCAAGATTTCCCTCATAGAGTCCCTGTAAGGATTTCTTGTAGGGATGGTTTGGTAGTGACGAATTCATTCAATTTTTGTTTGTTTGTGAAAACCTTTATCTCTCCATCTATTCTGAATGACAGGCTTGCTAGATAAAAGATTCTTGGCTGCATATTTTTTCTGTTCATCACATTGAAGATTTTCTGCCATTCCTTTCTGGCCTGCCAAGTTTCAGTAGATCGGTCTGCAACCACCCTGATATGTCTCCCTTTGTATGTTAGGCCCCTTTTATCCCTAGCTGCTTTCAAAATTCTCACTTTATCCTTATATTATCCAGTTTCATTATGATATGTCATGTTGAAGGTCAATTCATGTTATGTCTGAGGGGAGTTCTCTGTGCCTCTTGGATTTCAATGTCTATTTCTTTCCCCAGACTGGGTAAGTTCTCCTTCAGCACCTTTCTTTCTTCTTCAGGAATTCCTATGATATGGATATTGTTCCATTTGATTGTATCACTCAGTTCCCGAATTCTCCTTTCATGCTACTAGATCAGTTTATCTTTTTCTTAGCTTTGTCTATTATTATGTCTTCTAATTCATCTATTCTCCTCTCTGCCTTTTCAATCCATGCAGTGGCAGCCTTCATTTTATTATGTACCTGATTTATAGCCTTTTTAAATTTGTCACAACTATTTTTAAGGTTCATAGTCTTTATAGCAATATCTTCTCTGATGGCTTCTATGTTTTTTCAAGCCCACTGATTAATTTTATGACAATTATTCTAAATTCTTGCTCATTATGTTGCTTATATCTGTTTTGAGCAACTCTGTAGCTGTGACTTCTTCCTGGAATTTCTTTAGAGGAGAGTTTTTCTGTTTCATCATTTTGGCCGGCTGTCTCTTGTCAGTTTTAAAAGCTTGTTATGCACTCTGCACCTGTTAGTATTGCTATATTAAAGGAGGCTCATTGACTGTCCAGGGCCTGTCCTGATCATTAAAAGTGTTCTTTTAATGGTGTCCCTTGGTCTCATTCTGCCTTTGGTTATTTTATTTCCCCACTGGTAGTGATATTTGGGACACTCCATCATGTGTACTTTAAAATTATTATTGATAGGCATGTATCTATTGACATTTTGTTGTTTTATTTTCTATTTTTGTAGCTCTTCTGTTTTCTTTTGTTCTCTTCCCTTGTGATTGACTTTAGTGTTATGCTTGCATTCCTTTCTTATTTCTTGTGTATCAATGATAGGTTTTTGGCTTATGGTTACCATGAAGTTCCTACATAACATCCTAAGTATATAGCACTGTATATTAAGTTGATGGTCACTTAAATTCAAAAATATTCTAAAAGCGCTACATGTTTATTCCCTCCCCTCCACATTTAATGCACAAGATGTCTTATTTGACACATCTTTTTATCTTGTAAATTCCTTAACTATTTTTTAAAGATATAATTGATTTTACTACTTTTGTGTTTCAACCTTCGAACTAGGTTTATAAGGACTGATTACCACCTTTGCTATAGGTTGTTTTATTGGTGAAATGCTTTCCTTTCATAATTTTCTTCTAGTTATGGCCTTTTCTGCTTAGAGAAGGCCCTTCAACATTTCTTATAAGGCTAATTTAAGGGTTGAGATTTCTTTAGCTTTTGTATAGGAAACACTCTCTGCTTCAGTTCTGAAAATAATCTTGGTTGGTAGAACATTCTTGCATGTAGGTTTCCTTTCAGCTCTTTGCAGGCCAGAGGGGGAGTAGCATCTAGCTCAAAGCTTCTACTGAAAAATCAGCTGAGAGCCTTATGGCATTCCCCTGGTATGTAGCCTGCTGCCTTTCTCTTGTTGCTTTTAAAATTCTCTATCTTTAATCTTTGAGACTAAAATTATTATGGGTCTTGGTGTTCGTCCTTGGGTTCATCTTGTTTGGGGTTCTCCTGCACCTGAATATCTCCCCAGGTTAGAGAGGTTTTCAAGCTTTCTTCAAGTAAACTTTCTGTCCCTTTCTGACACGAATGACATGATATGAATGTTACCAGGCTTGATATTTTCCCAGAGATTCCTTAACCTAACCTCATTTCTTTTCTCCTTTATGTTCTTCAGTTTGGGTGCTCTCCCATATTACCTGTCTTTCCAGATCACTCATCTGTTCTTCTTTATCATCTGTTGATTCCCTCTAGTGTCTTTTTCAGTTATCATAAGAAAAAAGCAATCAGAGAAAGAATATATTTTCCCTCTTCTGAGGTCTGAGTTCACCTACTCATCAGGTTAGTTGCTCATCTCCATTTTGTTCAGTTCTTTTTCTAAAGTTTTGTCTTCTTGTATTTAGAGTGTATTTCTCAGTCTCCTCATTTTGACTTTTTTTTTTATTTGTTTCTATGAATTAGGCCAAAACAGCTACCTCTCTGTCTTAAATGAGTGGCCGTGTGTAGAAATGTCACCAGTGTAGACTGCGTGTGGCTGGTGGCATGACTGGAGCAGGCCAGGACTGGGGGCGCTTTATGCTCTGGCGCAACAGATGGAGCTGTAGCGGGCAAAGGCTGAGGGTGCCCTGGTGTGTGCCCCACTGGGTCAGCCTTGAGCTGGTGTGGGCGAAGGCCCCAGGGCTTGCTGAGGTGCTAGCGTGGCTAGAGGGCCTGGACTCTGGGCCCGTCTGCACTGTCCAGGTGGAGATGGGATGTAAACCATGGTACTTGCCAGTAGCTGTGACTCTGGAGAGTTCCAGCAGTTTCCCTACCACTTGGTGGATGCTCTTGGGTTAGTAAATTGATTCCCTTCAATTAGTCTAGTTGCTCTTTAAGCTGCCACTTCTTTGCTGTGCCCCAGATCTGGGGAGTCTATGTGCAGGCCCCTCAGCACTGTCTCTCCCAAGGGCCGTTTGTAGCTTTGAGGGTGTGGTTTTCATTATGACTGTCTCATGTCTCCTGCCATTCTTTACGTGGTCTCTCTGCCCTTTGTTGTGCAGTAGCTATTCAATTAGCTCTCGGCTCTTCAGGAAGACTCGCTCTGTACGTAGGCATAGACTTGGTGTCTGTGGGAGGCGGGAGTCAGTCTTGTGCTGTCGTCTTGGACCCCTCCAATGGTACTCGAGTATGGAAGTTGAAGCTCTGAGAAGCAGAAAAGCATTAGAGCACCTTTCTTCTGTGCCTCAAGAAGAAATAAGATGGTTAAGAATACATTCTCAAACCCCTCTCTCCTCTGAAGGGAAGCCAATCTAACCTTCCCTTGTCTGTGTCTGGAAGGGATAATTCAGCACCTCTTTTTCACAGGTACAGAAGGGCAGCCCTGCCGAACTGGCAGGGCTGGAGGATGAGGATGTCATCATTGAAGTGAATGGAAAGAAGGTGCTGGAAGAACCTTATGAGGAGGTGGTAGACAGGATCCAGAACAGTGGGAAGAATGTCACACTCTTAGTCTGTGGAAAGAAGGCCTACGATTATTTCCAGGATAAGAAAATCCCTATTGTTTCCTCTATGGCTGATCCACTGGATGGACCCAGAGGAGGAGCACTGGCAGAACCAGAGCACGACCCACAGGTGGCAAAGGAACGAGTGAGTGGGAATACATTTATCACGCCCTGGTAGGTTAGATCACGGAGAGAAAGTTCTCAATAAGTACAGCTCAGGCCTATGTTTACCACAGATCTCCAAGAATACAAAAAACTACTGTGTGGTGATAAGTCGTTTTTGGTGGAAAGGAAGTGGTATGGATGCAAGTTTTTTTTTTTTCCATAGCATGGAGTTGACAGTAACTGTCCAGAGAAGATGAAAGTTTATCAAAATTGTAATGGGCCCACCAGCAGACTAGCTGTGTACACATTCTGGTTCTGTCACTTAACATCCTTGGGCAAATGGATTTATTCTCTTTGCCTCACATTCCCCACCTGTAAAACAAGGAGGATTTATAGGATTGTTATTAGGATTATTAGGACTATTAAAGTATGGTAAGCATGAAAATGCATGGTGGTGTTTAGAAAACATGTTGTTTTTGAGATAACTGGCGGTGTATTATTGCTAGGGAGGAATAAGCATTATTCTGTATTTGGATTAAAGTCCTTGATAAGTCTTTTGTATCATTCTTCTTTCTATTATGTTTAATTCTACTCTATTTACAATTAATTACTGGTATTATGAATTAAATGCTATTTGTTGATGAATGCACGCTCCATCTGGGATGCTAAGATAAAAGATGATACACTAGGTGGCTTATGAACAACACGGATTTATTCCTCACAGTTCTGAAGGCTGGCAAGTCCAAGATCAGGGCACTGGCAGCTCTGGGGTCTGGAGAAGGCCCTCTTCCAGGTTGCAAACTGCCAACTTCTTGCTATGTCCTCACATGGTAGGAGGGGATGGGGAGGTCTGGGAGGGTCTCTTTTATGAGACGTTAAACCCAGTCACCAGGGCTCTGCCCTCGTGACTTAATCACCTCCCCAAGGTCCTACCTCCGACTACTGTCACCTGATCTTAGGATTAATATTTCAGTATATGAATTTTGGAGACCTACATTCAGACCACAACACACATAATAGCCATTGACCTTGCATTCTTGATTGCTTAACACAGAAAGCATTCCAGTGGTCTTTAAAAAATTCAGTCATGGCTCTAGAGCAAGTCAATTATGGACTATGATAGCTTTATAGAAAAGATATGTAGGCATTAAGAAATTGGTTAGTGTCAGAAAGCAAGCTGGAAACAAAGCCAAGTGTAAAATTCAGGTTACCTGGCTTCTAGCGAGGGACTCTACTCCCTGCCTTAAGTCATCCAACTGGTGACATTCACACTCGCACTCACAGACCTTTTGTTTTCTTTTGCACAGGCGCACAGTACAGCCTCACATTCTTCTTCCAACTCTGAAGATACAGAGATGTGATGAGAGCAAGTAATGGCTTCGGCTGTTTCTGGGTGTTCACGAAGAATCCGTTCCCAAGAAATGAGCTGCCACCATTAACCGTCTTGGTTAGAGGAGAACTCCTCTGGGAACCAGGTCATCATAGGTTGTCATTTGTCTTGGGGCGGATATTGCACTAGATGGCTTATTTATAGTTAACTTTAGGCAGGAAGCAGAATCAAGTAATTTTCTTCGAGCTTCTACTTAACTACATTTCTTTGTATGATGATATCTCTTAATTCTAGGCTCCTGGAGCACCAAAAATGATTCAGAAATCTGTACGTGTGAGAGTTCACTATAGTATCTGAGCAGATAAGCCTATTAAAATTATGGTTTTGTAAGAACGCCTTTAGAGTATTCTCGAGTCTTCCCTGTTAGATGCTAAAGCCTTAACAGTGCTTTTGCTTTTGGTAAACTTGCTTTTATGCTTTCGTCTTCATTTTGCCTCTGGAAGTCCAAAACACAATAAAATTCAGAATGAGATCTTAAAGACTTCTTGGTAGTAAAATTCCGGATTTCCTTGAAGTGCATTTCTGAATGTTATATAAATTTTCCAATATTTTCCTTTCACAAGGAGAAAGTAGGGGCTAGAATAGGAGAACTTATTCCAGTTAACAATTATTCATTGTTTTACCCCACAGCATGAGGGGGCAGACGGAAAGAAAAAAGTCATCACCAAATTGAATGTACAGTAATTCACGCTCAAATAATACTGACTTAAAAGGAAATCAACAAAGATGATACACCGGACTTCTCTTGGTAGAATCTTGTCCCCAGGTTGGTTAGTTTTATGGGGCAGGGTAGGCTGGGGGGATGCCAACTCACATTAGATCACACAAGCACACTACCAAGCTATTCTTGATAAAATGAAGCTAAGGCCAAAGGGTTACAGTCTGATTTTAATGATTGTCAGTGTGAAGGGAACGCCATCACCTCCTCCTTGTGAGCCTTGACAGAAATCCTGTGTGTGTGGCCCGGCTACCTCAGACTTCCCCTTACCCTACAGTTCCCATGTATTCTCTCCAAACTAGTTTCTTGGCTCTTTCCCACCCATCTTCCGCCATTGCGGCATCAGCCTCAAACCCACACAGGATGCTGAGTGCTGGCCTGAGTTCACCTCACGCTCTTGTGTTCCAGCTAATGCTACATGATCACAGTATCATCTGAGGAGGAAGGCAGAAGCTGGAGGTAGAATCTGCTACCTCAGTGTTTTGGTTGTTTAAAGAATGTTAGGCTCTGGTCCCCTCCATTTTTTCTCTTCTATCCAAGTTCTGACACTACTGGCCTGTGGCAGTCTGTGAGAGGCAGGAGTTCAAGGTGTCATGGGCTTCTCTGGTGCCTGTTTGTGAGCCAAATAGAGGAACAGAATGCTGGAGAGGGCGCTGACCAGGAAGATCACGTCAAACCAGCGGTGATAGAAGTTGAACTGTAGCTCTCCCAGGACCTCGGTGATGATGGTCCGGTATTCCAGAGGCATGCTCATTCGAATCAGCAGCACAGAGGAGACAAAGTACATGCCCTAGGAGTTAAACAAATCCATCTTGAAGTCACTTCGGCTGTAGTCGGGGACCAAAGGGAATTTTAAAATATTTAGAAGTAGGAAACCACTTCTGGCTCTTTACCGTTGTAAGCAGAAAGCTAGTTCGTGAAACTTACCATTATCTGTGCTAACAGCAGGACGATGACGTTGGAGGACTTACTGCTAGAGATGGCGTAAAAGAACTGCCAAGAAAGGGAGAGGAGTTTCCACGGTACTGCTAGACTCTTGCGTCAAGAATATTAAGTAGCATGATTAACAATTACAAACATCTCTTCAGGGGCGCCTGGGTGACTCGATCGGTTAAATGTCTGACGTCAGCTCAGGTCATGATCTCATAGTTCGTGGGTCTGAGCCCCACGTTGCGCTTGGACCTGGAGCTTCGGCTTCTGTGCCCACCTCTCTCTCTGCCCCTCCCCTGCTCCCGCTTGGTCTTTGTCTCTCAAAAATGAATAAACGTTAAAAAAAAATTAAAAAGTCTCTTCCACACAGCAATCCTGTAAGGATCGGCTGACACAGCTAATGCTATGATGAAGAGGAACAGACTGCTGGAAAAGGGTCCAGCTAGGTTGTGCCCAGAGGGATAGTTGGTGGTTTTAAGAATTACATTACAGCATGAAGGGGCTGCAGTTGCTATCAAGTTTTTCGGAAACTATGTGATACATATAACTTTCATATCACTACGACACATTAAAACATCACTCCAGGCCACTCCAAGCCCTTATAATTACTACTGGGCTCCTGAGCTCTTTCCAGAATTGTGCTAGATGCCTGGAGATCCCTTCTCCTCCCTTCCCAACCTCTTCACTCTTTTCATTCAAACAACTCTTGGATCTTGAGCTGCCCACCTCTTCTCCAAGAGAAAATTTACCTTCTGCCTCCATGAAGCCTTCCTGTGTTGATCAGAAAATAGCCAAACATTCCACTTCTCCTACTTGCCTGTCCTCTACAAGGGACCGTCACCATTATTCCAACCTCAAACACCTGTCTTCTTCATCCACTCGAAGTATCCCTGGAGTACCTGCCACAGGCCAGTTTCTGCTGGTTCCGTATCAGTGAGCAAAACAGACCCTGACCTCATTCTATGACCTTCGGTAAAGTACTCATCTGATGGGCGGCGGCTGTAAATCTGACTATTTGTGACTGTTAAGGTCTCAGAAGGCAGAAGTCTTCACGAGGTAAAATTACCTAGTAACTAAGTAAGGAGTAATCTGGACTCAGTGACACAACATACCTTGGTGAGAGTGATCAGCAGTCCTCGGATAGATGTCACGATGATGATTCCGACCAGAATGAAGGAAATGTGTTGAGACCAGAACTTCACCTGTCACCAGACAGAAGGAAAAGTGTCTGTGAAATCTCTGAGACACATGAAGGCTATTCTTCTGATGTATCCGGATCGCTTATGTGACAGGAAGAGGGAACTTCATTAGGCCCTACCTGATTTAATAAAAAAGGTTTTAGGGAGGGAAGAAAGTAAGGTGCAGCTACAACATCTAGGAAGACGGCTGTGCACAGCTTTTTTTTTTTTTTTTTTTTTTTTTTTTCAAATGTTCATTTGAGAGAGAGGAGGAGCATGAGCCAGGGAGAGAGGCAGAGAGGGAGACCAAGGATCTCAAGCAGGGTCTGCACTGTCAGTGCAGAGCCCGACGTGGGGCTTGAACTCACCAACCATGAGATCATGACCTGAGCTAAAATCAAGAGTCAGATACTTAACTGAGCAACCCAGGCGCCCCTGCAGTGGATATCTTGATAAGAGGACTTAATCAAGACAGGCTGGAAGCGAGCAAATGAAGTGCAGTGAGGACAATAACACTAGTCAATTAGAAGAAACAGAGATGGGCCTAATGATGCAGCTTCAATGTATTAAGTGAAAAGCATGAATTAAAAGGAAATTAAATAGCAGCTAAATGATTTTTAACATCTGTGAATGACGCTCCCCTCATCACCTATAACTTTAAGAAATTATTCTTTTTACAATAAAAGAATACGTAAACATTCTCAGCTACCGTCTAGGAAATAATTGACCTTCACTGGAATTACACGATGACACCTTATCTCCTCTTGGACTGCTTCCCAGTGGAAGGCAGCTCTGGAACCCTGTGCTTGATTCGGATCTAAAAAGTACCTGCGGGGGGCTGCTATTACCAACAGCTAAGGGTGTTACTCAGCATTCGGAAACGTGGGACATGCAGATGAACTGTAGATTAAATACACACACACAGCAACTAAATAGCCTCACAAGGCACTGACTAGAACACTTCTAATAATTGAGGCCAGCAAAAAAGTTACAAGAGGAAAAGAAAACACATATGTAACAACAGTGAGGTATTATTTTATGGTGTAATTTATAAACTACTCAGAGGAAAGATACCATGAGAGAAGGTTTACGTCACTGGCTCATCATCAAAAAACATGCGCTTTCAGTGGTTTCTCAAGGATGAGGCTCAATTTGCTCTGGTTCATTTTCGTTTTATCCAGGTACCGGCGCGTGGCCGGCTGCGAAGGACGGCTGGGGGCAGCCTGCAGTCTGTCACTAGAGTCCTGGCCCAGCTACGCGGCCCTCACAGGGACCAAGCGCATGACTCCGGTCTTAGTACCAAAGTGCTAATCAGCTAGAATCATTGTTTATATGTATATTTGGAAAATACACTGTTTTATAAATAAAGACAGAAAACATAGATCAGGACAAGAGTGTTTAGTGATAATGGTATTATAAAACAGAGGATTAAAACTGCACGGATTACACTTACCATCTTTAGCTCAAAGTCCACCTTAACTAATTGATAAAGATGATTTTTACAGCAGCCATAATTTCACTTTAACGGGGAACACTAATTAGTGGTTAATTTTCTACTAGAGAAATCAAAGGTGAGTTTGGGGTTTGAAGATCTCATCATATATCACAGAGAGAAGTGTCCAGTATTCGGTGGGGGAGAAACGGGCAAGGGGTTGCTGGCTACAGAAGCGCAGAAGATGGACTGTAGGAATCATCAGCGTCTAAGTAATAAGTCACCGCTTATCGTTTTATGACCTTTACAAACTGGCCATAGGAATATGCCAAAAAACAGGAGAATGGGAAGAACAGAAACAGAATTAATTCTTACATCAAACTGGATCCCCAGATAATTCACAGTGATCTCAATGCCTCTTGTGACAGGATCAGTTTTCCCAACTCGATCAAAAACGATATTAATGGTTGCCTGCAAAGACACAGACCTTTATATTAGAGCATCTCAACAAACACTATTTCAAAAAGTGATTCAAAATAATGAATTAATATATATCTTACAGGTAGATGTTCTTAAAAATGCAATTCTACTCTCAATATAAACCACATATAAAACATCTACTATAGTTATTCACATATAAGCAAACAAAAGTCATGATGTACCCTATCTTTTCTGTAAAGAATAAAGAGGAGAAAGGCTATGGCATATGGCATATATACCTTTGGTTGACAGAAGTCAGAAAGGTAACATTCTGGTAGATACAGTTAGAGTAAAAGAATCAAGGAATCCCAGGGTCATTCCCTCTGGTTATTTTCTGAATGTTCTAAGAGCCATCACTAACATAATGACAAGAGAGTTACAGCAAACAAGCCAATAAGAGATCAGATGGAATTATTAATAATATCCAATTAATCCAAAAGAAGGCAGAAAAAAAGAAAAAACGGAAAAGAGAATAGATGGGACAAATAAAAAACCTAACAACAACATAGTTGTTTTCAACCCAACCATATGAATAATCACGTTAAACATAAATGGTCTAAACCAGAGTTGGCAAACTGTGACCCGGTAGTGACAGGAGCCAGAGATGACATATAGATGAATGGGCACGGCTGCCTTTCCTGTAAAACTTTATTTACAAAGGCAGGTGGTGGTTGGATTTGATCTGTGAGCTGTGGATGGCTGACTCCTGGTCCAAACGTGCCAATAAAATGGCAGACTATAAGATTGGATAAAAAAGCAAGACCCAACTCTAGGTTGTTTACAAAAATCCACTTTAAAGATACATATAGGTGAAAAGTAAAGAATGGAAGAAGGTATATTATGCTAATACTAGTCAAGAGAAAGCTGGAAGGTCTGTATTAACATCAAAGTAGATTTCATGGCAGAAAATACTGCCAGGGATTAAAAGGGTCCTTCCAGAACAATAAATGTATCATTTCAATAAGGGGTTCAAAATGACCCTAAAGGTGTATGTACCAAATAAAAGAGCTTTAAAGTACATGAAACAGAGGTGTCAGGGAGATGGTAGAGGAGAATACTGAGCTCGCCGTGTCTCAAACACATCAAGACAACAGCCGTATCTGTGCCACTGACTCTACTCTGAAAACCACCTGAAGACTGGCAAGAACAGATCGTCCACAGCTAACTGTTGAGCGGCCACACTGAATAGGGTAGGGGGGGGCTGAGACATGGTGGGAAACCAACCCTTGCCCGCGAGACTAACCACAAACAGGAGGGACACCGCAAGCACAGAGGAGCAAGAGCATCGGGCCCCACACCAGGCACCCCAGGCAGTGGGATGAGGAATTCCGGTGATATGTGGCTTTGAAAACCAGTGGGGCTTAACTTTGGGAGATTTTAAAATCAGCAGGGCTTAACTCCAAGTGCTTTAAAAATTTGCAAGGCTGAACTCGGGAAGAGCCAAAAGTTGATAGGAAGTGAAGTCCCTGCCCTTGAAGAGCTAGAATAAATAACTTGGCCCCAGAGACAGCAAAGCAGCAGCAGTTTGAAAAGTGCCTGGGGTGTATGTGAAGAATATTCATTTATTAGTCTCCATATGTGCTGGAGGGGCAGGGAGACTTCAAGAACAAAGCTGGGCACCATTTCTCTTCTCCTCCCCCAGCCTAGATAACCAGACACCTGTGGGCACCAGAGCTAATACCCTCTACCTATCTTGCTAGTACCAAGTGCTCTGACCCCATGTTCACCTTGGGACCTGCCTGCCTCAGCAGGTGGCCCTCCAAAACCACTCCTGCCCCACCCACCACTCCAGCACCATTGCAAAGCGACTGCCACCTTAGGGAGAGAGAGAGATAACATCAGAGCGCCCAAAGTTCCAGCAGCTGAGCCTCTTAGTTGGCTACACAGGGACTAAACCCTGCCCAGTGTGCCCAGAGCAGGCAGGGCAGGTCATTGCTGCCAACTGGGCTGAAGGCAAATGCAACTCAGCCACAACAGCAAGGCATATGTTTCCCACATAGGAGACATCCTTGGAGCGTTGGGCTCTGGTGACCAGGGACACTGCACTACAGGGCACCACTTGATCTCTTCTACACAAGGTGATTACTGTCAAGACTAGGAGTCATAGCTGGCCCCCAATACACAGAAACAAACAGAGAGCTAGATAAAATGAGGAGTCAGAGGAATATGTCCCAAATGAAAGTGCAGGACAAAATTGCAGCAAAAGAGCTAACTGAACTGAGATAGGCAATATGCCTGGATAAAGAATTCAAAGCAATGGTCATAAAGATACTCACTGGACTTGAGAAAAAAAATGGGTGAACTCAATGAGAACTTCAACAAAAATATAAAAAAAGAACTAGAGATGAAGAATTCAATATTGAAATAAAAAACACTCTAGAGGGAACGGCAGATTAGAGGATGCAGAAGGGATCAGCAAGCTGGAAGGCAGGGTAATGGAAGCAGGGTAAAGCTGAACAGCAAAAAGAAAAAAAGAATAAAATATGAGAAAAGGTTAAAGGAACTCAGCAACACCACCAAGTGTAGTAACATTCATATTACAGGGATCCCAGAAGGAGAAGAGAGAGAGAAGGGGGCAGAAAACGTCTTTGAAGAAACAATAGCTGAAAACTTGTCTAATCTGGAAAGTGCAGAGAGCCCCTAAGATTAACCCAAAGAGGTCCACACTAAGATAGGTAATAATTAAAATGGTGGAAAGTAATGATAAAGCAAGAATTTTAAAAGCAGCAAGAGACAAATAGACCTGGTTACTACAAGGGGAACCCTATAAAGCTATTAGTTGATTTTTCACCAGAAACTCTATAGGTCAGAAGGGAGTGGCATGATATATTCAAAGTCCTGAAAGGAAGACTCGCAACCAAGAATACTCTACAAGCAAGGTTATCATTCAGAATAAAAAAGACAAAAAGTTTCCCGGACAAAAGTTCAAGGATTAAGTCATCACTAAACTAGGCTTACAAGAAATGTCAAAGGGAATTTTTTTACTTTTATCGTTTATTGTCAAGTTGGTTTCCGTATAGAACCCAGTGGCAAATTCTTTGAGTATAAAGAAAAGGCCGTAACTAGAAGGAAATTATGAAAGGAAAAAATTTCACAGGTAAAAGCCAATATATAATAGACATAGACATATAATAGACATAGTAGAGGGGTGCCTGGGTGGCTCAGTTGGTTGAGCGTCCAACTCGATCTTAGCTCAGGTCATGACCTCACATTCATGGGACTGAGCTCTGCACTGGGCTCTGGCTGACACCGCCATGTGTGTTTGGGATTCTCTCCCCAACCTGCCATCACTTCTCCCCTGCCATGTGCACTCTCTCAAAATAAATAAATAACCTTAAAAAAAATTACACAGTATAAAGCCAGTATAGAAAGAAAGTAGTAAAATCAATTATATCTACAAAAACCAGTCAAGGAATACACAAAATAAAGAGATATAAAATATGACATCATCTACACAAAATGTGGAGGGGGAATAAAAATGTAGTACTTCTAGAGTGTGTTTGAAATTAAGCTTGAACTTATGTTTGATCAACTTTACAGGCTGCTGTACACCTAAGATGTTATGTATAAGCCTAATGCCAATCACAAATCAAGCTCCTACAATAGATACACAAAAAGTGAAAAGAAAGGAATCCAAGCAGAATACTAAAGAAAACCATCAAACCACAAGGGAAGAGAGTAACAGAAGAAGAAAAGAACAGAGTACTACAAAAACAACCAGAAAACAATGAGCAAAATGGCAATAAGTATATTAACTATCAATATTTATTAATCTAATTTAATTTAAGAGAAAGACAGAAAGAGCATGCACATGAATGGGGGAGAGGAGCAGAGGAAGAGAAGAGAGAGATTAAGCAGGCTCCACACTTAGTGTGTAGCCCAATGTGGGGCTTGATGCTATGACCCTGGATCATGACCTGATCTGAAATCAAGAGTCTGACATTCAACTGACTGAGTCATTCAGGTGCCCCTCAGTAATTACTTTGAATGTAAATGGTCTAAATACCATGTTAGGCCACAAAAAAAGTCTCAATAAATTTAAGAAGACTGAAATCATATCATGCATCTTTTTCAACCATAACGATATGAAACTAAAAATCACAAGAAAGAAATCTAACCAGAATACCCTTACACGGAGGCTAAACAGCATGCTCCTACACAATGAATGGGTCAACCAAGGAATCAAGGAGGAAATAAAAAAATACATGGAGACAAATGACAATGAAAACAAAATGGTTGAAAGTCTTTGAGATGCAGTAAAAGCCATTCTAAGAGGGAATTTCATAGCAATACAGGCCTAACTCAAGAAACAGAAAAGTCTCAAACCACCTAACCTTACACCTAAAAGAACTAGACTTTGAAAGAACAAAGCCCAAAGCTAGGAGAAAGAAGGATGCAATAAAGATTAGAGCAGAAATAAATGAAATAGAGAAAAGAAAAATCAGTGAAACCAGAAACTGTTTCTTTGAAAACATCAACAAAATTGCTAAACCTTTAGCCAGACTCATCAAGAGAGAAGACTCAAATAAATCAGAAATAAAGGAGGAGAAATAATAATAGACACTACAGAAATACAACAAAACTATTATGGAAAACTATGTCAGCAAACTGGACAACCTAGAAGAAATGAATAAATTCCTAGAAATGTATAATCACCCAACACTGAATTAGGAAGAAATAGAAAATCTAAACAGAGCAATTACTAGTAATGAAATTCAATTAGTAATAATAAAAAACAAACAAACCCCAAACACAAGTGCAGGATCAGACGGCTTCAAAGGTGAATTCTACCAAACATTTAACAAAGACTTAACACGAAAGAGTTGAAAGACCTAAACTGTGAAAACTATAAAGCACTGATGGAAAAAAAAGTGAAGATGAATCAAACAAATGGGAAGACACTCCACGCTTGCTGTACACCTTAAACTAATGTAACAGTGTCAAGTCTACAGAAAGAGAGACAGAAAGACAGACCTATTCTTCTCAAATGATTTCAAAACACAGAAGAGGAAGGAAACTTCTAAATTCATTCTATGAGGCCAGTATTTCCCTGAAACCAAAACCAGACAGACACTACCAAAAAAAAAAAAAAAAAAAAAAAAAAAAAAAAAAAGGCTACAGGCCAATATTTCTGATGTACATAGATGCAAAATCCCTTAACAAAATTTAGCAAACTCTTCACCATGATCAAGCATAATTTATTCCAGGAATACCAGGTGATTCAATATTTCCAAATCAAACATGATAAACCACATCAACAAAGGATAAAAACCAAAAATAAACTAAAAATGGATTATAAATCTAAATATGAGGTCTGAAACCATAAAACTCCTAGAAGAAAACATAGGCAGTAATTACTCTGACATCGTCCATAGCAACATTTTTGTAAATATGTCTCGTAAGGCAAGGGAACCAAAAGCAAACATTAACTACTAGGACTACACTAAAGAAAAAAGCTTTTGCACAGTGAAGGAAACGATCCACAAAATGAAAAGGCAATCTACTGAACGGGAAAAGGTATTCACGAATGATATAACTGATAAGGGACATCCAAAATATACAAAGGATTTTACAACCCAACACCCCAAACCACAAACAATCCATTTAAAAAAATGGGCAGAGGAATTGAAGAGACATTTTTCCCAAAGAAGACAAACAGATGGCCAACAGGCACTTGAAAAGTTGTTCACGGTTACTAGTCATCAGGGAAATGCAAATCAAACCACGATAAGACATTACCTTACACCTGGTAGAAGGCCTAGGATAAAAAATAGACAAGAAATAACAAGTGTCGGCGGAGATGGGGAGTAAAAGGAACCCTGACGGAGTGCTGGTGGGAACATAAATTACTGTGGCCACTGTGGAAACCAGGACGGAGGTTCTTCAAAAAACTAAAACTAAAAATACCATATGATCCAATAATCCTGCTACTGGGTATTTACCAAAAGAATGTGAAAACACCAACTTGAAATGCTATACGCACCCCTATATTTACTGTGATCATTTACAACAGCTGAGATATAGAAGCAACCCAAGTGTCCATCAACAGATGAATGGATAAAAAGATGTGATGGATAAAGAGAATGAGGTCTAGCCATTTGCAACAACATGGATGGTCCTACAGGGTACAATGCTAAGTGAAATAGGTCAGACAAGGAAAGAAATAACACCTGATTTTACTTGTATGCAGAATCTTAAAAATAAAACTAGTGAACAAAGAAACAAGTAAACAGACTCTTAAATACAGATAATAAACTGGCCAGAGGGGAGGTAAGTAAAGGAATGGGTGAAATAGATACAGGGGATTAAGAGGCACAAATTCTTAGTTATAAAATAAATAAACTGCAGAGATGCAATGTACAGCATAGAGAATATGGTCTATGATATTGTATGACATCGTACGGTGACAGATGGAAACACACTGTGGTGAGCACTCACTAATGTGTAGAATTGTTGAATCAAATATGTTGTACACCCGAAACTAACATTGTATGTTAATTATAATTAAGTAAAAAACCATATGAAGCAAAAACTGACAGAACTAAACAAAGAAATAAACAAATACACAACAATGGTTTGAAATTTCATCACCTTCTCTCAATAACTGATAAGATTGAAAAATCAGCAAGGATACAGAAAACTTTAACAATACTATCAACCAATTTCACCTATTTGACATTTATACAACATTCTAGCCAACAAGAGCAAAATACACATTCTACTCAAGTGCACATGGGATGGATATTAGCCATGGTTGAACATATTCTGGGCAGAAAACAAGTCTCAATAAATTTGAAGAGATTCAAATCATACAAAGCATGTTCTCAGATCACATGGAATTAAATTAGAAATCCATTACAGAATGATATTCCTATGATATCCAAATATTTGATAACATACTTCTAAATAACCTATCAGTCAAAGAAAGAGGAATTACAAATATTTGTAACTGAATGAAATAAAAATACAACACATGTAAGAAATGCTACATTTTGTGAGATGCTTAGCAAGAAATTTATGGCACTAAAATATCTATATTAAAAGCTTTGAATCAAGAATCTTAGCTTGCACTTTACAAAATTAGAAGACCCAAAATAAGCTACAAAAGAGAAATCATAAGGATCAGAGCAGAAATCGATAAAAAAAGGACACAGAGAAATAATATAGAACATTAATTAATCCAAAAGCTGGTTGAGAAGTTCAATAAAATTAATAAACCTTGATTTAGACTGATCAAGGAAAAAAAAGGCACAAATTACCAATATTAAGTGTGATTCTCACTTTACATCCACTAGAATGACTCTAATAAAAAAGATAAACAATGAGTGCTGATGAGCATGTGGAGAAATTGCAATCATCACACTGCTGGTGGCAATGTAAACTGGCACTGCTGCTTTGGAAAACAGCCTGGCAGTTTGGCAGCTTATGCAAAGGTTAAACATATAGTTAGCATGTGATCCATTGCTTTTAAGATATATACCTAAGAGAAATAAAAACATATGTCCACATAAAAATTTATACACGAATGCTCCCAACAGCAAAACCACCCAACTATCTCTCAACTGGTGGGTGAACAAACTAAATGTGGTGTATCTATATAATGGAATGACTATTATTCAGCCATATAAAGAAATGAAGTATTATTGACCGAGACTACAATATAGATGAAACTTACAAATGCTATACTAAGAAGCCAATCACAAAAGACCACATATTGTATGATCCAATGTATATGCAATGTCCAGAACGTGAAATCCATAGAGACATAAAATAAATTAGTGCCTACCTAAAGCTGGGGGAGAAATAAGGAATGACTGCTAATGGGTATGGAGTTCCTTTTTGGGGTGATACAAAACGATTGTGTTGACGTATGCACCTTGTGAATATATTAAAAACCACCAAACTGTACACAAAAGCAGTGAATTGTATGTATCTCAATAAGTTGTTACATAAAAACAGAGTGAGAAGGGTGACATTACAACAGATTGTGTTGATTTACTAAGAGTGGCGTAGCCTGGGTGGCTCAGTTGGTTAAGTGTACAACTCTTGGTTTTGGCTCAGGTCATCATCTCACGGTTTGTGAGTTTGAGACCCACCTTGGGCTCTGCTGGCGGTGTGGAGCTTGCGCAGGATTGTCTCTCTCTGCCCATCCCCCACTCACGCAGTCTCTCTCTCAAAATAAATAAACTTAAAAATATATATGTAGCTATGGTAAGAGCAATCATGCTAATAAATCAGACAACTTCAATAAAAATGGACACATTCCTTGAAAGACACAAATTGCAAAAGCCCATTCAAGAACAAATAGATATCCCGATAAACCTTATAGTTATTAAAGAAATTAAATCTGTAGTTAAAAGCATTTCCTGAAAAGAAAACTCTAGATCCAGATGCCTTCACTAGTGAGTTTCACCAAACATTTAAGAAAGAAATAATAATAATACAATCCTTCTTTTCTAGGTGACCTAAAATGAGATGGGGGGGCACCTGGGTGGCTCGGTCAGTTAAGTGTCCCAACTCGATTTTGGCTCAGGTCATGATCTCACAGTCCATGAGATCACACCCCGCTTTGAGCTCAGAATTGACAATGTGGGTGCTGTTTGGGATTTTCTCTCTCTGCCCCTCCCCAGCTTGTGCTCCCTCCCTCTCTGTCAAAATAAATAAATATTAAAAAAATTTTTTAAAAAGAAAAGGGAGAGAGTCAGGCTCAGGGATGTGAAAGATATGGACTCCTCTATGTCAACTCCACTGGATTTAGAATTTAGTTCAGTGCCTTAGTCAAACCTACTTTTCTCTTTGCCATTACCAGGGAAAATAACCTAAACCCTGATAGTTAAAACTAATATACTTACCATGAAAATTTTCCAGACACAGTAAATAGAGAAAAAGTAACCCAGAAAATTAAAGTATTTTCCCTTAAAAGTTTTGGAATATTCTATTCTCTCCTGAGGGAAAACAAATACAAAACATGGTTAGTCTCAGCAAACTGTAAACGTATACTCAACCAGAATATTGTGCCTTCATGAATCACTGTTTTGCTGGAGTGAAAAACCCACATACGATATTCAGAGTATTAAACTAATGCTACTGGGCAACTGTTATTGAATGCTTACTGTAAGCACCAAACTGGGATAAACACCTTGCATACATTATCTACTTTAATTTTTATAACAACTTTTATATGTTCTATTATCTTAATCTTACACAGGAAAAAAACTGAGGCTTCTGGGGGTGAGGTAACTGGCCCAAGGTCACATGGCTAGTGAGCAGGGGATGGAGGTTCGAGTCTGTCTTCAAAGTCTATGTTACCTCTATATTATGGCTCTTCCGATGAAGTGATCCTTAAAAAGGATAGAAATAATTCGAATGACCTTAACTACTAAATTTTGCATATTTAAATTATACGGCATTTTAAGTGTACGTAGGAAAGTTAGATCACTTTTAGGCCCAGATCCTTTAAAACATGGCTAGATCGTGGTACTGCTCTTACAACATTATTAACTTATAAAGGAAGAAAAAGCAATTGGAGGAGCCACCATCTTGACCCTGAAACTGTAGGAAGTGGCGGGCGCCACCTTCCTAGACGCTGAAAAAAACCTCTCCTGCCCATCCCACTAACTTTTATTACTGAGAGTGTTCCATTAAGAATTTTGCCAGGGGCAGGAGCAAAGCCATGAAGAACTGACTCTTATTGCTTCATGGCCGGTATTGGAGCTGTGAGGTCTCTCTCTTGCGCTGAGCTGCCAGAGATGACGCTACAGAGCGATTTAGTCTTGTTCTCCCTTCAATCGGACGGATAAAAACCACGCTTCCGTTTCCTGGCTCTGTACCTTGGTAGCATACAGATCGGCTGTTTCCAGAAAAAGCTGCCTGCTTAGTTCTTCCAAGGCATCCACTTCCTGTTGAATAAGAGTGAGATCTGGCACAAAACGGGCATCAAGGTTTAAATCACAAAGAAGTTTCAAGAAATAGCAGTGAAGAAAGCGTATGCTTTTGGTTTCTCCTAGCCTGGATCCTTGGAGCAGCCTATGTATTCGAGTCCCTGCCTCAGCGCTGACAGTGCTCCTTCGGAGCAGGTCGCCCCACTTCTGACACGCGCGAAAGCTTCTCAACGGGCATCACCCTCAAGAGCACCAAACACCTACCACTCAGTTTCTCACTAGTTCCTGTGGCTCAGACAGATGGTTTTGTTGCTGCTTTTCTTGATCTACTTAGAGTAAGTCAAACATAATCCTGAAATCTCAAATAGTTACATAGTAAAACACCTATAATATGGCATGGTTTTCCCCTAAATTCTCTGAATAAATACAATGTTAGGACAAGTTAATACAGGCTGGATTATAAGCATTCCCTTCTTTAGTTCTTTATAGACATTATCTTCTATTATTCTCAAAACAGTCCCACGAGATAGGGGTTGCTACCCATTTTGGAGATAAGGGAAGTAAAGCTCAGCTATGCCTTCCTCCAAGGTCTACTCTTTCCGTTACACTATGCTACTTTCCAAGAACTCAGTGAGGGTCTGTTACTAGTCTCTCCATTTAGGAAACAGGGGCTCAGAGAGGTGGGATAATTTTAGTCCTGATGCTTTTGCTGACCTTACTGTCACTAAGAGAGCTTAAACCTAAACTTTAGCTTTTATGGACTTTTAAGTCCTAAAGTTGTGAAAATAGCCCAAGTCGGAGGATTCGCTTTCATTCAGAGCCTCCCTATTCTGTCACTTTGCCCACTAGAGGCATACCTCATTCTACTGGCCCCCTGCAGATACTGCCCTTTTTAAAACAAACAAACAAACAAACAAACAAACAAAACAAATGGAAGGTCATGGCAATCCTGCGTTGGACAAGTCTACTGGGTGCCATTTTTGTCTCTGTGCCACATTTTGGTGATTTTCACTGTATTTCAAACTTTTTCATTATTATTACATTTGTTATGGTGATTTGTGATTAGCGAAAACTTTCACTGAAAGTTCAGATAATGGTTAGCAACAGTTTAAGGTACAGACATTTGTTTTTTAAGAATGCTATTGCACACTCACTAGGATATAGTATAGTGTGAACAGAATTTTTCTATGTACTGGGAGACCACAATATTCATCTGACTCACTTTATGGTGGTATCTGCTTTATTGCAAAGTTCTGGACCCGCACTTTAGCACCCCCGAGGTGCGCCTGTGGTACGCAAATCACCAAAGCCCTTCAGCTCCTTCCTCAGCAGTGGCTGCTACTGGAACGGTCCAGGCCCCCAGCAACAAGGTTTAACCAGTTATGTGTCTGCCTCTCCCGTGAGTGGGCGGTCAGCTTCTTGAGGGGAGAGGGTACATACTCTGTTCATCATTTTATCCCTTAGGACTCTGCCTGGAAATCGAAGGTATGAAATAAATGTTTCTGGATTAAATGCATTCAATGAAATCCTTCCCCGCCATGGTCATCCTGCCTTTCTTTGGTCTACACTTGACACCAGAAAGGGCACTTAGAGTTAGGACTGAGTACATCCTTTTCCTGCAATTGAAGCAAAAGGGAATTTGTACTTCCCTCAGGTCAGAGAAGGAAGGAGGATTCTGCTATCTCACCCCAGGTCCCCCAGATTTTGACTTAATAGCCTGGTAGACACAAAGAGGTTCTGTCGCTCAATCTGGGTATTAAACACTGCAGCCAGCTAGGCCAAGAACAATCTATTAACCCAATCTCCTTGATTTTTTCAACTAAAAGTCAGTGAAGATACAGGGCTGCTTAAAATCTGTTTAGCAATACTGATTGCTTTAGAAATGGGTCCTTACCAGCTCATACACATACACACCATCCATTTTAGGGAGTCACTGTGTTTTATGCTAGGTTTTCACACCTGGGAAATAGAATAGTGTAGAGGAAAGAACTAAAAGGAGGTCCTATCTTTGCCACAAACCACAGTGTGACTTAAACTCTGTGTCTATTTCCTCATCTGTAAACTGGAAAGAGTGACTTTGAGGATTTTTTCAGCTCAAAGACAATGGTTTTTGATCTTTTAGGGGCACTGGAGAGACTTTATATTTCCTAAGCCTTGCCCTGGCCAGCTGGACTCGGATGTAGTCAGGTACCTTAGAAAAGCCCACCCCGACACTACTTTTTCTTTTGGCCTTGGTCCAGAGTTGAGAAAAAGAATGAGGCCGAGGGATAAAGGATACTTTCACTTCCTGGTGCTGAAGCGGTAACACTTTTTATCATCCCCCAGAATCCTGATGGTTTGTTATGCACCTCCCCCTTCTGGAACATAGTTCTCCGTGTCATTGCCATCCTGAAAGGAAAGAAAAGATAAAACCTCAGCAGGGAGCTTTGACCCTCTTAGTGTGTTTTCATCCACCTTCTGGTATCATAACTGCCCCTCTCCCTTGCCGAGCTGTTCAGGAAGGAAGGCGAACTCCAGAGTCCCGCTCTGCCACCATTTACAAGCAAGGGGAAACTGCGTACTCCGAAGAAGCAACGTAGCCTCGGCAAAGGAGCACAGAATTTGGAGGAGGCAATACATGTGAAGACTGGCTCTGGCTGAGTAGCTAGGAGACTTCAGAGCCTTCATTTCCTCATCTCTGGATGGGGGTGAGGATCACAGAAACCATATAGGAGAACTCGTGCTGCCAACTACCAAGTGCTCACGTGCACTCTCTCTCTCTCTCTCTCTCTCTCTCTCTCTAATATATATGTATATATATATATGTATATATGAAATTATTACCGTTATCATTTAAGGACAAAATAGTTATGAACACACCTGAAGGGCCAGGTTCAGGGTAGGAACTGAAACGTTTCTTTCCTTCCTTTTCAAAAGCAGACAAACAATAAAAAATAAACCTAGCCTCTTTTTTAATTTAATTTTTTATTTTGAGAGAGACAGAGACAGCATGAGTGGGGGAGGGGCAGAGAGAGAGGGACAGAGAGAGAGACTCCTGTGCTGCCAGCACAGAGCCTGATGTTGGGCTTGAATCCACAAAACTGTGAGATCATGACCTCAGCCAAAACCACGAGTTGGACGCTTGACAAACGGAGCCACCTGGGTGCCCCAAACCTAGCCTCTTCTAAAACATCATTCTCTAACTCCAAACTTCCCCAACTACTGAACAGATCGGCAGGAAACTTACTATGTCTGCCTGCCTTGCAGCCATGGTGGCCATGCTCCGCCCACCACACTGGTTTTGAGGACAGGGTCCTTGTAAGGAAAAGGAAGTTCACTTGCTTGCACATAAATGATTACTTGAAGGGTATGATTGGCCAAGGCCGGCTGGTCTGAGATGAACCATGCTAGATCTAGCCAGGATGGCACAGTAGGACTAAAGAAAAACCGAGCTGAAGACGGATATATTTTGGACAAGAGATAGAAGTGGTAATGAGGAAGCAGCAGCGTTGATATTTATGGCTGGAGTCACTGGTGCCCAATAGTATTTCCGGGGGCAAATTTTATTTTTATGTTTATTTATATTTGAGAGACAAAGTGCAAGCAGGGGAAGGGGGAGGGGGAGACAGAATCCAAAGCATAGAGCCTGATGGGAATCAAACTCACAGACTGCGAATTCATGACCTGAGCCGAAGTTGGACGCGTAACCGACTGAGCCACCCAGGTGGCCCTCTGTGGGCTAGATTCTTTAAGACAGTGGTTACAAGGATATTAAAAGATAAGAATATGAGGTATACTGGGTCATGCTGACTTAACTGTTTTCTTCTCAAAATGACTTTTGCCTGGATATGGAGTGTGTGGAATATAGGTCTGAGTTTCAGCTCTTTAATTACACATGTTCATTGTAATTGAAGGAAGCATTGTTGGAAGATGGAATTAACAACCAAGAAGAGGCTCACTAGGGAGATTCTGACTTAGTTAGGACTCAGAACCCTTAGTTCCCCCATTTTCATAGGTGGAAAAGCTGGAGCTGGCGTATGAAGAAGGAAGAGGTTCTATCTTACTCATCTAAAAGTTCACTTCAGTCTACCGGGCCGGATTAAAGGAGACGTGGTGGGGGGAGAAGGAGCCCTGAGGCCCATTTCTATTACCCTTAGTTTTGACATCTATAGCACAACAAATGCAACGACCGGCTGTGGAGTGGAACTGGTGGACTGCAAGGTGACTGAGACGGTATCATGGCCCGTAACAGGCAGGGAGGTACAATCACTGGCCGCACACGACAGTCATGACCTTGTTTTAAACAACTCACTTTCACTTTTAATTTGATCACTTAAGCCTAAACCGATTTTGCTCTTATCATAAGTTGCAGATGAAAAATAACCATGTATTTTTAAAAGAAGTGTTAACACCATCAGACTTCCAGAGAGGCGGTAAAAAAAAAAAAAGAAAAACACAGCATGAGGCACTAGAGAAGTTGACCACTTCCATCTTGAACTTTTTGTCACTATCACCAGCACATCCTGTGACCATCATCATTATTGTCTCCTTATAATAAGGGCAGCTCAGAACAAGAAATTATTCTTTCATTATTAGTTGAATGCCATTAAAAAACCCACAGTCTGGCTGTGCCTGGCTGAAGTTTAGTGGTAGTATATAAGTCAAGGAGGCTGAAAAACCTCTACTATGGCTTAAATACATCATTCTACTATTTTTCTAGTGGAAACTAACAGGGTAGGAAGAAAACAATTACTTTTCCCTTTTATTTATTTTGAGGTACTGTAGATTCACGTGTGGCTATAAAAAATTACAGACACCCCACGCACCCTTTCCCCAGCCCTCTCCAATGAAAACATCTTGCAAATTTCGGGTACAATATCACAACCATGGTATTGACACTGATACAGTCAAGATACAGAATATTTCCATCACTGTAAGAACCCCTCACACTGCCCTTGTGGAGCCCCCTTGCCTCCTCTCCCCTCCGACTCCTCCCTAACCACGTAGCAACCACAAATGTTTCCCATTTCCATTCCGTCAGTTCAAAAATGTAACAAATAGAATCACAGAGGATGGAATCTTTGCAGATCGGCTTTCTTCACTGTGCATAATTTTCTGGAGATTCACCCAGGCTGTTTAATCAACAGTTCATTCATTTTTATTACTCAGTGGTAGTCTGTGGATGTGACACCCTTTAACCATTCATTCACGAAAGGATATCTGGGCTGTTTCCATTTTGGGCCACGATGAATAAGACTAACACTAGTGTGCAAGTTTTCTGTGAACCTAACTCTTCATTTCTCTGGCACAGATGCTGAGGAGTGTAGTTGTTGGGTTGTGTGGTCATTGCAGGTTTAGTTTTTAAAGAAATTGCTATGTTCCAAAATTACTATTCTACATTTTAACCAGCAATGTAGGAGTGATCTAGCTTCTCTGCATGGGATTTGGTGTCACTCATTTATTTTAGCCATTCTAATAGTTGTATAGTGGTATTTCATAGTTGTAACTGCATTTCTCTAATATTTTAGGATGTTAAAACATCTGTTCATGTAGTCAGTTGCCATCTGTATATGCTCTGCAATGAAATATCTGTATGTCTTTTGCCTATTTCTAACTGGACTTTTTTTTTTAAACTGTTTTGAAAGTTTATAGCAAAAGCTATAAAGGTATTAGTTTTTTCTCAGATACGTGGCTTGCAAATATTTCCCCTTTTCTATAATTTGGCTCTTCATCCTGAACAGGGTGTTTCCCAGAGCAGAAGTTTTTAGTGTGGACGAAATCTAATTTATCAATTTTTCCTTTTATACAGTGTGTGTTTTGGTGTCAAGTCTATGAAGTCTTTGCTTAACCCTAGATTTCTCCTAGGACTTCCTATGTTTCTTCCCCACTAAGTTGTACAGTTTTACAGTTTGAGTTAATTTTTGTATAAGATGTGAAATTCATATTGAGAATCATTTTTTAAAAAAATCTATGAAGGGGCACCTGAGTGGCTCAGTCAAGCGTCTGACTTCGGTTCAGGTCATGATCTTGTGGTTCATGAGTTTGAGCCCCATGTTGGACTCTGCTCACGGCTCAGAGCCTGGATCCTGCTTCGGAATCTATGTCTCCCGCTCTCTGCTCCTCCCCTGCTCTGTCTCTTTATCTCTCTCTGCCCCTCCCATGCTCTGTCTCTATCTCTTAAAAATAAACAAACATTAAAAAATTTTAAAAAACCTATGGATATCCAATTGCTCTAGCATTATTTGTTGAAAACACTATCTTTCCTCCACTGAAGTGCTCTCACATCTTTGTAAAAAATTAGTTGGGGATACTTGTGTTGGTCTATTTCTGAGTTCTCTAGTCTGTTCTACTATACTATGTGTCTATACCTCTGCCAATACCACACAGTCTTGATTAGTATAGCTATATAATATATAAATTTTGAAATCAGACTGATTCTATTTTATTCTTTTTCTAAATTGTTTTAGCTATTTAAGTACTTTTGCCTTTCCATATAAATTCTACCAAAAAACCTTGTTGGGATATATGTTGAAGCTGTGTATCAGTGTGGAGAGAACTGACATCTCTACTATTTTGAGTCTTCTAATCTATAAACATGGTATGCCTCTCTATGTAGAGATTGGATTTCTTTGATCAACATTTTATAGTTTTTCAGCATGTAAGTCCTACACATGTTTTCATAGACTTACCTAAGTATTTCATTGTTTTGAGTGATTGTAATTGGTCTTGTATTTCCAACCATCAGCTTAAAAAAATTTTTTAGTCTTTGTATATTTATTATGTACCTTGCAACACTGATAAGCAACCATTATTTTGCATTGTTCTCCTGTAGGAAATAAGTTTAAGAATTCTGTATGCTTGCATCAATGGGTTCACGAAGCTTGGCAGAAAGCTGCCACTGGGTGAAAGTGCCCAAGGTTAGTCACTAAGTAAAACAAGGCTTAGGGTGGAAAACTGCCTCCACAAGATGAAAGCGTCTAAGAACAGTTAGAGGTGGAAAGCTACTACAGGGCGAAAACGCCCAGGGTTAGCTAGTGAAAAGGTGCCTCAACCTGGAGGCGAGCATGCTCCTGCAATCTTACATTCTGGAGATAACAGCTACTCAGCTGTATCACCAACAGAGAAACACTGTCCGTCAGGTATCTGGCACCAATATGTCATTGTGCTTTGATCTCAACTTTCAAAGCCATTCACCCCCATCCCCCAACCCTTTGCTTCTTACACACACAAACTAATGGTCACTCTGTTATTGTTTGTTTCTGCACATTCACCATGTATATAAAACCGTGAGAGCTCAATAAAGAGACAAAACCTCTGTTGGGGGCTCTTGCCCCTCCCAGACATTAGCCTCTCATGTATTCAATCCTGTATCCGCTCTCTTGCTGGACAAGAGAGAACTCCAGACTCAAAGTCTGTGACAGATGGTTACCCCAACACACTTAAAAGCCGAGGTGACTAGAGACCAATGTGGCTAAAAGGAAGTGTGACTCAAGGACTGCAGAATGCTGTGGAACAACTAAAAAGCTCTACAGAAAATGCACCAGACTTCAATCTTTCCTGATGAGGTAAGAGAAAAGCAAAACTATATTAGTATTCACTGCCACGGAACTTTTGAGAGACTCACATGGGAAACTCCCTAGCTCCTGAACAAAAGATCTGTATTTGAACTATTCGGTTGCTAGCAGTAAACAGCAGGCACCACTCTTCTTAAATTATTACTGGCTGTCCAACACAATTATCCTTGGTTCCCAGAACAAAAAGGCATGATCTTAATGTTTGGGAAACAAGTAGGGAAAACATTAAAAGCTCAACATTCTGAGGGGGCTAATATCCCCCGAGGTAATCCTTACTTGGTCCATTGTCTGTACTGCTCTTCTCCCTTTGAGCTCAGACGATGTAAATGAAGATGTAGACTTACCCAAACAAGAGGAAAAACCTGAGCTTTTTCTATAGTCAGCCTGTGCCTTTGGCACCTTTACCACTGAAAGATACTCGCCCCTCCCTCAAAAAAAAAATAGGATGATATCAAACCTCTAAACACCTCACTGACTGGTTCGGATAAGATAGATCCTCACCCCAACACATAAAGTCAGTGAATTCCACTTGTTTCTCATTGTCAAGCAAAATGGATAACATATCCATGAAGGCCTGCTCTTTCAAATAGTAAAAAAATTGCAAAAAAAAAAAACCAGTCCAACTATATGGCCTCCATTGCTGTTTTACAATCAGCATTTTAGAAACTCTTTGTGGCACTTTATTTCATGTGTGCCTGGGACTGGGCCTCTCTCATGAACATCATTCTGAGCCCAGCCCAGTATGCTGTCTGTGTCCATGAGTTTCATGACGCTTGTCTGGCTCGTGCTATGCAAAACCTCGATGCTGCTATTTCTGTGTCTTTTGAACAACTGTCTGGTATAGGGCAACCGAGGCAGCAAGCTCAGCTCCGGGTCATTGTCAGAGAACGATGCACTGAAACGGACACAGCGTATTTTATACAGGCCTACCCTAATAAAGGGGACTCTAATACTCTCTCTGTTTCTAGTGATACATTCTGCTTACTCTTAAGTATATGTGGGGGGTGTCTCCCTCATTCATTTCCTGGGTCAATGAGTATGTGTTTAGAGCCAACTGTCTCTGCCTCAGGGTAGAGACTTTAAGGAATACTCCCAAGCAGCTGTCGAAACTCCTTTTGTATCAGGGAACTTCCCTGTCTTCTCCAACCCAACACGGACAGCCTAATTCCCCTAGTGGAGTGGAAAACAAAACAAAACAAAACAAAACAAAACAAAAACATCTGTATCTGCTCATGTGTCTAAGCTGACAGGCTTTAGGACCAGAAAACTTTCTCTGCCCTCTGTGCTTTTATCTGCCTCCAGGCCTTTGGCGGGATCTCACCTCTCTCCCTTTCCCCTCCTCCTGTTTCTGCACCACCTGTTAGGCATCTGACTTTGGCTCAGGGCATGATCTCACAGTTTGTGGGTTCAAGCCCTGCATCAGGGTCTGTGCTGACAGTTCAGAGCCTGGAGTCTGCTTTGGATTCTGTGTCTCCTTCTCTCTCTCTCTCTGCCCCTCCACCACTCATACTCTCTCTCAAAAAAAGAAAGTTAAAAATTTATTCTACCTAGTTTACTAAAAGTCAAATAAGCTCATAAATAACTCTGTTGCAACTGGTTAACAAAAAGATGGCTTAAAATAATGGTTAATTTTGTCTATTTCAAAGTTTTCATGGATAATTGTTAAGATAGTTTTCAAAGTCTTTGGTAACCTAAAACATTAATGTTTTGGTTACATAATAAATTGGGATTAAAGTCACTGGATATCTAATGAGGTAAGAGGCTAAAGCACTAATTACTAGATGAAGGTTTGTGCTTTTGACTCATTGCAAAAAGGGACTATTTGGGTCTTACAAACATATTTTGTGCTTTATTAAGATGCTACTATGAAAAACCTGCTTATGCTTAATGAATTCATAAATCTGCCATCTAAAAAATTTCTGATGTAACAGATAGTTCACAGTTGGTTACTACTTAGTTTTCACTGGGGACTAAGGTTCCTAAGAGTTAAAATTCTGCTAACAGTAATTAAGATTGATGGAAATAAGAAAAGTAACTTGTATATAGAAAAGTAGGAGACAAAAAATATATATAGAAGAAATAAAAATGCATTTTTGTTAAAGGTAAATAAATAAATATGATTTTAACAAACAGGGTAAAACAGCAGGACAGCACACCCTTTTGAATTGTTTTACTCAAGCCTTGGTTGAAATGGCCTAGTCCACAAGGCCAAGGAATTGTAGAATGAGCACATTATACACTCAAAAATATGTTAAAAAAAAAATAGGGGAGATACCCCTCGCTGTCAGCATTACCACCTCAGCTTCCTCTCAATCATGCTATGATTACTCTTTTTAAATCTTTTTTTCATTTTTTTAATGTTTTATTTATTATTGAGACAGAGAGAAACAGAACATGAGTAGGGGAGGGGCAGAGAGAGAAGAAGACACAGAATCCGAAGCAGGCTCCAGGCTCTGAGCTGTCAGCACAGAGCCCGACATGGGGCTTGAACTCATGAACCATGAGATCATGACCTGAGCCAAAGTTGGCCACTTAACTGACTGAGCCACCCAGGCGCCCCTTAACTTTTTAAATCTTGACTCTCAAGGACTAACCACAGCTGAACGACAGTCTTCAAAATCAGATAAACCCTCTCACCCTTTGGTGCTATACAAACCCCCTCCCCACCCCAAAGGAGGCTCTGCGTGAACTGGGCACACCAAACTTCTCACCTAATGTAGAGGATATGCTGTGTTCTTTCAGATTCAGGACCTCTGTGGATTCCCTCTCGGTTGGTGAAACCATACCATGGCATGTTAGAGCCCCTCAGGATACCTTCCAGTGAACCAGAACTTCTAGAGAATGACTCTGAATGAACGACCACTGCCCCCCTTTTTCAGGATGGGAGAAGGCTCTTGATGGATGCCTCATCCTGAAGCCACTCCACGAATGCAAGAGTCCTTGCCCTGAGATAACACGGGGGGCTTTAAACACCTGCTTAACCAGGCCGGCATCCTCTTACAACAGAATGATCTCGCACATACCCAAGTTGCATCTGACGGCTATGATATCCATCAGCGACAAGAATTTGATAAGGATAACCCTGATTCTTTTCCTTTGTGCAGGGCAAGCTCAATATTCATAATGGGATTCATCTCCTTAATCCACCTATATTTGACAGCTTAACACTCCTAGACTGGGATATTCCTATTAGCAATAACGACACTGAGTTCATGGGAGGGGCTGATCTTAACCGCCCTTCCAAACGGAACAAGAGCACTGGCTTTACATGGCCAGACTTCAAGAGTGGCTTATTCTAGCACCTCCTATGAATGTTGACAGACTCAGCAACATACCTGCTTGTCTCAAACTAAGAATCAATGGGCTTTTACATGTACAGTCCAAAATCTCTACAAGGCCAAACAATTTTACCTTTTTCTCAGCCACAAGTTTTGATAGCCCTCAAAAAACCGAGCATATCTCATACTCCTGATGTTCTAGCTCATGGCTTCCAAGAGCTACTTGACTATAAAGGAACCAGCTCTAGAACCCCACCAGACAGCTGGGGAGCTGCTGGAACTCCTGCAAGCTGGCAGGGGCTGGCAGGCACCACAGCTCATGTTCCCCCCGCACCTTATAGTACAGAGAGGAGCAGGATCTGAGCACCCTAGTCAGACTAGCACCTTGGTGAGCCCCAGCTCTCCCACTTAGGCAGCCCCAGAACCGTACATTCTGGGGCATCTGCTCAGCATTCACTACAGCTCCAGCCATCTCACCAGGAGACACAGGCACAAAGCACCCTGGAACACTCCAGGCCGGCACCACTTCAGCTCCAGAGAGCACCCGAGTGGAGTGCTCTGGGCACCCCTAGTCCATTCCCCATCTTGGTTCCAGCTATCCCCCAGCTGGGTGCCCCTGGGGCAGAGCATCCTGGCCTGTGCCAGCCTTAGCTCCAGCCACCCAATCAGGGTGCTTCCTGCATGGAGTGCCCTAGGACACGCTGGCTTGCACGTATTTCAGCTTCAGCGATCTTGCCAGGGTGCCCTCTGCAGAGAGAGGCCCAGGACCATCCTGGCCCACACCCACTTCAGCTCCCAGTCCCACCAGGGCAGACCCAGAATGGAGTGCTCCAGGACCCCCACCCTCTGCCAGTCAACAAAAATTACCAGTCACATACCGTCTATACAGAAGGTGACGATACCTTCTAGAGCATTCCCTCAAGTTTGGGAGAAGCAGCTATTTCACTAAATTCGTAGAACAAAAATAGAAAGTCGGGCAAAATGAGGTGAGAGAGGAAGATGTTCCAAACCAAAGAGCAAGACAAAACCAAATGAAATGGAGATAAGCAATATGCCTGATAAACAGTTTAAAGTAATGATCATAAAAATGCTCATGAAATTGGAGAAGGGTAGAAGAACTTACTGAGAACTTCCAACAAAGAGACAGAAAATATAAAAAGAATCAACCAGAGTTGAGGAATACAGTAACTGAAAGGAAAATACACTAGAGGAATCAACAGAGTAGTGGATTCAAAAGAATGGATTAGTGATCTAGAAGACAGGATAATGGGAACTACCTAAGCTGAATAGCAAAAAGAAAAAAGAATTAAAAAATAATAATAAGGACAGGCTAAAGGTTTTCTTGGATAACATCAAGCAAACAAACGTTCACATTATAGGGATCCCAGAAGAGAGAAGTAGGGGCAGAAAACTTATTTGAAGAAACAGCAGAAAACTTCCCTAGCCTGGGGAAGAAAATAGACAGCCAGGTCTAGGAATCAGAGTTCCAAACAAGATGAACTAGAGGAAGTACATACCAAGACATATCATAATTAAAATGTGAAATATTAAAGAAAATCTTAAAAGCAGTAAGAAGCAAAAAGTTATATACAAGAGAAACCCCATAAGACAATCAGTGATTTTTCAGCAGAAACTGCCAAAGAAAAATGAACGGTAAAATATATTCAAAGTGCTGAAAGGAAAAAAACCTACATCCAAGAATACTCTATGCAGCAAATTTATCATTCAGAATCGGAGAAATTGTCCCAGACATATAAAACTTAAAGGAGTTCATCACCACTAAATTGGCCTTAGAAAGATGTTAAAGGGACTTCCTTACATGAAAAGGCCATAGTAGAAGAAAATGATGAATATAAAGATGTATAGTATGAAAACATATATGTTAAATGGAGAGGGAGGGGAGTAAGAAAAAGTTCTTTCAGAGTGTGTTTGATCTTAAGTGACCATCAGCTTAATACAGACTGCTACATACTTAGGATGTTATATATGAACCTACGTAAAACAAAGATGTATAATGGATACACAAAAAAATAAAGAGAAGGAAAGCCAAGCATACCCTAAAGAAAGTCATCAATCACAAGATAGCAAGAGAAGAAAAAAGGAAAAGACCTACAAAAACAATTAGGAAATTAAAAAACAAAATGGTAAAAAGTACAGACCTATCAATAATTACTTTAAATGTAAATGGTCTAAATGCTCCAATCAAACAACCTAGAATGAACTGGAAAAAAACCAAGACCTGTCTGAATGCTGCCTACCACACTCACTTCAAACCCAAAGACACATACACTGAAAGTGAAGGGCTAGAAAACATATTCCATGCAAGTGAAAGCAGGGGTGGGGGTGGGGGGGAAGCCAGGGTAGCAGTACTTATATCAAACAAAATAGACTTTAAAACAAAGACTAAAAAGAGCACAGAAGGGCACTCCATAAAGATAAAGAAATCAGTCCAACAAGAGGATAGGACAACTGTAAATATCTTTTCACACAACACTGGAGCATCTAAATACATAAAGCAAATGTTAATAGACACAAATGGAGAAACTGACAGTAACAGAGTAATAGTTAAGAACTTTAATACCACACTTACACTGATGAATGGGATATACAGGCAGAAAAATCAGTAAGAAAACTGGATATTTTTTTCTTTTTTAAAGGAAACCGTATCTTTGAATGACACATTAGACCAGATGGATTTAAAAGATATAAACAGAACATTTCATCCCCAAACAACTGAATACACATTCTTTTCAAGTACACATGGAACATTCTCCAAGATAGAACATATGCTCACCACAAATCTCAATAAATTTTAAAACACTGAAATCATATCATGCATCTTTTCTGACTACAATGGTATGAAACAAGATATCCACCACAAGAAAGCAACAGGAAAAAACACAAACACATGGAAGCTAAACATGCTACCAGACAAACCAATAGGTCAATGAAGAAATCAAAGAGGAAATAAAAAAATACATGGAAACAACTGAAATGGAGAAACAATCATCCAAAATCTTTTGGGTACAGGAAAAGCAGTTCTAAGAGGGAAATTTATAGCAATATAGGCCTACATCAAGGAATAAGAAAAATCTCAAGCAATTTAGCTTTACACCTAAAGGAACCAGAGAAAGAACAAAGCCCAAGGTTAGTAGAAGGAAGAAAATAATAAAGATCAGGCAGAAATAAGTGAAATAGACTCTAAAAAAAAAAAGGTAGAAAGATCAATGAAACTAAGAATTGGTTCTTTGAAAAGGTAACAAAATTGATAAACCTTTAGCCAGATTCATTATGAAAGAGACAGGACCCAAATAAATAAAACCAGAAATAAAAATGAAACAACTGACACTACAGAAATACAAAGGATTATAAAAGACTACTACAAAACATTACATGTCAACAAACTGGACAACCTAGAAGAAATGGATAATAAATTCTAGAAACATACAATCTTCTGAAATTGAATCAAGAAGAAATAGGAAATCTCTGAACAGAGCAACTACTAGCAACAAAATTGAATCACTAATCAAAAACCTCCAATAAACAAAAGTCCAGGACCGGATGGAATTACAGGTGAATTCTACCAAACATTCAAAGAATTAATACTTATTCTCCTTAAATTATCCACAAAATAGAAGAAGAAAGGCTTCCAAATTCTCTCTATGCAGCCAGCATTACCCTAATACCAAATCCATCCAAAGACACTACAAAAAAAAGAAAACTACAAGTCAATATCCCTGATGGACAAAGATGCAAAAATCCTCAACAAAATATTAGTAAACTGAATCCAATAGCATTTTAAAAGGATCATTCTCCACAATCAACTGGCTTTTACTCCAGGGATGCAAGGATTGTTCAATAGTCACAAAAATCAACATGATACGTCACGTTAACAAAACAAAGGATAAAAACCATATAATCATCTCAATAGATATTGAAAAAGCATTTGACAAAACTCAACACTGGATCATAAAAACTCTGATACTACAGTACTACAAGGGGTACCGACGTGTAGTTTTCTTTTTTTTTATAACGTGTTTGGACGCTTTTGATATCAGGGTAATGCTGGCTGCATAGAGAGAATTTGGAAGCCTTTCTTCTTCAACAAAGTAGATTCAGAAGGAACATATCTCAACATAAAAAGGGACATATATGAAAAATCCACAGCTAACATCATACTCAATGGTGAAAAAGTGTTTCCTCTGAGATCAGGAAGAAAAGAATGCCCACTTTTACCACTTTTATTCAACATAGTACTATAAGTTCTAGTTGCAACAATTAGAAAAGAAATAAAAGGCATCCAAATTCATAACAAAGAAGTAAAACTGTAATTGTAGAAAGAAATTTGGGAAACAATCCCATTTACAACTGCACCAAAAATAACAAAATACCTAGGAAGTAAAAGACCTGTATATTGAAAACAATAAAGTGTTGATCAAAGACACTGCAGTTAATAAATTAATGGAAAGACAGACCATGTTCATTAATTGGAAGAATTTATACTGTGAAAATTTCCATACTATCCAAAGCAATCTACAGATTGAATGCAATCCCCAAAATACCAACAGCCTTTTTCACAGAACTAGAACAAATAACACTAAAATGTGTATGGAACCACAAAAGACTCCAGATATCCAAAGAAATCTTGAGAAAGAAGAACAAAACTGGAGGTATCACAATCGTGGAGTTAAAGATATGCTACAAAGCTATAGTAATCAAAATAATATGGGTCAAATAAATCCACCCCTATACAACAATCTATAGTAAAGGAGGCAAGAATATACAATAGGGAAAAAGCTTTTTCAATAAAAGGTGCTCGGAAAACTGGGTACTACATGCAAAGAAAGCAACTGGACCATATTCTTACATATAAAAACAAACTCGAAATGGATTAAGAACTAAATGTGAAACCTGAAACCATAAAAGGCCTAGAAGAAAACACAGGTGGTAATCTCCTGGATATTAATCTTAGAAATATTTTTCTGGATATGACTTCTCTGTTGAGGAAAACAAAAGCAAAAAGAAAATACTGGGACACCGAAATAAAAAAAGCTTTTGCACAGTGAAGAAAACCATTAATAAAAGAAAAAAACAGCATACTGAATGGTAGGATCTACTTGCAAATGATGTATCCAATAAGGGGTTATTATCCAAAATATATAAAAAACTTATACAACATCAAAAAGGCAGTCCGATTAAAAATGCGCAGAGGACCTGAATAAACATTTTCCCAAAGACAACATACAGATGGCTAGCAGACACATGAAAAGATGCTCAACATCACTAATCAGGTAAACGCGTATCAAAACCACAATGAGATACCACCTTACGCCAGTCAGAATGGATAAAAGAAGACAAGAATTAACAAGTGTTGGCCAGAGTGTGGAGGTAAAGGGAACCCTTTGCACTGTGGGTGGGAATGTAAACTGGGGCAACTATGGAAAACGGTATGGAGGTTCCTCAAAAAAAATTAAAAATAGAACTACCATAGGATCCAGTAATTCAACCACTGGGTATTTACCCAAAGGAAACAAAAACAAGAATTTGAAAAGCTACATGTACCCTATGTTTGCTACAGCATTATTTATAATAGCCAAGATACAGAAGCAACCTAAGTGTCTATCAATAGATGAATGGATAAAGGAGATGTGTGTGCACACGTGCACGTGCACACACACACACACACAATATTACACAGCCATAAAATATGGATGATAACTTGCCATCTCTAGCAATGTGGATGAATACAGAGGTTCTTATGCCAAGCCAGACAGAAAGATAGGTATCATATGATTTCACTTATATGTGAAATAGAAAAATAAAACAGATAAACACCAAACAGAAACAGACTCAAATACACAGAAATGATGGTTGGCAGAGGGAAAAGGTGGTGGGGGATTTATTCATCTCTCCATATAAATAAAATATAGCAAAAAGAGAAAAATCATGAGAATCAAAATAGTATTATTACTTTATAGTTATCTTTCAATACTGAATAATGTTACTCTTACTGTTATATTTTTTAAACTATACTCATATTCATTCATGTAAAATAAACTGTACAGAATGAATGTGAACACAAAGAATACATGTAAATACATGTGTATCTACTTTCAATATCCTTATAAAGATGTACAGAAATGGAGACAAATAATTAGCTGGTAAATTTAGTCCTCTTTATCATTCTAAAGTCTATTGTTAGCTCTTACATTAATTAAAGCCTTCTTTGACTTGACTATGGGTCAATTAGAGAAGAAAAATGCTGAAGGACAAAACATGAAATGCAAAAACACTCATGCAGTTTAAAACCTCTACGTCACAGTTTTAATCTGGGTAACAGAATTTTAATAAAGACAGACTAATGAGCTTCATGAAGACAATAACATTATTTTGTTCTTCATCCTATCTCTATGACTGTTCAGCAATTAGCAAAGTGCCCAGCATAAACTAGGCTTTCCATATTAAGAGAATGAGGGGCGCCTGGGTGGCTCAGTTGGTTAAGCCTCCGACTTTGGCTCAGGTCAGAGCTCACGTTCGTGGGTTCCGCTCTGTGCTGACAGCTAGCTCAGAGCTTGGGAGCCTGCTTCCGGTTCTGTGTCTCCTTCTCTGTCCCTCCCCCTCTCATGCTCTGTCTCTCTCTGTATCAAAAATAAATAAAACATTAAAAAAAGTTTATATTAAGAGAATGAAAATACATGAATGAGTAAATGAAGATGAAGCACTAAAACCTAATGACTGTCCTCCAGAGACTATTAATAAGTTCAACAGTTTCCCTTAAGTATGTATGGTCTACTGTTCTAGAGTTCTACATGTCAACTCATTCTTAGTATTTCCATTTTACAGATGAGGAAACCAATACATAAAGTAACTGGCTCAGTTCACACTGTGAACTGTAGGGCAAGGGTTCAAATTCAGAAGGTCTGAGTTTAGAGCCTAGGCTTCAACCCACTATGATACCGATTTCTAGAAATGCCACTTTAAAAATACACACTGTAAGTGTGCTTCTTAAAATGACAAAAAGGACAACAGCTAGAAGATTTGAAGGATTTTTCACAGTAGTTGGAGAAAGTTAAAGATTGAAATCAGGCATGCAAATTTTGTAAAAATGTAGGACAACTGACTCAAAGCATCCAATCAATGTAGAATACCTTCAAATATATAAGTTATTCTAAACAATTTATCTCAAGAGAACTAATCTAAAGTCAGGAAAGAAGTGGAATTTGAAAATTTCATTCACACAAGACTAAACATTAGGTTTTCTTTTTAAGTTTATTTTTGAGAGAGAGCAAATGGGGAGGGGCAGAAAGAGAGGGAGAGAGCGAGAGAATCCCAAGCAGGCTCCGCACTGTCAGTGCGTGGAGCCCAGTGTGGGACTTGAACTCATGAACCGTGAGATCGTGACCTGAGCAGAAATCAGAGTCGGACGCTTAACCAACTGAGCCACCCAGGTGCCTCAAAGTCTTCGATAATATCTTATTGTAAAAATGAATATGATGAAATTCCGGTAGCACTAATTCACAGTCACATTTTCTTGTTGAGAAATTCTAAGAGTACAAGTTTTTGAATGTGCTAATATCTTACCTTTTCTTTTTGCTGATGATCATGTCCATGGTTTGGAGCAGTCGCCGTTCCAAGGCTAGGATATCTGCGTCAGTTACATTTCTATAATAAGCACAAACTGTTAGCAATGTTTTGGGACCCCATCCTTGGGCATAATAAATACAAGGCTGCTGAGAAACACATAGATCTCAACTGTTACCTGGTAATTCAAGGACCTTTTTCTAGAGAATATTAACATGACTATAATGAACAGAAGTCCTTTTGCTGTCATTTTTTTACAGCTCATATTTTTGCAGTCTCAGGGGAGTGGAAGGTAACTAGCTGTCTTTTAGTCTTTCTTAGCTCTGATCCAGTGACATTTACGAGGTACACAGAAGCACGCTTCCAACTTTGTGCAATGGCAGTATTGTAGCCAGTGAGGTTTATCCGAGGCACAATTATTGCTACTTTTGGGAGAAACTGGTTTACTGAAGTTGGGATTAATTCACACTGCTGTCCACAAGAAATGTGCCTTTAAAGAGCTGGAGTGAAGAGGAGGGAGAGGGTCTGAGTGGGAATGACCATCTTAAAAATAAGTGAATGTAGGACAAATAAGGGCAAATAATATAAGTGATAAGACTTGGGGAGATTTTTAGGACAATGCTCATAAGGACAGAGGGAAAGGATAAAAAGGGCAGTGTCAAAGATCGAATATTTACGTGTCAATGATGGCAGCATGATATCACATATGTATTCATGAAGTAATAGGAAGAAAGAAAAGAGACGACGTTCTCTTTACCTGAGGAAGTAGGACATGTACGTGTACGGGCAGTTGACGGCACCGAATCCAGAAAGAAGAGCCATGAGAGTCACACCGATCACACCGACCCGGCTGATGAGCTGCTCTATGGACAAAATCCCTAAAAACATCAAAGCACCTTACTGTCAGCTGATAAAGATCAAAAAGAAGAAACATCACAGAAAATATCAACTATTACATACAGCTTAAGTAAGCCAAATTTAATTCCATAATAAATGTATAAAAGTCTATTGATTTTCTTCCTATTCCATATGCTTTTAGAATGGTAATAGTAAAATAATAATTATAAATAACACTTATGGATCGTTTATGCAAGGTAGTGTGAACTCTAACAAGGCAAAGTACTTTCAGTAAAAGCTTTGGTTAAAAAAAAAATATATATATATATGTGCGTGTATATATATCAGCAAAGTAAGTCTGCTGGAGAAGTATAAATAGCAGGTAACACTTTGCACTATAGTTACTGTAAATGTATATATATATTACAGCATATATATATATATAACATACACTTCACCCTTATGTCATAAGATCTTTAAGTCTTAGGAGCTTATGTTTTATACATTTTTACCAATAAACACATTAGGTATCTAACAAATGAGCTGAATTTATATGTGAATGAGTACTTCAAATGCAAATATGTGAGTTTTTTTTATCAGCTATATTCTAATTATCAATTTTTCCTACGATTTGAGAATGTTCAAAGTCCATAGTTAAAATAAATGCTGTTGATATCTTGGATAAATGAGAGAAGGGAAGGCTGAAGAATAAGCCAGGAAGTTTGGAAGTACCAGACAAAACCAGTTTTGTTGTCATTTCCTATTTCTAGGATGGAATTCACTTCAGCATTATCTACTCCTATGGCCTAACACCAGAGCTGCCCTGCAGGAATTTTGTTAGCTCGGAAACTGAAATTCCACTAATCAAGCTCTCTTGCTCTTGTATTTCTACTACACCATTTTAGAGCTCTTTGTGATCTCTGGTCTTTAGGCTTTTGCTTCCCCCTACCTTCCATTTCCTTCTTCACTGAGCCTGCACTCTAAGCTTGCTTGCTTTAATTTCTCTCTCTAGGACTCTGTCCCCACTCTACTTCTAAAGTGCTGATCCTGAAAACTCCCAGTCCTGGATCAATCTAACACTGTCTTAGCTGTGCCTCTGCCCGAGATGCTAAAACTGCTAAAATGCATACCGACGTTGGTGCCGTTACAGCTTTAGGTCTCCAGTCTTAACAGATCTCACACTACTACTGAGGAATCCTTCTCTTGCAAGACCTTAGTCAGCCATCTCTCCCTACCACCCTTAGCAGATAATCTTTCATTCATTTTCTCATCCTTGTTCTCCTTCTTAGAGAAGTTATTAGACATATACTACCTTCACTCTACTATATTCACATCTGCAGTCACCCTCCCACCGCATCCCCCTCAAACAAGACCGAGTCCAAACCTAAGAATTCTCTATGTGCTTTGATCTTATTTCTTTCTACCTCCTCCAGAATCTTGTTCCATCACCTGTCATCTCTCTTATCTTCAATCTTTCCTTTTTCTGCTGGTTCTTTCCCTGCAGTTTCAATTCTCTTTCCTAAGAAAAGGTAAGGCCTTGAGTTCACCTCTAGTTATCTGTCCTCTATCTCCCCTTTAAGAGCCAAGCTTTCTGAATGGAGTTTACACTTCCAATCACCTCTTCTTCACTTCCACTTATTCCTCAACTGGCTGCAGTTCAGCTTTCCTTCCACTCTCCAACCCCGAAGGAAACTGCTTTCACTAATCATTGTAATGGCAATAAAAATAGGCAATATTTATGAAGCACCTGTTATGCCCCAGGCACTGTTGAAGCATTCTACTTGTATTAATTTGTTTGCTCCTCATAACAGCCCTAGAAGGCAAAAATTATTGAAAACCTCATTTTACAAATAAGGAAATGGAAGCACTGAGGAGCTAAGTAGCTTGGTCAAGGCCACACAGCTTGTGAGTGGCAGCGATGGGATTCAAACCCAAGCAGTCTAGCTCCAAAGCCTGTGCTCTTAAGCATTGCTATTATATGGTCATGAGTTTTCTTCCGGTTGTAAAATTCAATGATATTTCCAATCCTGGCTTTATTTGCTCTTTTATGACACTGAATCATTGCTACTTAAAATTATTTTCCTTTCTTGGCTTTCATACCATTTCCCTCAGTTATCTCTTTTAGTTCTCTCGTTGTTTTTTCTTGGTCTTTCTCTGCTCACAACGGGCCAGAATAATCTTTCATTTCAGTCTATACATTTTTCCCTCAGTGATACCACGTATTTCCCCAGATTCATCTAATGGTATTTAGCTGATGGTGCCTGATTTTTTCGATTCCTGGAGTTATGTCCAGGAGGACTCATAAATCCATGCCTTTCTCCTAAGTTGCTGACCTTGGGTATCCAACTGCCTACTGAACATCACTTTGGATGTGCACAGGCAATGCAAATTCAGCATATGTGGAGTTCAACTTATCTTCCCCCTTCTGCATGACCTATTCTAGAAAATGCCATCATCAACTATCCAGTCACCATGACAGAAAAACTCACACTACTAGTCTCCATTCTGTCTCTTACTCTCCACTGAATACACCGAAGTCTTTTTTTTTTTTTTTTAACCTCAGGGCTTTCTATGATGTCTCTGGAGGTTTCTTGGTGGGTCTACCTTTGGTCTTGTCCTTGAAATCTCAGCTTAAATACTTCCTCAGAAAAGCTGACTCTAACCACTTGCATGTAATTTGACATCTTTTTGTTGTCTACCATAGCAACCTGTTTGCTCTTTGATAATGATCACGATCAGCAATTACTTGTTTATATATTGACTGTTTAGTCCTTCCTGCCAGAAGGTTAAGTTGGAGGAGGGCAGAAACCTAGTTAGTTTGCTCATGGTTGAATCTCCAGCACTTAAAATAAAACTAGGTGCTCAAAAACCATTTGTGGAATGTAAAATGAATGACTAAATCCTCATCAAAATTCTGTTGATTCTACTTCCCACATAACTCTTTACATCCTCTTCTTTTTAACTTTTTTAGTGTTTACTGATTTTTGAGAGAGAGAGAGAGAGAGAGAGAGAGAGAGAGAGAGAGAGAGAGAAGAGAGAAGAGAGCACGTGTATGAGTGAGCTGAGGAGGGCAGAGAGAAGGGAGACACAGAATCTGAAGCTGTGTGGACAGCTCAGAGCCTGATGCGGGGCTCAAATTCACGAACTGCGAGATTATGACCTGAGCTGAAGTTGGACACTTAACTGACTGAGCTACTGAGGTGCCCCTATATCCTCTTTATAGAAAGGAATCCCGTCTTATTGATCTTTGTTTTTCTTACTGCCTGTCACATGAAAGGTATTCAGTAGATGATTATTGACCTAGGGTACATAATTATCATCCGGTATCATAAAAAAGTCCAAGGGATTAATATAGGTTACTAAATATAGAAAACTAGAAAAATGTGCCCTCTACTCTTATTCCCTTTATGGTAGTGTCCCTTTATTAAATATCTTTTTCTGGTCTAAATTACTGTTTAGATACTACCTACTTAATCCTAGCATTTCTATGAAGTAAAGGTCAATCATTATTTGTTTTCTAGCTACTAGATGGAAAGTCAGAGGGATAAAGTGACCTGCATAAAACCATCTAACTGTTGCTATTTGCTCACACAGATTCCTGTTAGCTTCGTATACTTTCTTGGCCTCTCTTACTCTTTCCCACTATTGAATGCCTTCCACCTTTCCTAGGTTCAGGCACTGCACGAAGGAGTATTTTCACGAACATGTTTTCATGATAGGCAAGGCCTGGGTCTCATAGTCTTCTGTGGTCTTCACAGCAATGAACCCTCCTGGTTGTTGGGACAGTCCTGGACAAGCTCTACGACAGCAGGGTAAGTTTGGCTGCTTCTCATCCACCGCCTAAACTTTCTCTCCTGTTTACTTCTCGCAGGCGAAGGAATTAGACACCTGAATATTTAGACATACATCCAAATTGCTTATTTCCTGGAGCACAAAGGAAAAGAAACTCTCTCTAGCTCTTCCCCCCAGTAGCTTCTTTGGGATATCCCTATAGGATTCAGGAAAAAAAGGACAGATGAGGATCCTAAAGATGTGACAGTCTTCATCCTCCCTCAGGTAATGTCTGGCTGCACCGGTCAAGTGAACTGACCACTTATAATAGGAAAGCTGGAGACATGCTTCCGAGTCTCTCTGGGCTGCATGTGAGCTTTTGCTTTCATTGTAAGCAGCCTTGGGTTCCTTTTAGAATTCTTGTCCCTCTCAGGTTTATTTGAAACCGTTTCTACGAGAGCTGTATTATCAGCACCTCTCTACTCCAAATCTTTCCCGACATGGACATGGACATGTTAATCATATTAGCAAATCCTAAATTCCTATCCAGAATGTTATATTCTTAAACTCATCGACTCCCTTGGAGAGATAGAAATTGTTTTCTTCGTTCAGTAATTCAATAAACATGCATGAAACACCTTATGTGCTACGCTTCATGCTAGACGCCAGGCATCCAAAGACCAGTAAGATGGAGTTTATGACCTCAGGCTCCTCAGGGAGCTCGCCAATGAAAGAGGAAGTCAGAAAAGGTAACAGTCAGTTGGGCGTCCGACTTCAGCTCAGGTCATGATCTCACAGTCCATGGGGTCGAGCCCCGCGTCGGGCTCTGTGCTGACGGCTGAGAGCCTGAAGCCTGTTTCCAATTCTGTGTCTCCCTCTTTTTCTGCCCCTCCCTTGCTTGCTTTTTAAAAATAAAAGGTAACAAGTAATTATAATCTTTATAGGTGATATAAGTATACTGAGGTGGGAGCAATTAATATATTCTAATGATGGCCAGAAAAATCTTACCTGAGATGGAGGGACAAGAGTTCAACACTGAAAGAAGAGGCATTTTCTAGGAGGAATGTCCAGGCTGCCAGGACAGGTCTAGGAACTTCAAACAATTTGGGAGGACTGGAGACAGACCCAGAGAAAGGCAGCAATAGTCAGGCCGTGAAAGGCTTGTATGCCACGCTAAGAGCCCGAATGCTTTTGGTAGCCTCGTGTTTAACTTTTTTTGGCCTTCTTTAATGTTATTTGCAATTTCAAACTAGCTATTTCTAACTTAAAATAGCTATAATATTGCATATGCTTTTAAAAACGGTGCATTTTTATCTCTTCCTCCCGCAGGATAGTCTCATAACCTCCCTCCTCCAGATCCCTGCTACAGGTAAGGAGTAGACACGGACGGGAGCGTGGCAGATTCTAGACACTGGTTCATTCCACATCCACTCCAATGCCTTTCTGTCATGTCGTCTTGTACCACAGAATCTAGAAAGCCAAACATTCTTTCCCAGATGTCCTCGAAGCGAAGGTTCTGACTGTACTTGGGTTGTATCAATTCACATGCCCATGTTAGACCTCAAGTGCAGAAGTGAGTAACATGGGACTGTGGACAGCACTTGGGACCTGCAGCAGCTGGGGAGAGGATCTACGGTCAGATCCCTGGTGTCACAGGTCCCCCGGGGCAGTGACAACTTCTATGGGGGCTTTCTCCTGCTATTTACTACAGTGGAGTGCTTGGGTGTTTTTCTTCACTGTGCAGCATTTAGATTTGACATCCTGCTTTCCTATAAATTGTAAACACTCCCTAATACTCTGTAATAAGTCACTTTCTGCTTTAAACTAGTCAGATTGTTTTCTTCTATAAGAACCCTGATACAATAGGAGTGAAATGAATAGTATTTTTTTTTAAACTTCTGGTACCAGAATGCCAGTATATTTATTACAGGTGGGCTTGATAATCTATGTTAGAGAGATTCATATATATGTATTTTTGAAGTACTAGGACTGTTTGCTGAGGGATTGTTCACGGTTTTTAGCACAGAAATTATGGCTATATAATCTACTCTTATATTTAAAGAGTTTTTTTTTTTTAAGTTTTTATTTACCTATTTATTTAAGTAAGCTCTATATCCAACTTGGGGCTCAAGCTCATGACCCGAAGATCAAGGTTACATACTCTACTGAGCCAGCCAAGTGCCCCTGCTCTTGTATTTAAATGAACTTTTTGGGGGCGCCTGGGTGGCTCAGTTGGTAAGCGTCCAACTTCAGCTCCGGTGATGATCTCATGGTTCATGGGTTCAAGTCCCGCATTGGGTTCTGCGCTGACAGCTCAGAGCCTGGAGCCTGTTTCGGATTCTGTGTCTCCCTCTCTCTCTGCCCCTCCCCTGCTTATGGTCTGTCTCAAAAATAAATAAACTATAAAAGAAATTTTAAATAAAAAGTGAACTTTTTTGTGTAAGAAGAGACACCAAATCCTAGAAAGCTTTTTTTTAACCTACTGATTTTGAATGTTTTATGTCATCACTCTTTCCCAAAATGCATATATACTCCCTAAAGACAATGTTTATCATCATTTGAGCAGTGGTCATTTATCTTTTGGGTCACAGACCCCTTTGGGAATCTAATAAAAACTTATGGATGCTTCGCCTCCAAATACACACATAAATGCTTCATCGTAATTCAGCATACAATATTAGGAATTTTAAGTTAAAGACAACTTTCCCTACCCCTCACTCTCCTGACATTCATTCACTAGCCGAAGGTCAAAAACTCCTTCTCTAAAATCACAAAGGTAGTTTCTTTCGAAAGCCAGCATTGGAGACTTCCTAGGATGAAGGGAAGTTCAGTTTAAAAGCAGATAGTTTTTGGGGCACCTGGGTGGCTCAGTCAGTTGAGCATCTGACTTCAGCTCAGGTCATGATCTCATGGTTCGTGGGTTCGAGCCCTGCATTGGGCTCTGTGCGGACAGCTCAGAGCCTGGAGCCTGCTTCAGATTCTGTGTCTCCCTCTCTCTGCCTCTCCCCTGCTCATGCTGTCTCTCTGTCTCTCAAAAAAAAAAAAAGCAGATAGTTTGTAGAGAAATAACTTGTATATTTCCCATAATTACAAGTTTTTAAAAAGTTATTGCTTTTCAAAATTAGAAAATGGTAAACAATGATTTCCCTCTCCCTGTCACGAATACACTCACCATGTTTCGGGCTGAGAATGGGAAATGGATCTCCTAGTTTCCAGAAGAAGTACATGAAGGTCAACCATAGCAGACAGGAGAAGAGCAGCCGCTGTCTGTGCACTGAGGAGGAGGAGGAAGAGATGCAGGGTAAATATTTGTACACTAGGGAGCCTGCTCTCCTTCCAGATACGGACTCAAGCTAACTGCCGTTTGACTGACTCGTCCATTTGGCAAAGGAATGATGGAATAATACAATTTTTAGAGAAAGCATATTTATCGCCCTAAGAGGAATTTGGCTGAATTATGATTTGGGTTAGGGGAGACAAGACAGTAGAAACTGAAATACAGTTGTGGCAGCACAGATCGCTTCATTATTCATTCAACATTGATTTTATGCCAACTTTTTAAGATGCTGGTGTAGGGGCCCCCAAACAACAGTAGCTATGGAGAGTAACAGAGAAATGAAACTCTCCACAGCTTCAGTTCCTGCGAATCCTTGTCTCAATCGATATGCTGATGTAAGAGGGTGAAATACTCACGTTTACAAATACTCACATAGTCGGATGTTGCTCACGATAAAATAGCCAATGTAAAAAGGCACCATGAAAACCAGGATCAGAAGGATTACACAGAGGTTCATTTTCCAGTGAAAATAACGGGAACTGAAATAAGTATCAAAGAATATCACTATGAGGGGAAGAAGGCAGCAACTTCCATTCTCTTTAGTCTTCCGAAAGATCTCTTGCTCTTTGAACTCAATGCCAAATATATCCTACCCAATTAGTCAAGTAGGCTGTTACTGTCTGCTTGTTTATAGAGGTTAAAGAATAGATTATAAAGTTCTGAAAGGTATATATGAGCATCCTAACTTCCTAAGAACTTTACTTATTCAAATGAGAATGGCTAATGCTCTAGTTATATTCGTAGCCACTGTATAATAACCTATTAACATATACTATTACTGGTAGAATGGCTATTGTTTCTCTTACCACTAGGAGGCTCATGAATTCAGAGAAACTAAATGTTAATGGTAATATGTGCTATAAAGACTTATAAATAAATATTTCTTCTGTACCTCCAATGTAAATAAACATTTGATTTTCATGACTACTTTAATGCTTATAAACTGTATTTTATTAATCAACTAAAATATTTTTAGGACTTTTCTAATGCTAAACCTTTTGTTCCATGACTTACACATTCCATAATTAGAAGCCTGTATCTCCCACTCCCCTTCACCCATTTTGTCCATCCCCCTGTGGACTTTAAAGTAACAAATTTATTGAGATATAATTCACCCCTTTACACTTTAGAACATTTCATCACTCCATAATGAAACCCTGTTCCCATTAGCTCTCCTTTCCCCGCAACTGTCCTAGCCTTCGGAAACTGACAATGCACTTTAAGTCTCTAAGGATTTGCCTATTCTAGAAATTTCATATAAATGGAATCAAACAGTATGTGGTCTTGTGTCTGGCCTCTTTCACTTTGCATGTTTTCAAGGTTCATCATGTTAGGCCATCTATCAACACTTCATTCCTGTTTATGGGTAAATAACATTCATTCAATTGTATGCATATGCCACATTTTGTTTTTTCATTCATTAGTTGCTGGACATTTGGATTGTTTCACTTGTAAGCTATTTATTTTTTTCATTTTTAACGTTTATTTCTGAGAGACAGAGAGAGCATGAGTGGGGGAAGGGCAGAGAGAGAGGGAGATACAGAAACGCAAAGAATGCTCCACACTCTGAGCAGTCAGCACAGAGCCCAATGTGGGGCTCGAACTCCGGAACCGTGAAATCATGACCTGAGCTGAAGTCAGATGCTTAACTGGGCCATGCAGGTGCCCCATTTGTAAACTATTATAAACAGTGATGCAATGGTCATTTGTGTACAAACTTTTGTGTGGACATGTTTCATTTCTCTTTATGTTTATACTTAGGCGTGGAATTGCTGAGTCATATGATAACTATTTACTTTTCTGAGGACTGCCACTATTTTCCAGAATGGCTGCACCATTTTACACTCTTCCCAGTAAGAACACTAGGGTCCCAAATTCTCCACAGCCTTGCCCACACTTGTTACTGTCTTTTTGATTATAGCCACTCTGATGGGTGTTAAGTGGTAGCTCATTATGGTTTTGATTGGCATTTCCTTGCAAATGGCTCATGGAGTGTCTTTTCACGTGCTTACTGGCCATCTATATCTTATTTGGAGAAATGCCTATTCAGATCTCTTGTCCATTTTTCAACGTATTGTCTTTTTATTATTAAACTATTAAGAGTTCTTTATATATACTAGAGTCAAGTCTCCTATCAGATAAGTGATTTATAAAAATTTTTTCTCATTTTTGGGGTAATATCTGTTTACTTTCTTGAGTGTCTTTTGTGTTTATTGATTTTGAACTTACATTTGGGCCTTGTTTCAAAAAGTTTAGTGGTTAAGTGGCTTGTGAGGATATATAAAATACAGAATGATAAAATAAACTGTAAGAAGTAGGAAAAGAAAGAGAAAGCATGGGAAAAGATAGGTAAAAACGCAAGCTAGGCCCAATGACCATTTTGAAAGTGCAAACCACACGATTCTAGAAACTTAATAGGAGTGCATCATAAATTTAGCTTTAAGTTTTCTAATGGTCGACATGAAACAGAAAATTTGATCAGTTAAATAAGTAACAGTGCTATGGGAAAAAACAATTGCTTCAAGCAAGCATTAACTATTACTGATTTATTATTACTGAAATTATTACCAAGACCATAAGGAGACTTCTCCAAAGATTTCCCAAATAAGAAAATGTGAGGATAATTAACAATGTTGTCAACAACATCCTTTCCAGAGAAAGGTCAAAATGAATTTCATAGGGCTATTCCTTACTGTTTCTCCTTAGGCCAGAGGGCAGGCATCATAAAATAAAGAGCTATTCATTAAAAGCCACACTACAAAATGCCAATACCATTTAGTCTAGATATACTGACGGCTTTTTGCTCCTCTGGATTAACCCACTGTCCAGCATCTAGAGAAACAGATAAGCTGCACATTCTCCGAACAACTGTACTTAGTATTTCAGCTAAACTTTTACAAGCTATGGGGAGATGGTTTGGAATGACAAGGGTGACACATCTGGCCAATTAAAAGCGAACCACATATTTTAACGATTATTTGAGCCAAGAGTAACATGACATTCTCTTGGGAAATCTAACAAGATTATTTATTTGAATAGGAGACAATGCCACTTCTGCTCAGAGGTGAGTCGAAAGAATACTCTTGGTTAGGGCCAAGATTCTCCTTTGAAAGCTTCAGAACATGGTCAATGCACCAACAGAATACATTATCAAGGCCCATATTTCTGTTGCATAGTAGGGCCAAATGTTAGTATGACAGAAATAGGTGTAACCGAACATGTCTTAGTTCTTAATCTACACAACCCCAACCCTTCCCAAAAGCACCCAAAGAACCACCAGATTTCAGCAATGCAACTTCCTATACTCTTTAAGAGAAACTATCTAAGAACTATATAAAGTGACTGAGTGATAGGTCTTCCTGTATGGATTAATTACAAATGAGTTAAAAGTGGGGACATCATCTACCAACAACAATTTTGGTTTTAGAAAATATCTGAGCCATAGTCTTTTCTTTTGATACTTAGATCCATGTAGTCAGCAAACTATGGCCTGACAGATGCTTGCTTTTAGAAGATTTTACTGGAACACAGCCACACCCATTTGTTTATTCATCACCGGCAGATACTTTCATTCCACAGCAGGAGGGCTGAGTAGTTGTCATGGAAACCACATAACCCCCCAAAGTCTAAAATATGATCTGGCCCTTTACAGAACAACTTGCTGACCTCTGGTTAGATAGCAGTAAAGTTCCAGGTTGTGATAATAAAATTTCTTAATTAGTAAGTTAAAGAACACCTGTCTATTCTTGATAGTCATAGGATCTCTAGCCTGGTCATCCAAAAGTTTGAAGAACTAATTTAAAAGAAGAGTCAGGGGGAGCCTGGGTGGCTCAGTCAGTTGAGTATCCGACTTTGGCTCAGGTCATGATCTCACAGCCCATGAGCTCAAGCCCCATGTGGAGCTCTGTGCTGATAGCTCAGAGCCTGCTTTGGATTCTGTGTCTCCCTCTCTCTCTGCCCCTCTCTGCCTCAAGCTCTGTCTCTGTCTCAAAAACAAACAAACATTTAAAAAAATAAAAAAATAAATAAAAGAGTCAGAACATACTCTTGTTTTATCATACTATAAATTTTTAATTTATCTATCAAGACACATTAATTACCAACTTTGATTCTCAAAGGAATCTGAGAACACAGGCTCTTTGTTAAGTCTCAAGTATCAGAAGTCTGAAACAAATTATACAGCTTAGCTGAGAACGGACTCCTGACTACAGAGCCAAATGGCACCTTATTCTTGAAAGATTTTTCCATGCAGTGATAAAAACTACACAAGTCCACATAGAATCGCTGATGTGCTCTATACACAAATAACGGTCTACAAAACCCAAGCTTGCAGTTTCACAAGCAAGAAATATTTTGGACTGTAATAAACAACACGTCTGTTATTTGGCGAGGAATAGGAGTTGCTTTATAAAAATGCTTTAAAGAAGACTTTAAATTCAATCAGACTTGCCGGGCCTGTGAAATCAACACAGGTAGTGAGAGCTGGAGTTCAGACTTCAGAGAAGCCCATACCCAACAATCGAAGGAATTCCCACCTTTTCAGGTAGAGATTTTTCTCATTAGCCCAACAATGTGAAGGGTCATTCGTAGGATTCAGAGTAGCCTCAGAATAAAACTTTGAGGAGTGAAGCCTGGGATCTAGGCTCTCTCTCACAGCCTCAATCTCAATTAGCTCAGAGCTAAAGGTCAGATTTCTTTTTTCCTATTTCACAGCCTGTGCCAAATTAGCTACAAGGTGGCTGGGATCCATATTTGCTGTGATTCTTATAGTTACTGAGACTAAACTAACCGCATGGTAGAATTTTTCCAGCTGTGGGATTCAGATAAGCCTTCTACTATAAAGAAATCATATAGGTCTCTTCACAGGAAGAGTTAATTAGTACTCACTTACCTGCTATTCAATACTTTTAAGATTTCAAAGATGATGAGCTCAAACATGGTGCAAGAAAATGCGAAAGTCACAGAGAAGATCACCTGTACCACATACTGACGTACCTATTAAAAGTCAAATACAGAATACAAGTCATTTCCTTGTGCAAAATATTGAACTGATAACCTGGTCACAAGTCTGACAACTTAATGAAGAAATTCGTAAATCACTGGAAACAGGGCCATAATGGCAACTTGCTTGGAGCTAAAGAACTAGATGGAAGTTGGTAGTATTTCTAAATCATTAGGCACTTTTATCAGCCTCTTATGGCACTTAGAGTTCATGATGCACACTGACCAAAAGAAGGGACAGATTTTATATATGTATATATAAACTAACCTAACCTATATATATATATAGGTTAATGCTAAAAGGGTTAGCCAAAATCTCTAGAATCCCGAGCTCTTTCAGAAAACAACCCCAAACTCCCTGGGGAGGTTTAATGGTGAACATCCTAGTAATGATCTAAAAGTAGTCAACAACCATTGAGCTTATTACTCAATGAGGACTGATTAGGAAATGTCCAGTCTAAGCTGGTGCTTCTGTGAATTCAAGGCTTAAGAACTAGATGAGCCTTATTGGGATTTTGGTACTACCGTAGGATGTAAGATTGGTCATTAACAATGAAGGTCAGATACCCAAATGAATGGGAATATTCATGAGATGGAAGCTAAATTATCTTCTGAAAAATAACTATCTGTTATTGTTCTATGTACAGATATTACCAAGATATGACTGTTCTTGCTCTGAGGCTACATATGACTTGCTTTAAAAAAAAAATCAACTAAGCTTAATCATATTCTCCAATTTAAGAATTATATAAGGGGTGCCTGGGTGGCTCAGTCAGTTAAGTGGCCGGCTTCAGCTCAGGTCATGATCTTGCGGTTCGTGGGTTCGAGTCCTGCGTCGGGCTCTGTGCTGACAGCTCAGAGCCTGGAGCCTGCTTCAGATTCTGTGTCTCCCTCTCTCTGCCCCACCCCAACTCATGCTCTGTCACTCTGTCTCTCAAAAATAAATAAACGTTAAGAAAAAAAAAGTGACCTTTAAAAAAAATTTTTTTAATTAAAAAAAATTAAAAAAAAAGAATTATATGGTACTCATTTGGTCAAAACTCCCTATCTTGGAAGTGAACATGACCCTTCTTGAATGGAGGCAATTTTCTTGCCCATTTTAAAACAATCTAAATTCCTAGAGTTAGTAGTATAACCAAAATGATCTTACTTCATAGTCCTTAAACAGTTGGCGCATGAAGAAAAGCCATCCGAATCCAAAGAAAAGTATCTGGAGGAGAAAGAAGATCGAATGTCAACATATGTAATCTTTTGAGAACTCCCTAATACAGATATTTTATGATAAAAGGTCTGCTAAACAGACAACTAACTTACGATTAAAGACAAGATCCACTTAAACAGTATCTACTTATCGAAGTTCATAACATTGGGAGAGGATATTAAAATACTCTTCAATTTTTGAAGTTATTCATGTTTTAAACAATCCTGTTAGGCAAAAATAAAGTTTTCCTGTAATCTCATGATTATCATTTTAGCCAGAGAAGCTAGAAAACAAAAAAAGAAGCCAGAGAAACTTGCTTTTATATTAGATCCCTGTTTGCAAGTATCTCAAAAAGCCAGAACTTTAGGGGAAAGGAGGTAAAATCTTTTTTAAAAGGTAGAAAAACAGATTTTTGATGTCTTTTCTTTCATGGAGCTTTCTTAGCTTCTCCACAATGCTGCCTAATCCAAATAAAGTGGTTTTCATCTCACTATAAAGCCAAGAGGTTGAAGGATCCCACTTTGCTAGTTTTGGTGTAAGGTGGCAGAAAATAGCCACATGACAGTGTTGTTCAGTGTTCCAAACGCTGGGTTGTTTTTTACTGGTGAACAGAACCTTTTCTATATACACAAACTGATACAACTTAAAAAAAAAAAGCAGAACACTAAACAGTTTATTTTTCTTAAAGTGATCTTTACATCCTACATGGGGCTCAAACTCACCACCCAGAGACCGAGAGTCAGATGCTCTATATGCTTAGCCAACAGGTGCCCCATAACTCCTCCTCTTGTATCAGTTAGGAGCTTTAGGAATAAAATTCTTTCATGCCTTCCCACCAACTTCAGAAGTGTGGACCCCTGAGCGTGGTTTAGACGATTCCACCAGCCCCCTGTTGCGTCCCTCCTGCCCACCAAACTCACATTTTCAGCCACGTGGAACTGCCTCTGGATCTCTATACACAATATTCTCTCTTTCATATCAAGACCTCTATGGACATTGTCCTCTGACAGGAACTTCTCTCCAGTCCTTCCAGGTCTTAATTCTTACTACCTCTGGAAGGCCTTCCTTGACCTCTCAAAGGTAAGCTGCTCTTTTTATATATCCTATTCTACCTTTACTTCCAAAGTACTTGCCACACAGTTTTGTAACGTCTAATTTAAACACACTTTCTTAGACGTTAGATTGTAAGCTCTGTGAGGACAAGGAGGTCTGAATGCTGGTCTGGAGTTTCAGCACCCTTACAGTGCCTGGCGCATGGCACGCTCTCCACTGCCGTCTGCTGAATGGAAAAACAGTCCATGGCAAGAGACGGTTTGTTCTTGAAGATGCAACCTCAATTTTTTGGTGATAACTTCAGTGTGCTGTGCTAAATGCTGGGGATACAAAAAGGAATAAGGTAGTCACCACTCTCAAGGAGCCTGAAGTATAAGTGTGAAGACACTAAGTAAGTATAATGTCACAAGGGACATGCAAGGATAGAAATATACACATAATGTAAAAGAATATGGAAGAGGGAGCTCAAACACATCTGTAGGGAGTCAGGATGGATTTTCTGGAGAATACCTCAGCTGAAGGAGGTTTTAATCCAGTGGTAAAACCTATAACATGTGCAAATATGGGGATTATATGCATTTTTCTAGGCAGAGGTTCTAAGACATTTATCACCTACTCAAAGGTTTCTACCATCCCTAATCTATTAAAGGACTCTTCTCTTAAAGGATGAAAAAAGCAGTAGGCAGGTAAAAGGGGATGGAGATAGGAAGACCGGGCCTTCTTTCCAGGTAGGAAAGAGCAAGAGGATAGGCACAGGAGTGAGAAATAGCATGGTAGAGACATGGGCGTATACTGGGAATACACATGGGCATGTACAACACCTGGCCTGGTGCTGTTGGAAGATAAAATTCAGAGAACATAGTTAAAAATGAGACTTAGCGAGGAGGAGCAGGAGACCACTGACTCAGAGTCCTGAAGGCCACCCTAGGGAGCTTGTAGTCTACAGGTGAGGAGACATATTTTAATAGGGAAAAGACATGGCCCAGTTTGTTTTATATGGAGCACTTTGGCGGCCATGTGGAAGATGCATTTGAAGGAAACAACACTGTAGAAAGAGCAAGCTTATAGAAGGCTGCTATAGCAGTCCGGATGACAGATGATCAAGGCCTGAATGAAGACACTTGTAGCTGGAGAGGAGGCAATTGATTTGAATACTTAGAAGGTTAAATCTGCAGGGAGGAATCAAGCTTGACTTGTCTGGAATACACGAAGAGTAAGGCCACCCAACTTATATAAAAAATACTGGATATTGGGAGATTAAGAGAGGAGTTCACTTTTAGACCTTCTAAGTGCCCAAGGTCCATCCAGGTCAACATAAAAGAGATTATGAAGGCAGAGCTCAGATATATGTAAGAGTTGAAAGCCATCCAAGTACGCGAGATCACCCAGGAGTACTATGTAGAGTGAGAAGAGCACTGTGGCAAGAAGAAACAGTGGAGGGTAGGAATGGGAAGAAGAGAGCAGGAGGGAGACAGAGAAAGAGTAGACAGAGAATAGATGCCAGGAGAGTGGTGTATCCTGAAATCAAGGGAACAGAGTTTGAAGGAGTGTTAAATGAAGCAGAGGGACAATAAAACCAGGACTGAATATAGTTCAAAGGATTTGGTTAACTTAGAGGTCAAAGCTGACCCCAAGGAAAACAGTTCAAATAGTGAAATGGGGGCAGAAACCAGACTGCAGGTGGGCTGGGGATGAAAAGGGTAAGGCAAGGGAGACAATGAACACAAATTAACCTAGCGAGAGCCAAGAATGAGAAATACCAACAGCATTTTTTGCAAAACTAGAATACTACCAAAATTTGTATGGACTCACAAAAGACCTTGAATAGCCAAAACAATCTTGAGAAAGAACAAAGCTAGAGGTAGATCACAATTCCAGATTTCAGGATATACTACAAAGCTGTAGTAATCAAAATAGTATGGTACTGGTACAAAAACAGATCAATGGAACAGAAGAGAGAGCCCTGAAGTAAATCCTAGCTTATATGGTCAATTAATCTACAACATAGGAATCAAGAATATACAGTGGGAAAGATCTGATTAGGGGTTAATACCCAAAATATGTAAATAATTTATACAAGTCAACATCCAAAAAGCAAATAATCCAATTAAAACTGGGCAGAAAACCTGAATGGACATTTTCCCAAAGAAAACATAGAGATGGCCAACAGGCACATGAAAAGATGTTCAACCTCATTAATCATCAGGGAAATGCAAATTTGTTAAGGGAAATGCAAATTAAAACCACAACTCGATATCGCCTTATATATGTAAGAATGGCTACTATTAAAAAGACATGAAATAACAAGCGATGGCAAGGATGTAGAGGAAAAGGAACCCTTGTGCACTGTTGGTGGGAAGGTAAATTGGTACAGCCACTGTGGAAAACACTAGGGAGGGTCCTTAAAAAATTAAAAACGGAAATTCCATAGGATCCATTCATTCTACTATTGGGTATTTACCCAAAGAAAACAAAAACACTAATTCAAAAAGATATATGCACTCCTATGTTTATTGCAACATTATTTACAAACCTCAGGATCCACAGACAGATACATGGATAAAGAAGATGTGGTGTGTATGTACACGTACACACACACACACACACACACACACACCATGGAATATGATGCAGCCATAAAAAGGACACGATCTTGCCATTTGTGACAACACCTATGGACCTAGAGGGTATTATGCTAAGTGAAATTAAGTCAGAGAGAGAAAGACAAATACCATAGGATTTCACTCATATGTGGAATCCGAAAAAACAAAACAATCAAAAAGCAGAAACAGACCCATAAATTCAGAGAACAAACCAATGCTTGCTGGAAAGGAGGGAGTGGGGGGGATCGGCTGAATGGGTGAAGGGAAGTGGGAAATACAGGCTTCCGGTTATGGAATGAATGTGAGAGGGAAAAAGACACAGAGGGCAACAGAGATAAGCCGAGGGAATATGGCCAACGGTATTGTAATAGCATTGCATGTGACAGGTGGTAGCACAGCTGAACTCAGACTGGTGGAATCACCATGCACTCTTTTGTACACCTGAAACTAATGTACCAGCAGGCATCAACTGTACTTCTATTTAAAAAAAATGCTCCAAAAAAAGACTGAAAAAGAGAAAACATTAGATAGAAGCCTAAGGACAAATGTGGGGAAAAGAGAAAGTTTACAGGTCCCGGAGCAGAGAGTAGTAGAGAAAGGGGGATAAACACAGGAGAAGGGGCTGATGGGACACCAGAAGAGTTATTGCATCTGGTATTTCAGCTGTAACTGTCTCTGCCACAAGTATTTTTGCTGTGTAACTAATTTGCCATAAGGCAATTTTGCTGTAAAAGATAAAAAAAAATAACGGGTTGACAGTTTGGCTTCATTTCTCCATCGATGCGGTACCTCCATTTTCATATTATATAAATTTTAGTCCTCAGAATGGTCTATACAGTGACACGGTTTTGTACCCACACCGACCAGAGAACCTTGATCCGTCTATGAACGGACATGTGACAATGCACCAAGAACAAAAAAACAGCGGGGAAGGAGTTCACAGAGCAATGCAAAGGTCAGTTACAAATACACATCCCAATACTTGGGAACGGATACTTCTCTTAAGGAAGGAAGAAATTTTAGAGGAAAAAGAAAAATATGTAATACCAAATGAGGAGACAAATCAAGCAAAAAAAGAAATGTATAATGCTATGAATGAAATACTGAAGATACTGCTTAGGCACACTCCACAAAATGAAATCATTTATTTTGGACAGCATTCCCATGTGTGCTACACTACACATTTTGGATGTATTCAAATATTTTATATCTCATAATAGACTCTATTTAATTTTGTTATTCATTTTTTATGTTTTATTAGGTCCTTTTAAATGAACGTCCCATTTTATTTTTGTGAGTTTATCTTTTACAGCAAACCTGCCTTATGGCCAATTAATTATGTGGTCAAAATACATGTGGCAAAGAGGCGTGTGGGGAAACCGAAGTGATGATATTAATGATCATGATTAGTGGCAACTGTCCTTTATTGACCATTCCAGGAACTCTAAGAACTTAGCATTGTAATCTCATGAAATCATAAAAAACTAAGGCATGTGTCATTATCTGCCATTTCAGAGAAAGCTGAAGTGAATTCATTTAGAGTAATTGTCAAAATCAGGATCAAATCTGAAGTCTGCGACTGATTTCCAAAGTTTGTGCTTTTAACCAATAAGTTGCTCTACGATCAAAGGCACAGGTGGAGAGGATGTCCTTAAAGAGGGGGAGGGGTATCTTTTTTCTGACCAGGGAAGAAAGCATCTGGAAATGGTTGCAGACATACATTAACTGCTTAAATTAAGACCTAGGATGTAGGAGATCAGGTCTTCTGTCCTCATTTTTATTGGTACAGTGGGAGGCAAGGTCATCTGCTAAGAGTTTAAGAGATGATGCCGGAAAAGGGGGTTTTGAGAACTGACAAAGATTGAGAAATTATGAGGGGAATGGAATAAACAGCTGACTAAAGTCAAGAAAAAGAACTGTTTCAGGCTTCATTGTATCATTTATTTAATTTTCAGTAGGTTCCATACCCAATGTGGGGCTAGAATTCAAGACTTGCATGCTCTATGGATTGAGCTAGCCAGGTGCTCCCAGACTTCACTTCAAATAAATCTTTCAGATTTTTGTGCGTCAGTATAGTTGGCTATTATGCAACCAATAAAACAAATTATGAAAACTATATAAAGGACGGTGAGTTTAAAAATAAAAAGTTATTTTATTAGGGCATTCCTCCTTTCGTAGTATCTGAAATGTTGAAATTCAAGTTTTTCAAGAGACAAGGACAATGCTTCAGTCCAAAGACAGAAGCATTAGGATGAAGCAATGAGAAAACTGGATCAAGGATTTAATTTCCTTTAAACCCTCAAAAGGAACGGTTTCTGTCGTTTGCCACTTGAAAAAAAAAAGGCAAGAAAATACACGCTGGGAAAAAGAGGTGGGAAATCAATAATTAAGATAACCTGAGCTTCTACAAACAGGTGGCTGGCAAATAATTGCATTTAGTGCTTGCACTTAAAGGGGAAGGGGCTTCAGCTTTGAACAAGCCAGGACCTCAAAAATTAAATTAATAAACAAATACACAACTATTATTGCTACGAAGAAAACAGTGGCTTAGCGAATGAAAGCGGGTAAAAGCAAGAGACTCCCTGGACAAAGCTTCTCTAGAGCAGGAGTTAGTGTTTTATTTATGTTTGTACCCTCGGAGCTTCCTACAAAGGTCGAGAAGTCTGCAGACTGTACGAATGAAGGTGCCCGATCGGCAAGAAAGGGGGTTGGAAAAAGACCCGAAGAGTGTGTGCAAGAGGATTCAAGGAGGAGGTGTCGGTTCACAAACGGAACCTTTTACGGTACTTTTTAAGATCTCAGAGCTGATCGCGGCCAAATCCTCCAAACCCGGATTCAGGATTTGACAACTAACCAGCAAGGTCCCCACGTGTCCCCAGAAGCCGGCTCCGATTGGCTTGCGGCTCACTCGGCGCCCGGAACCACACTCTTCCCCGAGCCACGGGTCAGCGGCGCGGTCCAGAAGCTTCGGCGCGCTCTGGGGATCGCTCCTTTCTCGCGGCCCCGGCTCGGAGCCCTGAGGCCGCCTGACTCCCTCCAAAAATGGACGAGGAAGCGGGCAAATGGAGGCTGCGGGGGGAGGGGGGGACGGGGCACGGTCGAGCGCAGGACGCTCCCCCACTGTGAGGGCGAGGGAACGGACACGGCAAATCCCACACCCTCCCGGAGCTCAGGGAACCGAGGAGGCGGGCCCGGGCCGCGGCAGAGGAGAGCGAGACCCCGGACCAGCCGGCATCTCGGAAGCCCCGAGAAGATTCGAAAAAGAGAGGCTCAAGGGTCCCGGGGAGGGAGGCAGAGCTCACCTGGGAGGTAATCATAATACTGGAGTCGATCAGGAAACTCATGGCGAAGTGCAAGGAGGCCTCGTGCCCCCGATTCCCGCTCCCCGTGTCCACAGCAAGCTCGGGCCACTGGCCCTCTCACACAGGCGGCCTTCGCCCCAGGTCCACCGGTGGGACCGCAGCTCGCCAGCCCCACGCCATCAAACTGCGCCCGGGTCAGCCAATCCGTGGCTAGATCTAGAGCTTCCCGCCCAGGGCTGGGGATGGGCGGGGCGAACGCGGAGCCGAGAGGCCGAGGGGGCGGGGCCAGGGAGAGGCCGTTCTGGGGGCGGGGCTTAATTAGAGAAGGCCTGGCTAAAAGGGAAGAGATAGGATTGGGGGGGGGGGGGTCTGAAAAGCCAAACACTGATGTAATTAATGCAAGGGGCCTTTAATTTCTGAGGCTGAAGATGGGGGGTGGGGTGGGGCGGCTGAGCTAACATCTTATTTTAAGTGGTCATTCCATTTTGTAATGGTCATGGCTAATAAGATGAAGCTAATGATGATTATAATGAGTTAGACGATAATTCAGGCATTGTGTTTTGAATGTTACAACTTAATACTTGGCTACACAAACAACTGCATAATTACAAATGAGGAAGAGTGGAAAGGCAGATATTTTTAGCATATATAGCTAATCAAGTAACTTCTGATGTAATAACAAAAAGCACATCATCTATACCAAGAGAGTGATCATCTCATTGTACTTGGTACCCATCAGCCCACACATGGAGTACTACATTCTTTGTATCACACTTTAAGTGGAACGGAGAGGTATTGGAGCATGCTCAGAGGTGAGCCACTAGATGAAGCCCGAAGGAAAGAACTGAAGGAGACTCAGGAACACGGACACAGTAGCTGTCTACTTGTGAAAGGATGGGTAGAATTGATATGGCCCCTGGAGATATATGTAAGCACAGCACTGGAAGTTAAATGAAGCTAGATTTAATTCAAGGCAAGCAATAATTCTTTAAGGGTCTGAAGATGAGTTATTTCAGGGAATAGCTTGGAGTTGGAGTAACTCCTCTCCCTCAGTTACTCAACTACAGACTGAATCACTACTTCATCCATTCAATACTCATTTCACAAAGGCTTCACTGCTGTGAAGCTTATCCTTGCCCGCTAGGGCTCTAGCTAGTTCCTATAGATCCTGTAGTCTCACAGCACTAGAAGGCAATGACCCAGTGTGGGAGGAGCTGCAGTCAATACCCTGAAGCAGTCTTTAAATTTTTTTTTATGTTTATTTATTTTTGAGAGAGTGTGTGTGAGAGAGTATATGCAGGGGAGGAGTAGAGAGAGACGGAGTCACAGAATCTGAAGCAGGCTCCAGGCTCCGAGTTGTTAGCACAGAGCCCGACATGGGCTTGAACCCCTGAACCACGAGATCATGACCTGAGCTGAAGTCGGAAGCTTAACCGACTAAGCCATGCAGGTGTCCCTACCCTGGAGCAGTCTTGAGTGCACGTGGCATTGAGGACGACCTGAGTGTTTAGAGTGCTGTAATCTGAGTGGCTGAGACTCACACATTTATTACACACAAGGGAAGGTGTCTCTCTTTCTTGAAATTGTACACCGTCATTCTAAACAGCTCAAACTACCTGTCAAATGTCCAATCCCTTATCCAGAAGGCTAGGGAACAGCTGGCTACAGCTATCACGGATGAGGTAGATACCCGCATAGATGCTACTGTGGAGGCATTTACCAACACATGATGAATCAGAATCTCACCCAACTGAGATTCAAGGCTGTGTGAAAGTACAGAATTCTGGGAGAGTGTATCAAGGCAAACAGTTTACTTTGGTGGCTTCCTGGGATGCACGGTGGGAATCAGGGTCTCTGTGAAGTTGGCATAGCAGAGATCGTTACACAGTCCCATTGGCCCCAGCGCTGTGCAAAGCTTTGAATGGCACCACTCAGGAATTTCTGCCCTGTAATACCCGTTGCCAGGTCAAGGACAGACCTGGGTGACCCAAAGAACTACTACCCTTGCTTTTGATTGCAGAATGTCTCTAGAAACCTTCCTACTAATGTCCAACTGACTCTCAGAGCCCTGGGAGGGGTGGCTGAAAGTGAGAGGCATGACTTTTTGCATTTTTGTCCTCACCTTGGCGTCTATTACCAACCCCCATGACCAACAGTGACCGCTGAGAGGGAGGAAGAGCTCTCCTCTCAACCCCTCACTACCAAGGGCACAAACCCTTCCCTTAAATCTCTGTATCTCAGTGGAGTCTTACGGTACAGCATTTAACAATAAAACTATGCTAGCCATATGTCACAAGACAATGACAGTAATTATATCACACAGAATAATATTTATCATGGTGATGGTAATCAATACCTACCAAGTCCTTACTATGTGCCAGATACTATTCTTAGATCTCGACAGGTAACAACTCATTCACTCCCTAACTTAGTCCCTGACTTGTCTCTCTATGGCAGACGCCCTTGTTCCTTTTCTTTGGAAGCATGCTGAACACATTGGCACTTACCGGATTCCAGGCCTAAGAGAGTGAGGCTCAGGCAGAGAAAGGAGTTTCCTTTTCTTCCTATTCCAAGCAAGAATCTTTCTCTTTTCAGGATCTGACATTGAAATATCAATTTTCTTCCCAGGAAACCTCACCTCCTATGGATAGGTTGGATCCTACCCTGTGTTTACAACTGGACAAGAATGTGATGACATAACTGTTTGTTTATTAGCAGTATATAAACAAAAGCAGGAATCGTTCCCTTATATTTCTAAATTTGCAGGATTATGTCTTTATACTTGCAAATCAATATTTGTTTAGATTTTATCCCCCCAGGTACATGATGAATTCCTTTCAATTTGTGTTTTCAGGTCTTTTATCAGGTTATTCAGGAAGTTTCCTCCCACCATTACATCTTTGATACTTATGGTTCTCTTGTCCTGACTCTCCTTCAGGAGGATCCATATTTATGTGTTGGACTTCTATTGCCTTCTCTCCATATCTGTTATCTCCTCTGTGATAATTTCTTTGCCTTTGTTCCTACTCGGCATTCTGGGAGAATTCCTGATATTGATTCTCTACAATACTGATTTGGCTTTATGTGTTGCTAATTCTGTTGTGGCTTTGTTTACTAACTGCCAGCTCCTTTTCCAATTCAATGTAGTATCTTATTATCTTCTGTTTCATCTCTTGCTTTACAGAGCCAATGTTTTCTTTAAAATTTTTTGAGAGCACAAAACAGATTTTAAGCTTACTTTTATTTTTTAAGTAAGCTGAAATTACACTATTCTTTTACTTTTGGTGTCCACTGTTTGTTTTCTTTATATGTCTCTGAGACCTTTCATAGACTCCAGGTGGTTAGCTGTCTCTTTATTGTTATTTTCCTTGTCTCTTACTCATCTGTAAAGGTGAGAGCCTCATCTGTCCCAGTATATGTGTAGAACCTAACTAGACACAGTGATTAGTTCAACAGGATTTTTAAAAAGTCAAGAAGCATCTTTGACTATAGGATAAATTTCTTAAAAAAATACTTAAAGGAAAGACAATTAGTTTGTACTTAAAGAAAGATAAAGAGTTGTCCAAGAAATTATGGCTTCAGTCTGATACAGTCAAGAGAAAAGAAACTGGAGAAAGTTGAAATTCTGATGTGAGAGGCATTAGAGATGTCCATATTTATCATAATACTGTAAAAAAAATCCCTTGTCATTGTTTCTGCCTTCAAGGCATGATTGAGGATTTTTGGGTCACATTATATTCTTTTTGGTTTAGCTCACTTACCTTTAGTTGATCTCATCCATTTTCTGTAGGTTTTATTAGTCCAACTCAATTCTGGAGATGCTTTGTTCTTTCTTCCATCTACAGGTCCAACCAGGGTAGAGATGGTAACTATAGTAAATGATCAAGATAAAAAAAAATACCCCTGGAAACCCTGGATGAATTAGAAAAACTGAACAGTTTTCAGGAAAGCTGAGCATTAGAGAGGGGAAAAGCCCCTCAAAACTGTCGTAGCCAAAAGAGTCATAACCAGACACTGTCATTGGCTAATGGCTTCCCTCATGGTGCAATCTGGAATTAGCACTTTTGTTACTATCTATTCAAATTCTGCCTACTTCCAAGAGCATTTGGAGCAGACTAAAACACATATCATATGTACAATGAAAGCATGAAAACAAACGAAAAGGAACCATAGTTGATGTCTTTACCTCAAATCTTGGTCCTCACTAGCTCATTGTTTCCACAGGAGTCGGGAGTGTCTGAGGGAAAGTGGTCAATAAAATATGGTGGAAGTAATGGTATGAGATGTCTACGGTTAGGTCATAAAAGATATGGAAGCTTTGCCTTGATCTCTTGGTTCACTCGCTGTATGGGGAACCAGCCACCAACTCACAAGACCCTCAAGTAGACCTAAGAGCAACCATCCTGTGAGCACTAAGTTGCTAGTCATGTAGTCATGTGAGTGAATGGGTCCAACCACCCCAATGACAGACCCTGTCAGATTCTGACTGCAATCTCATGAGAGACCCCAAGCTGTCTAGAATTTCTGACCCACAGAAGCTGTGAGAGATGATAAATGGCCATTGTTGTTTTCAGACACTAAGTTCTGGAGTGATTTGTTACTCAGCAACAGATAACTGATACATAAATCATAACAGGTGACATTTTTATTAAATATGTGCATGACATAGCCTGGAGCTCTATCCCTGTAGCCTTTGATTTTCGTTTCTTTACCACTCACTGTTCAACTGATAAGCCAAAGCAACAGATTTTAGGGTTTTGTTGTAACCACATCTAACCTCAGTTTCTATAAATATAAAAGGTGTTGCTAGATCCTGTAACAAATAAATCTTGAGCCATCAGAGGACTAACACAGTAAAGTTTATTTTTTATTTAATTCAAAGCTCAAAGTCCAAATAGAAATGGGTAGGGATGGGAGGCCCTCTGATCTGCAATCATTCAAAGACTCTGACTGCCATCTTCAACATATGGCTTCCCAGTTTGCTCTGGGTGATGACATCCAGCAATTCATATGAAAATCTCTCCCCCCACCTTCCTTTATTTATGAGACAGCAAGCCTGCCAGCCTTCAAGCCTGGGACTCCTGGGACCTTTAGGAAGTCTTTCTCAGATATATTCCTGTGTAGTGTCAGCCTCTAGTACATCTCTTGGGTGATGAGGAGTGTTTGCCAATTATTTCCTTCCCGCCTCCGAAGCTATCTCAGTCCTCACTCCTGCATCCACCAAATATTACTCTGTTCCTGGCACTGCACTAAGTACTGAATATTCAGAGGTCTATGGGATGAAAGCTCTATCCTAAAGTTGCTTGCAGTCAGATGAGAGAAAAGCAGGAGATAAAAACAATTTGATAAATGCTATGGTAGAAGTGCACACAGGTATTGAGGAATCACAGACAAGGGAGCAACTAACTCTGTCTTGGGAAGTTTGTGGAAATTCATAAAGAAGGAGACGGGCACCTGGGGGGCTCAGTCATTTTAAGCATTGACTTTGGCTCAGGTCATGATCTCATGTTTGTGGGTTCAAGCTCCACATCGGGCTCTGTGCTGACAGCTAGCTCAGAGCCTGAAGTCTGCTTCCGGTTCTGTGTCTCCTTCTCTCTCTGCCCCTCCCCCATCATGCTCTGTTTCTCTCTCAAAGATAAATAACCATAAAAAAAAAAAAAGGAGACAACTGAGCTGAACATTGAAGGGTGAGAAGGAGCTGACCATGGTGAAAAAGGCAGGCCAGGACAGAGTCCTGAAACATCACAGAAATCATTCATCACCATGGGCTACCCCCGTTTCTATTGGGAACCGGCAAATGGTCCCAGTAAGGCTGGGACACGTACACGTGCGTGGATGTGGGAGATGAAGCAAGCAATAGAGATAGTTTGGGCTATGTTACATGAAACAAACAAATGAACAAAACTCTGGGGGTAGTTCTGAAAACTGAAGAAAGGCTAATGAGCAGGATCTCTGGAAAAAGAGAAACCAAGCATGGCCCAGAACTCACTGTGAATCTGTTCAGGGACTTTTGTCAAGATGAATGAAGGCCAACCAGGTTGCATCTCTCTGTTACTCCATTCAAAATCTGCATTCCAGGGAGGGAAGGTATGATTGGGCCATTTGGATAAAAAACAAAACAAAGCACAACAAACCCCAACCCTTGACCAGGGGAAGTCAGATAGACATTACTCAGAGTTCTACTAAGTTCCTCTGAGGAAGTGTATTTATTTCTCCTAGATAAAATCAAGATGTTATTATAGGAGAAGGAGAATAGATTCTGGGCAAGTAAAAACAGATTTCTTATCCAGGTGGGTTGAAGTCAGTTATGAAGGCTTTGTAACCTGCGCTGAGGAATTTGGAATTTATTGGGTATGCAATGAGGAGTTGTTGAAGGATTTTAGCAAAGAAGTGACATGGTAAATCCCAGGAAGAATCTTTCGGCTGACTTAAGTTATCTATTTATTTTTATCTGGAATGAATAACTTTAACTCTTCCTACAGTTCTCAGAGACACAGAAGAGAGCAAATCCTATTGTTTGGCCTCTTCCCATAAGGGCAAACAGGTATACTTTTTTATTATTCCTGACGGTTGTGTAGAGAAAGAGAAGGAATAAAGTGATCAAATGTTAACTGAGAAGGAGAGTTTTCATATTCTTTCTGAATCAGAGTCTCCTCCATTCTACTCAATGGTGAGCCGCAACTAACAACTTACACTGGCCCATAAGAATCATTTGCTAAATTTCCTGGAATTTTGTAAGCCAGTTGTTAGGTACAGTCATTATTAACAATTAAATGACGTAAACGTAAAGAAAATGTGAGACACAAGTAATAAATATGCAAAGCTCATCACTTCTTAATTATTTGCCTGTTATCTATGCTAATGAGGTTATTTATATCTTTTGTCAGGTGGAAATCTTTTATAATGTTGTGCAACTATACATCTCTCCCTAGCTCTGTTTGCAGTGACGTTTTGTTGGAAGCCCAAAATTGGTGGGCAATGTTTGGAGAATTTACAAAGAGGAAGTTGGCAAACGCTATAAACCAGAGTCTCTTTACCCTGCAGAGAGCAAGTTGTGAAACGTTGACCAGAATACCACTGCCCTCCTCCCATTTCCCAGTCGTCTTGTTCCCCCTCCCCTTAATTCCAAAGGAGGGATAACCATGAACTGGGGCAGTCTCTTCCCCCGTCTAGCTTGGTTGACAAGTCAAAAGAAAAAAACAAAGATGGTGAAAGTCAAGTTAGTTTTATTTGTTTTGTAAGTCTAACATGTGACTATTAGCTCTAACATAAGAATGTGGAGGGTTGGAGAATGCAGGACACAATCACCATAATGCCTCTCTCCCTTCCCAGAGATCTCCCTAGGAAATTTGTTAGGAATGTGCTCCTTAGCCTAGTCTTGACTAATCCTGTTTCCTAGATGGAAGATTTTGCAGACAAAGGAAATGAAGCCATCTATTTTTCCCTCTAGGAAACCTCATGTATTCTTCCAGAATTCTTTGCCCTGGAGAAACAGCTTCCAGAAGGAAGTGGGGCTGGAGCTTACAGTATGTCCCCCTGCTACCTTGGTGGCCGCCTTTGGGAGCTGCAGTGTCCGGGGGAGCGGAGAATGACTTGTCTTTCCTAAAAATCTTTCTCTTATCTAACTGCTAAACACAGAGTTTTGTTTCGTTTTTCTCCTTCCTTCCTGGTTACATAATGTAGTTATAATACAATGATTACAAGAAGGGAAAGTCTCCCCGACTATTTCAGTATCACTTCTAGGCACACACTTACTTCGTTTAACAGATTGGATTGACATTTAGAGGAGTTTTCCATCCAACCAGGCAAACCTTTGTCATCTAAATTTTGCTAACTTGGGTTGTGTGGTCATTTGCACACGGTATGCATAGAGGAATAATTCAGGGTCAGGGGAAGGAGAGAGGAGGAGCGGGATGGGATAGGTTGTGTTGGTGGGGTGCTTCTTTTTCACCCTGAGCATGACCTAACGCCCTCCTTAGGAACTCATGGAGAGCAGCTGCCACACTAGCCTTGCTCCGGGTCTTCCAGATGGCTTGAACTGGAGAGTTCCTGCATGCAGCTCATCCTGTATCCAGGGGCTCCCTTCTGCCATGAGTCAGAGACTCATGTCTCAGGGGCTGGTGCATCTCTACGCATGAGCCCTAAAAAACTGACTACCTGTAGCACCACCTTGAGCAATGAATTCTTGCATGATTAAAAATGTTCTCTTTTCATAGTGTAATTCTTAGGAATTCAGGACTATAGAAATATTGCCCATTTTCCCTCTTCATTGACTTCCTTCATTTTAGCTGACTTTTTGTCAGGATCTTAGTCAACAATCTGTGCGGGAGTTGAAAGTGGTTGAGGCGCCTGGGTGGCTCAGTCGGTTAAGCATTTGGCTTCAGCTCAGGTCATGATCTCACAGTTTGTGGGTTCAAGCCCCACATCAGGCTCTGTGATGACCGCTAGCTCAGAGCCTGGGGCCTGTCTTCTGATTCGATATCTCCCTCTCTCTCTGACCCTCCCCTGCTCACACTGTCTCTCACTCTCTCTCTCAAAGATAAATAAAACATTAAAAAATTTTTAAGAAAGTGGTGACTGTCTTCGCTTCAGTATGCATTTTACAATAAGGACTTTCAGCAAATTTAGATAGGGCTGCTCTCCCTTTCCTTGATTTCCAAATTTGTGAATTTTATAAAACACCCACTTATCTCTTCTAGTATGCTCATGGTATTACCTGGGTATCAACTCACTTGTTCTATCTTGCGAAGGAGGGGCAAAATCTGCTACCTTCCAATTAACCAGGGGGAGAACTGTCATGTGGAGCAGGGAAGTGACATCCTGGGGTCCTGAGAGACAATGAGGGGCAGTCAACACTCCTGACTTCATTGTTCTTTGTGGGGAAAATCCTAGCCCCAGGTCGCAGTGACCCTCAGGAGTGTTTGTCTAATTCTGTGTTGGATGTGTCACCTGTGTGGCAAGTTGCAGAGTCACGGTGAAAAGCAGATAGGCCTTTTTAGAATGCCCCAAATGCTAGGTCTAGGGAAATTTTCTAACTGAACTTTGAGTTACTCTGTCCCTCTTGTCAGAGATCTCCCCCATGAGGTGTTATAACTGCTATTAAGTGATTGGCCCTTTTCCTCCAGAGCCAGCCATACTTTGGATATCTGGCTGTTCATTGCTTCTTTTTATTAGTAGGTCTACGTGACCTAAGGATGCTAATCTAACAAGGGCAGGACCCAGAGTAGGATTTAAAGCTGGACCTACTGGATCCTGGGGGTAGTGAGTGGGGAGGGAAGGGCGGATTATAATCCTGAGTCAGTGATAATTATTTGCCTCAAAGCAGATACTGAGGGACCCAGCTGGACAGCGTCAAGGGCCTCCATGGACACACAGCTGCCTGTGAATGGAACTTGGGACATTTTCCAGAGGATGAGAGTAATTGCCAATCTGTCCCTAATCGTTTCTCAAGGTCAAAGAGCCTCGGGTTCCTACTAAACATGAGGGGACCAGGCTCTGTTTTGAGCCTCCTCTGAGAAGACTGACCTCCAGAGTGTGTGTTCTGAATTGGAAGAACTCTCACTAACTGCAAGGGAGGATGAGAGGGTGGCACGGGACCACCCACTTCCCTTTCTTTCCAGACCACCCACCTCCCTTGCTTTCCAGTCCCTCCGCCGCTAGAGGAACCGTTCAGGGAGTGGCCACACTGGGCGGTGGGCTCCAGGCTTGGCAGCCAACTGGCTAATCCTTAACCATACCCCTGGAGGTAGGTTGGCGGCAAATACCATCTCTAGTTTGTCAACAGAAAACCAAGATACAGAGAGGTTAAGGGATGACAATAACACAGCTACTAAATGGCAGAAATAGAAAAAAAAAATCCTGGTCCCTTGATGCCTGTATTTATTTCTCCCCCCCAAATAGCCTTCCTTTTTTATTGGGAAGACTAAGAGGGAAAATGGCAACCTCCATAGTGGCGGGATAGGTACAGACAGTGAGGCAGGATCCTGCTCCCTCCCAGGAAATACGCTGCTCACTCACAGGCTTCCTCCCAGGAAATACACTGCTCACTCCCAGACAAGGAGGCCAGCAGCCTTCAGCCCTGCACCAGCAGTTTTCATTCTGAGCAGGGTGCAATTCTTTTTTTTCAGATGAAGTCCTCGTGGAGATAGACACTCTGGTCTGGTAATGATCAAGCTGTTCTCAGGCTCTGAGTTTATGTCTTTTTAAAATGAGTGTGAAGGAGCAAAATTGTAGTAGGAGCAATAGTGTAGCCATTGGGGTGAGCACAGTGGCGCAGGGTCTTGACCCCAGGCCCGGGGACCCTGTGACTTGGCTCCCCATAGGGAAGTTCTGGGTGGAGCGCTGTTGATTGCTGTGGGGGGGGGAGGGGGGAGGAAGAGTCAAGCAGTAGCGGGAAAGTCACGTGTCTCTGAGATAACTACACCTCTTCTATTCAATTATGCACTGCCTGATACATTCTTTCATTGAAAGTTTGTCACTTTGTGAAATAAGTCAGGCAGAGAAGGACAGATACCATATGTTTTCACTCATAAGTGTAACAGGAGAAACTTAGCAGAAAACTGTGGGGGAGGGGGAGGGGGAAATAGTTGGGGAGAGGGAGGGACGGAAATCATGAGAGAGAGACTCTTGAATACTGAGAACAAACTGAGGGCTGATGGCGGAGGGGGAGAAGAGAAGGAGGGTGATGGGCATGGAGGAGGGCATCTGTGGGGATGAGCACTGGGTGTTACATGGAAACCAACTTGACAATAAACTATAAAAGAAAAACTAAAAAAAAAAAAAGAAGAACATTTCTCACATTGGATTAACCTGGGTAAATTATATTTTAGGCTGTCTCTTTGAAAATGTAACATTTCCCTGGAGTATTTATCAAACAACCATACCTTAGAACAAATTTAATTTCTAGCCTACTTTGTTTTAGAACGGGGCACCAAGGAATGGGAGGGGAGGAATAGTTTGGGAAGAGACTTTGCTCTGGAAAAGCATATCTAGAATGAATATCTTAAAAGGAAGGGGATAATCAGAGGGCAGCAAAACGGAACCCTATACTGCAGGATGGCGCTGGCTGGGAAGGCAGACTTAAAGCAGTTCTCTGGGTACTTCTCTCGGGTTCCGTGGCGGTCCCCCGTCCAGATCTCTGCCACTTGGTTTCTATCCCGTGAAACATCGCTTTGGTCCAGATAAACCATCCTGGTTAATCATTTTGTCCCTCAGCTCTGCAAATTGATTGGCTCCAGGTAAACATTGCTCCCTGTGGGAAATATGTACTTGTACTTGAGGATTTCCCCAGGCTGGCCTGCATGTTTGAGGAGTGTTGGTTGTGAGGGTCAAGGGTAGGAGAGCTTTGAGATTCTTCCTGTCCCCTTCGACATGTCTGTCCCTTCCAGGGAGGAGGCCTGGCCTGCGACTAGACTTTGAGATTCTGGCTGTTTGAGCTCCCACTTTGTAAGCTCTCCCTAGGACCACTGCGATGTGACGGTCCTCTTTGTACATGTCTTATGTCTGAGCAAGGCCTGAGAGTTGACTCTCATCAAGACTGGTCAGTGGACAGGTTCTCTGGTGGCTCAGAACTGGGCTTGCCTTCAGCCCCCGATGAAAGGAGGCGTTGCTGTCAGAGTGCGCGCTGATATTGGAAGAGGAGAGGGAAGAAGGGGACATTCTTTCTTCAGGGAAGAAAACTGCGACCAGACCTCAAGGCCTTTTCAGGAAGGGGTTCTGGGGTCTTGCCTTCTTTCTCTGATGGTGCCCAGGGCAGAATTCCCCACGAGGGATATAATCGCATCAGAACCCAGGGGCTACAGTGACCTGAGAGAAAGATCAGTGAGAACACTGGGCATGTCCTGGACTGATGAGTTTAGCTGAACACTCCAAATTGGTGAAATGAGATTTGGGAGCCCTAGACACAAGTTGAGACCATAAATACCATGACCAATTCCATGGGAAAGCCGGGCTCACTAGTGTAGGCTCACTGCACACTGGTGCCCCATAGGTTAAATTTGGCTTTGCACGCATTTTGTTTGGCCCACGTGGCATATTTAACATTTAGTTGGCAATATTAAAAATGTCGAAAATTTCACTGAGAAGTTTGGGCTTCTGGATTTTGTGGAAAACTGCAGAAGAGTTTTCTGAGTGGAAAACTCAGAAACTTCTGTGGTAACACTGCCTGGTCATCAGTGCCTGGTACTGAGCGACAGCTGCCCTCTGCCCCCCCAATCGCCACACCCCTAGATGTGCCATGGCATTAGAACAGGCCCACCCCACTAGTTAGAAGCACCTGCCTGCATCCTGCAGGCATTGGAGTTTGGGCCCCCTGGTACGGGGTCACGTGGTGTCTGCTAGGGAAGTGCTAGGCGATAAAGTCTGGCTGAGCCAGTGAACTTGAGTCACGGCAGGTAAACAGCTATGAGGCAACCCCAGTTCTGATTGGAAGGATTCCAATGGAGAAATGGGGGTGAAAGTAGAGATCCCCACAGCAGCTGGGCTGGAGGGGCAGGGCAGTCATTTGAGACTGGGAACTCTGATGGGACAACGGGTTTCTCTTGGTGGCTTTTTTTATAGGGGAAAGGTGGTTTCCTAGTTGTCCAGCAAGTATTGTGCCCCTGCAGTACCTGTCCAACCAGGGGTGGGTGTTAGGGGAGGGACAGAAGACGCTAATCATGGTGGCCTCTTTTACATTTCATCTTGCCCTATGTCAGCTCGGGTGTTTTCTTTTCTTTCTTTCCTTGGCAACACTTCATACGGTTAGATCGTCGGACCTGGCCCGGCTGCTGGCTTTGCTCAGCCTGCTCAGGGGTCTGGTGTCATCCCTGGTCAGGTCTGGACACAGCGAAGGTGACTTCTCCACAGCCAGCCCTTGCTTGGCTGCCTTTTCAGCCTGCAACTCTTCCTTCTCGCCCTCCTTCCCCACCTCGAAAGTCTCCACTTTCTCCCTCTCCAGCACTGCCAGGGTCTCCTGCCCTTCGCTGCTCACCCTCTCAGCTTCCTGCTTCTTGTCTCCCACTTCCGGTTCCGCTCCCTCCTCCATGGGCTGCTCCTCTCCCTCTCCCTCCTGGGCTCCCACCTGAGCATAGGAAGGCAGTGTCTCTTGGTAAGCCCGGGACAGGTCCCCCAGGGGTCCTGTGCCTATCTTCTCCTCGAACTGACTGAAAGACTTGGCAGAGAGCGGGCTGGTCTCCACCATCCCGACCTCGGTCAGAGGGAAATAGTGGGACACGATTTTCTCTTCTTCCAGCAGCTGGTATCCCTTGGCTTTCTGGATGGAGGAGACGGCGATGGAGTGGAGGGACTTCTCGGGGATCTCCCCCAGGGGCTGCTCCACAGGCCTCTTGATGGCCAACCGGATTCTCTTCAGGCCCAGGTGGCTTATTTCCAGAATGTTGAGGAAGAGGGACACAGAGGCCACAGACAACATGAACAGGATGAAGATGGTCTTCTCGGTGGGCCGGGACACGAAGCAGTCCACCACGTTGGGGCAGGGCCACCTGCTGCAGCGGTAGAGGGGCAGGATTCCGAACCCGTAAAGGAAGTAGTGGCCCACGATGAAGCCCACCTCGAAGAGGGTCTTGAAGATGATGTGGCAGATGTAGGTCCTCAGCAGGGTCCCCTCCAGCCGGAACTTCTTGGTGCCTTTGCTGCTATTGCTGCCCTTCTTGACGCTGCCCTGGTTGGCGGCCAGTGGTGCCTTGTCACCGCCGTCGGCCACCGCCTGCTGGCACAACTCCTCGGCCTCGCGCTCCTTGTGCTTCTCCTCCATGCGGACGTGGTGCACGGCGTGGCCCACGTACACGAGCGACGGCGTGGACACGAAGATGATCTGCAGCACCCACAGGCGGATGTGCGAGATGGGGAAGGCCTCGTCGTAGCACACGTTCTCGCAGCCTGGCTGCTGGGTGTTGCACACGAAGTCCGACTGCTCGTCCCCCCACACGAACTCCGCCGCGGTGCCCAGGATCAGGATCCGGAAGATGAACAGCACCGTGAGCCACACCCTGCCGATGACCGTGGAGTGCTCGTTCACCTCCTCCAAGATGTTCCCCAGGAAACTCCAGTCGCCCATGTCTCACCCACCTGGAGGAGGCAGAAGGCAAGAGCTGAGTGGGCGGAGCTGCAATCCGAGCGGGGGGAGGGGGGGGCTCTCTTGGCTAACCCTCAGGGGTCCCTCTCCTTTCTGAGTTAAGGGGACAGTCAGCTTGTAAGTGGCACCTTATGGGGCACTTCCTCTGAGACTGGGAGGAGGGGACAAGGGCGGCATGAAGAATCTGCTTCCATTAGCTTCCTCACCTGTGAAATGGGTTGAACACTACTACCTGTTCGCAGTCAGTGGGCAAGTGGTAATCTGCAAGGGTAAGGGATGCAATAGGTATGCCATTCTGAGTTCCACCTCAAATAAGGGTCCGTTGTTGACCATAAATAGAAACCTGTGGTTATATGGATTTAAATCAAGACCATAAGCTAAATGAAGCTTCAATACTCTGGTTTCTCTTCAGATCGCATAAATCGTTTGCCTTTTACTAAATGAAGCTTCAAGAGGCGTAATGCTGTAAGAATACCCAACACCATGGGGGTCTGGGCCCCCAACCAAATTCTTGGGTGTATGAAATTGTCTGTAGCCATTGTTTCACTGTGTTGGAATGGATAATGACTGAGTGTTTGGGGGGAAGTGGAAGGAAAGAAACACTTCCTGAACATCTCCTTTGTGGCAGACTTTTGACATTACATTATTTCATTTAATTTGATCATGCTGGACTGTAATCTTCATAAGGATATGGACCATGCCTATTTTATTTATTAAATAAATAAATGCCTGCCACATACTCCATACTCAATGGCAGCCACAGAGCCAAGCATGTCGTGGAAGTTCAAAGGGTATTTAACCAGTCTGATTTGATGAGAAAACAGAAGTTCAGAGAGGTTCAATCAGCTAAGATTGAACAGCTAAGTAGCAGCAGTTTTTTCTGGCCCCAAAGCCTGATTTCTTTCTACCACACCATGGAGATACATTGCTTTCGAGCAGAACTACGCAATTCCACAACTCCTGTACTCTCAATTTATGTTTTTATTTCTCTCTCTACATTGAAATCTGGAAACTATTCTTAATAGCTTCACAAACTGAGAACAATATTTTTTATATTATTATTATAACTCTTTTAAACCTGAAGAATGGGGGGGGGAGTGCTTCAGGGAGGAATCATCTTATGGGGTGAGGAAGGTCCATGGAGAGGCTTTTAGTGTCCCACCAAATGAAAAAGGTTTTAGGGTCTGTAACGTGTGGCTATTTTAATAGAGCTAAAAGTTTGTTGAAAAAAATGCCATTAAACATGATAGCATCTAATGCCTCTAGCAACAGTAACAACTAATGCACAGGAGATCGAACTGACAGGGGTGATGTGTGCAAACTGGATCATACATCCATGGCAACCCTAGGCTATCCTATGAAGGACTATGATCAAAATTTCCACTCTGGGGTGCCCAGCTGGCTCAGTCTGGGGAGCACGGAACCCTTGATCTTGGAGTCATGGGTTCAATCACCACGTTGGCCATAGAGATTACTTGAATACATACATAAATAAATAAACTTAAAAAAGAAAAAAACCCTCCTACCTCAATCTGTGGCAGATGCTTTCCAGCCTGAACATTTCTAGAGTTGCCGTGTTTCCTCATCACTACTCTTAGACTAGGTCAAGAGCTCATGCTAGAGATGTTACTCCAGGCTTCTTTCAGCCTTGCCCTACCCAACAGGATCAGAAGCCCATGGGAGCAAAGGAATATGCCTGCCACTTTTAATGGCAGTGATATTTAGTAACTACTCAAATGGGTGATGAAAAGTGGTAGATTAGGTGCCATTTTCATCCCTAGGAGGGGATACACAAAGTGGCATCTTAAAGCCTCCTTCCAACCTGTGGTTTGGAGCCTGGCCAGACAGTCCTTGGTGGCAGACAGGGATGGTAGGCATGAGCAATGGCCAACCTATGCCCTCCATTTATGCACCACCACTGTCTGCTTTGTGTTGCTTTGCTTGAAGCCCCAGAAACTCCCAAATAGGTAGGGCATCCAACAGCAGCTTCTCTCCTCCTGGGAAGGTGAGAGCATTTGTGGCTCCCTAATCATGACTCCAGCGTTGGGAAGAGTTCCTTGTAGGTACTGTGATACTGAGAGGGGGAGAGGGTCGTCTCCTCAGAACCAGATGTTCAGAATCCCAATCACATGTGTCTAGTAATACCCCTGGATTTGACACTCTTCAAAGTACGATGAAATCTAGTGCTTGCCCAGTAATGAGGGGCAGCCATTTCCACCGCCTTTGGAAAAAAGATGGGAAACCCCATAAACAGGCAGCCCAAGCATAAATTCTATTGGTGGCAGAGCCAGGAAAATCCAAGTTTCTTATAACATGGTTCTGTCTAACATTCGTGTTGAAACAACAATTTATGTAATTTACTCCCATAAGATCAAGTCTGGCTTTAACACACTCTAAATGTAGTGTTGCTAATGTCTTATCCCCATTGACATGTCAACTTGGTTTTTACATTCTTCCTTGTACCATACTGTATCAGTCCTTTGGGATTTCTACGTGTATTTCACTCATGTGTGCAGCGAGCACACACTCTGGGGACTGTGTGTCTGTCAGTCCTGTTTTTCCCTTTGAGAATCAAAAGCTCTTGGAAGGCAGAAACCATTTTGTCTTCATCTTCTGTGAAACATCATGACACAAAACAAAGACTTTCACGGAGTGGACGCTCCATAAACATCAGTGTGTGAGAACAACAGTAATCATTTCAAATCTGAAATTCTCAATCTCTGAGTGTATGTAGTACCAATATTACTTAAAATCTAGGGGACTCCAGTCTTTTTTGCTGCAGTTAGCAATGGGGAGGCTGGGAACTTGCAGAGAAATGCTGAATACCAACAAAGGATAGTAAATTAATCCAAAACTAGCTCATTTGAGGCACTGTTTTGTATAAGATCAAAGATATAAATACAGTAGAAGGTCGATGATTCCTGACACATGAATGCCATAATATACGTTCATAAAACATGAGACCCTTCTGAGCACCCCATCAATAATTTCCAAACTAAATCCAAACATGGCTGTGTCCTTCTACATTCCATGCTGCAATGCTAGAATTGAGTGTGTGTGTGTGTGTGTGTTTAATGTCTCATTACAAGGTTTCTCATAAAAATGGAAAGAAAGAAACTAATTTAGGATGAAATCTTTCCAATTCCATGCTATTGAAACAGGCCAACTATGCTTTTAAGAAGCTCAGGGGCGCCTGGGTGGCTAAGTCAGTTGAGCATCTGACTCTCGATTTCCACTCAGGCCATGACCTCACAGTTTGTGGGATTGAGCTCTGCATTGGGGTCGGTGCTGATGTGTGTAGCCTCTTCCCCACTCCCCTGTTGTGTCTCTCTCTCGCTCTCAAAAATAAATAAACATTTTTTAAAAATAAGAAGAGAAGTTTTAGAGGTGCTAAGGGAAAGTGCCTGGGTTCCTGACTTCTACACATGAAAATTATACTTAAAGGAAGTCAGATCAGAGTATATCTGAACAAACTATTCCACTGAAGCATGGAGTAATCTAAACCAAAAAAAGAATATTTTCCTTCTCTTCGTCAAAGAGGAACAGATCTTTTACAGATGGAAAATAAACCAATGGAGTTCATGCCTTCACCCCCAGGACACCCACCAGAAGATTATGGTTTTAAGTAACGATTACAATGACATCTTATGTTTGGGTATTCCTTGTCTATTTATAACTGATATACTTTTTCATACCTCATTTCAGCCCTCAAAACAACCTGTGAACTAGGTCAGTGGTTCTCAGACTTGGATTTCACATAGTACAATAGCAACAACAAACTACAGTGACCAACACAGGGCTACCAACTCCTAACTGTGCCAAGCAAGGACATAAAAATAAGAAACTTATGAAATCACTAATTATGGCTACAGTCTGTTTTCACCATCATTCCATAGAAGGGGAATTTTCACACCGCAAAACTAGAAAAGACATACTTTCAGAATAAAAGCCCTTTAGATTGAACACAGTTAAGTTGGTGAAAAAATGTCCTACATTGTTTACTACATTATTACTACAGGATGCTGAAAAGCTCATTTTGGACCAGAACTGCCAGGCCCACAGAATGACTGTTTGAGACAAAGAGAACCAGGCATTATCATCCCCCCATTACCAGATAGGAAGGCAGATTAGGAGGTCAAATAAGTCCCCCAAAGGGGCTCAGCCAGTGAGAGCAGAGCAGGGATGTGAGCTTGGTCTTGCTGCTTCAAGCCCAGGGTGATTTCCAGTGTAGCAAAGCCTTGTCCTGGCTTTGAAGGGCAGAACAGCACACTTACATCTGTGTTAACCCGTTCCCTAAAGGATTAGATGGCCGCTTACTACTCCCGGGGGGGGGGGGGGAAGGGAGTATAAATGTGCCTCCATTCCTGTCTCTAGAGCAGCCACTTTAAAAAACAGCTTTCCTAGAGAGCCAACAGAGCCTGCTCCCAGGAAGATTTTTAGTGTCCTCAGCTAGACCTGTTCTTGTGCCCCCTGAAATGCTCCAACATGAAAACACGGAGCAAGAAGCCTCCTCTACACCCACGGCATGCAGTAGTTATTACCATTACTCCTATCACAGAGTTCAAGTGAAAAAGTGCAAAACTCTTTCATAAACACCAAATACTCAGTGTAGGTGCCTTGGGATTCCTGGAGGCATGTTAATTCATTCTGAAAAATGAGAAGACCTTAAAAAGTCAAGTTTTAGTTAGAATTTGGACATCTCCACCCCCATCGTCTCCCCCACTCCTGCATTCCTTTCCCTTCCAAACCTCTGCCAACTCTTAGGCCAGTTCCAAGAGGGTTGTCAGAACTGGACTTTAAGTCCAGTCGTCCCAACCCAAGACCCAACCTTAGTGACCACGTTTCTCCTTTTGGAGAAGCCTGGAGGTGGCCCTTAGATTAGGCTGGGAAAGAAGCCGGGGTGGCAGGGGGAAAGGCTACAAACCACCATCACCCGAGGAAAACTTGCCAATAGCAGTAAGGTCCCCCGGAGAAATATGCTCTCTCTTTCTCTCTTGGCGCTCAGCAGCAAAATGGCAACTTTGGCCTCTTTCCTTTGGCACCTAAAAGCCCACCTCCCACTTCTCTATCCCGCCCCTCCAGTGCTGCACGACTGAGCAGATATGACTGGATTGGTCCTGATGGGTAGGTTTCACTGTCCAGCAATATTTTAAGCTCCCAGCCAGACAGCTTTTATGAAGGGAGGGATGTTTGGAGAACAATGGGGGAGAGAGAATGGGAGAGAGAGAATGGGAGAGCTGTGTTGGGCACAGAGGGGAGGAGGGTGGAGAAAAGCTGATGCAGAGAACCTTAGATGGGCTTCTACAGCCTCCCAAAGTGTCTTTTAGAGGCAGGCTGGCCCTCTGTTGCAGAAAGCCTTTGGCCTCTCTCCAGATGCCCTGAGCCTGGGGGGGATTTCCCCCAAGAGCCTTATCTTTAGCTTAGGGAATCCTAGGGATGTAGGGACAGAAGATGTTCACCTGTGTGCATCCCTCTACCCCGAGTCAGACTGTGCCAAAGTCACCCCAGAAGAAGAGCGTTTGGTCTTTTTCAAGGGATGATCTATCCTCTTCTCTTGGGGATTTGGTCTTGGGTCTCATAACTCTGAGCAGGGAGTATCTTTCTTTGGAAGGAGCCTTAATACTCCAGAAAATGCTGGTGCCATTTATCAATATAATAACATTTCCCTCCTTGTTTTACTCATAATTACAAATACTTCTGAGCAGCTGCAGAGTCAAGGGGATTAGGCAGCGTCAGCTAACAGGTTTAGATTCTAGTGTCTCCATCTGGGAAATGGGGTTACGATGGCTTGACTTACCAAGAATGAAATGAAATCCCAGTGTGGCCGACTGAGGAATGATGTTTGGGAGGTGAGCGTGGAGGGCGTGAACACATGCTCTCTGCCTCTCTGAGGCCCGCCCTCTCCCTCTTGTCTGGGACTGACAATTGCACTGGTATGAAAAATGGTTGTTTTGATCAGTTTCCAAATGCTGAACTGGGGCATTTTATGATACAAGTTTATGTGTGGAAATGATGGAGCAAAAATAGTTGAAACTGCAATGGTTTCAGGAAATCTATAAGGTATGATTACTAAATGGAAGGCAATTTTGAGGGTAAACCAGAAAAAAATCATCTAAGCGTTTGCCTCTTCTCTACCCCCATTTCCTGTCCAGAAAGGTGTCATGGGAATATTGCATTTTGATGGTGGCAGTTTGAAGGGGGATAGTACCAAGGCTGTATGAGGCTCAAATTCCAATCATAGTAAAATGTTCGCTGGCCCACAGCCTGATTTAGAATTCTGATTTCTTTTAGACTTCAGATTTGAAGGACTACCTAACTGGGACAGAGCCTTCTAGAGAATTCCTCAGTTAAAAACAACTGGCCCAAGCTGTTCCTCAATATCAATAAGGCAAGGAGCCGGAAGAGAGAAGGAAGGAAACCCAATCAGTCTTCTTTTTGAGAACATTTGGTAAATGTTGATTCCTGAAGCTTGTGCTTTCCCTGAGATATTCCGGAACCTACAGACTTTTCTTTAAAGAAATTTTTTTAATGTTTATTTATTTTTGAAAGCCAGAGCCAGAGTGTGAGTAAGGGGAGGGGCAGAGAGCAAGGGAGACAGAATGCAAAGCAGGCTCCGGGCTCTCAGCTGTCAGCCCAGAGCCCGACATGGGGCTCCGACTTATAAGCTGTGAGATCATGACCTGAGCTGAAGTTGGCCGCCCAACTGACTGAACCACCCAGGTGCCCCCAGACTTTTCAAATGAACTTGTCTCTTCAATGGCATCCCTGGCCAACTTGTCTCATGTAGTAGAGCACCCCATCTCCTGACATCACTGTGTGGAGAAATGGTCACAGAGGACGCGTTTGCATCTGGAAAAACAAGGAATGTCATCCTACCTCTGAACCAACTCTAGCCTCTCAGGGTTGGACAGATCCAGCTTTGTAATTGAGCACTCGCTTTGCTTTATTTACTCCGTTGATGTTGAAGACCCTCTACCAAGTAATGTCCATATTCGCAGTCTGCTGTTTTTTGAATTATTTTTGTTGTCATTCTTCTGTTTGCAGTCTTTGAAAACATAACCACTCAATCCCTTACCTCTTGAGGAATGTGTTGAAAGAGATGGGGAGAGAGGCCCATCTTAGGGTCATCTGTTGCTGAGAGATGATTGTCTCTTCCTTTTTAAAAATTTTTTAATTTAATTTTTGAGAGAGAGAGAGAGAGAGAGAGAGAGAGAGAGAGAGAGACAGAGCAGGAGTGAGGGAGGGGCAGAGAGAGAGAGGGGGAGACAAAGAATCTGAAGACAGGCTCCAGGCTCCAAGCTGTCAGCACAGAGCCCGACACGGGGCTCGAACCCACCAACTGCAAGATGATGATCTGAACCAAAATCAGCTGCTTAACCAACTGAGCCATCCAGGTGCTCCCATATTGTCTATTCCTAACCAGCAATCAGAAATTTCTCAGGTCTTTCAGAGGGAAGTCTTGTGGTGGCTCCGTTGTTTTGTTGGACGTAAATAAATCTCCAGAACATGAGACATAACTACATTCAGATGCAAATTTTACTGTTCTGTTCTGTGGTAAGGAATGGATTATTGGATCATTGACATTTTGGGTAATCTAATGCTGGCATTCTACTACCAGGGTGCATTTTGGAAACAGTTACCCAGTTACGTGTGGGACAAGGGTGGGGTTTTCAGCGGGAACTTCTGGCTCTGGGTGTGGCCCTTTCGCTTTCTGTTTGTGAGCAGTTTGCTCATCCTCTCTGGGGCTCAGTTTTCTCATCTGTGGAAGAGAGATGGACGAGGGCCTTTCCTGTTGTGTGAAAAGCATGTTTTATCATGGTGGCGGCCACTGACGTACTCCGTGCAATGCTGTGAATACCTTTCCACTTGTCACGTTCACTGTGATCTCCTCCCGACTCTGTCCTGCCGCCCCAGGGTCGTGGGTTGGTTTGTTTCTAAGTGTGCCTTGACTACAGTCGTGTATGCTCCCCTTCCAAAGGGAAAGTGTCAGAACTGGAAACGAGTAGAGGAGATCATTGGCTTCTGTTCCCACATTTTACAAATGGGGAAACCAAAGTTCAGGATGGAAATGACATCCTGAGGGGCAGCTTCGATGCCCCGGCAATTTCCATGGCTCTGGATGCTGCCACATAGGGGACATAGACTCGCTAGGCAACAAGGCTCATTAGAAAGAGCCAGGGGGCCTCTGTCGTGGGTAGAAGGACAGGGAGATAGACACGGGTGGAGGGGCCTGTTCTCAGTCCATCCCAGTGACTAGAACTAGGAGACACAAAGTCTCTTCCAGTTGCTAGCGTGTGCAAGGGAAAATGGGTCTCGGAGAAACCCAGGACCAGGGGCTATGGGTGGATCGGGTCATTTCCCTGAAGGTCCAAGCCTGGCTCTGATTAGTGAGCAATGTTTAGAGATTCATTTCACAAGCCTTTTCTGAGCTCCTACCCTTGGGACACATCAGTGAGTAAAACAAAGGTTCCCTGCAGTTGCAGAGCGCAGGAGTCCGGATTCTCATTAACACCATAACCCAGGGAATTGCACAGTAGGTTAGGAGGTGATAAGAGTTACCCCCAGAGGGTGGGATGGAAGGGGGACTGGGAGAGCCGGTGGAGGGGAGGTGGCGCTTATGGAGAAGGTGAGGTTGGAGCCCACGGTGAAGAGGGCAAAGGAGGGAGCCGGGTGTAGGGGAGGAATCAGGCCAAGTCTGGCAGCAGCAGGCAGGCCAGGGAGGGGGCGCAACGGTGGGTGTGGACACACCTGCTGGGAAAGTAACTTGTTTCCTGATTGCTCATCCTAGCGTGGCTCGCCCACCTGCATGTCTTTAAAACTCCAACGACACTGAGAAACCAGATACCCAGCAGCCTACACGCAGCTTTGCCCTTCCTTTAGGCAACATGCTTCTGCTAAGTAGCCCGTGTGTGCCTGGCGCAGTGCCGGGGGCACCAGGATGGGTGAGACACAGGCCCTGGGATGAAGGCCGGCACACAGAGCGTGCAGAGGCCCCGTGCCCATCTGCTCAAGGAGGGGGGATGCTGGGAATCTGGTCTCGCAGACCCCAGTTCCCGCATCTGGCCTTAGGGCTGGGGTAGGACGATGAACAGAGAAGTGGAAACACTCCGGGCTTTGGTGTGAGACAGGTTTTAGCACCGCCCGCCCAACCCCTCACCCCCCCCCGCAGTGGGCTGCCTGACCTGGCTTATGGGACTTTCCGCAGCTCCTCCTCGGTTTTCTCTTGTGAAAAAAAGGGAACCAGCATCTCCTCAAAGAGTCATTGTGATTAAACGAAACGATGTGCATAAAACGGACTTAGATACCGGACATTCGGGGAGCCCTTCATAAATAGTAACTGCTGCCACCACTGTTCGGAAGAAGGTTTAGATGTTCGCGGAGCCAGAGCAAGGGCTCTCTGCTTAACAAGCATGGGGATCAAGCCTTGCTTTTCCTTGTCTGTGGCGCTGGTGGGCCATGGCCCTCTGTCCCCGCTCCCTGGCCAGTTTGGTCGTGAACCACAGACTGTTCTCTATCACAACCATTTGGCTGAGATTCAAGGGCTCTGGTGCCCTGAGGGGCATGGGGTGGGCCGGAGCGGGAGACGGGGTCACTTTCACTGGGGAGAGGATTTCCCGCACAGACGGCTGTCAGGACAAGGCCAGGCACTCTATTGAGCGGAGCAGCTCATGCGTGAGAGGAGATTGTGCCAGTTCTATAGAGCGCGACCCCTCGGCCCTGGCTTCTTCTGCTAACAAAGTTATCTTTCCCGATCTGCTTAGGCAGAAGGGGGACACCCTTCCCGTCCTTGTGCTGAGCGTGCAGAGCAAGCAGGACGTAGGCCAGGGCTAGGTCTGACCCTCGGCGCCCCCCCAATCCCTCCCCTGTCCCCGCCAGGAGTCTTGGGCTCTCCTCTGCTGCCCCATCACCTCAGTGAGAGGAGCACAGGCAACAGAAACCGGCCATTGGCTGGGGGTGACATCAGGGAGTGTCCTGGCATTCTAGCTGCCTGGGGAGGTTGCAGAGAGAACATTCCAGAAGAGGGGTAGGGAAAGAGGCTGATGCAGCCTCAAATTCCCTGGGCTGCGAACAGCTGTTGATGCAGTCAGTCAGTGGGTCTCACACCGTGGGTCCTCACACCGGCAGCAGAGGCAGCAGTGTCTGGGAACCTGGTACAAGCCCTACCCCAGCCAGGCCCACTGAGTCAGAAACTCTGTGGGTAGAGACCAGCACACCGTTTTTAAAAAGCCCTCCTGGTGATTCTAATGCATACCAACGTGTTAGAACCATTGCTCAAAGTACCCCAGCTACTAGAATTGGTCAGCCTAGCCCTGGTGCCCAGAATGTTTGTAGGCAGCCCTCCCAGACTGCCCCCTGCACTTCCTGACACTCTGCCTCCACAACAAGGCCGTTCTCTGGGTCCATCCAGAAAATGAACAGACAAGTCTTGTGGAGTTCCCTGTGGCCTTTCAGCGGCCATATTAGCCCATCGTACATGGATAATATCATGAATCGGAAGGGGAGAAAACAATTGCGTACATACATGGTGTAGGCAGTTTTACCTCCATTTTACTGAGACTCCGCGAGGTTCAGTGATTTGCTAGGGGTTGCAGAAAGAAAGGGGCAGGGCGAGGCCTGGGACCAGATCTGCTGGACTCCAAAGCCCATGTTTGCTTGGGCTGCCCGAGCTGTCGCCTTTAATTATGAGATTCTGTCCTACAGTGCTGACCTTTCAGAGCATTTGGGGTCACGGGTCTTTGCGCTAATCTAACATTTGTGTGTTTAAAAAAGGGTGTTTTTTTTTCTCGTTTTGTTCTGAAAAACCCACGTAGCTGCAAATATTTTCTAGGGAAAATTTGCTTTGCATGTATTCATATTTTCTAAAAAATTACAAATGTACAGCATGAGAAAACAAACAATACAGGAACAGGCAGGGTAAAAAGTAAAGATCTCAGCTCACCCCCCTTCTTCCTATGGCCTCGTCTCTGCAACCGTGTTTCACAGTTTGGTGTGTGTCCTCCCGGACGCATTTTGCTTTTTAAAGACATACTTAGTATGTACATATTAGTATACGCTTAATATATCTTGATATCTTTGCCGTCTGTGTGTAGATCATTTAAAAGTCTGCAATAGTGGTCCATACTAAGGACATCCTGTAAATTTGTTCAGTCAGATGGTTGTTTCCGTGGTTTTTGCTATTACAAACTTTAAAAAAAATAATAAAAATATCTGTATGTACATATTTTGGGGGCAAATGTAGGAATAGTTTTGGAAGCTGTATTCCTAGAGGTAGAAATGATTGTTCAAAAGATGGGTGAAATTTAAAAGTTGGTAAGTACTACCAATTACTCTCAAATCCGACTGCGCCGGACTATCTGGTCAGCACAGTGTGTGAGCCGACACTCCACCATCCGCTCCTGCCATCGCCGCCTGTTGTCCATCTTTACGTTTTTTGGACAACAGGACGAATAGAGAATATTCTTTATTTTAACTCACAGTGTTCTGATTACTGGATGACTCAGCTCTTTCCTAGCCCATTTGCATTTCTTTTTCTCTGAATCACCTGCTCACATCCTCTTGTCCATTTTGGGGGCAGTTATTTGCCTTTGCATTGTTGGTTTATCTTTTTATAGACCATGGCTGTTATTTCTCTGTCATAAATATTGTAAACTTTTTTCAAACTGTGACTTGTAACTTTGCTTTTAGTGTGTTTTGCTGTACGGAGGATTTATATTTTTATTGGATTAAAGCTGCCATTAAAAAATTTGTGGTGTCTCGTCTTTGTGCCTGGTTTAGAAAGGCTTCCACATTTCAGTAAAATTCAGGAGACCATTCTGAAAAACGGAATTGTCAGAGCAATATGAATACTGTCTATTATCTTCCTAGTGTTGTCTAGAGTGGCCTTTTAACTTTAATAATAAAAGAATTACATGAATTTTATTCGTCTTAGTGGCGTTGGCAACAGATTTCATCCTTGTCACCATTTCCCGGGGCCCATTCTGATTTGCAGATCAGAAAACTCAACCTGGAGATCATCCGTGTCATTTCATAGATGTTTCTGTTTTGCCTGTTTATGATCCTGGATCTGTACTTCTATTCTGCTATGCATGGGTGGAGAGAGAGCTAGGACATGATTATTCTCTTTTACACAGGCATGTTTTCTACCCTTTTAGGGGGAGGACATTTTTTTTCTTTTTCTTTTTGCCTTTTCTCTGGCAAAGAAAATAGCTTTAGTCTGGGCCGGTTACCCTGAATTTTGGAAAAATCCTGCCTCTTTTCTAATCCTTTACCACTGGGTTTCTTTTTGACTTGAGTAAGAGGCTTGAATCTGACCAGATTTATCAGGAAGAACATGATTCTGGAAGCTAGCAAACTTCAGTCTACAGCTTTATCTAGTTGGTCTCCCCATAACCAAGGACTTCACTCTCCAGCTTTGAAGTAGGGATAATGCCAATCTCATGTACATTGCCTACCATAGTTCCCAGTCCAAAGAAGACTCAGAACAAATAGTGCTTTCTGTGCATCCCTCAGTTTCCTGAACCATAGCATGGATAAACAGTGACGTACCTGGCTGAGTTGTTTTGAGGGGTAAATAAGAGAATATAGACTTTTACAAATAAACGTGTTAAAAAGGCCAGAAGCAAGCTTGGTTCCCTTGGGGGGGTCATGCTGCACTTGAACCACTAGATGGCGGTGTGAACACAGCAAGCTGCCTAAGATGGTTCTGTCTGAAGTCCAAGCAGAGAAAGGGAATCCCCACTTCATTTTCTTCCCTATGAATGAAATATATTTAGTGACAATTATTGCACCTGTAACAAAGAAGCTTTACTTTTGCTGTAAATCATTTTTTATCGTCAGAGCTTTTCTTAGGCTATAGACTGCCCTGCGGAATGGTGGCAAGTAGGGCCTAAGAAGCCAGAGCGGTCTTGCTGAAACTCAAACTTGACCAAGTCCTTCCCAAACTCAAAACCCTTCTGTAGTCTGTTATTAAATACAGGGATGTTATTTAACATTTTTAATTTCAATTTTAACCTTACTTTGGAATTGAGAGTATAAGTCATTCAGGTCAAGGGCCGCATGCCCCTCCCTAGTCCTACCTTTCACCACAATGGACCCCCAAAACTCTAGGAAACAAGGCTCAAGAATCACTACAGAATGAAGTTTGGGGCCTTTAACACACCACAAAGGCTCTTCTGCTGTCTAGAGCTTGCCTACTACTCCAGCCCAGATCTTGCAACTCATAGGTTTGCACTTGACCCCAGCAGCTGTAACTTACTGAGTTCCCTGACCACAGCACCCTGATTCTGCCTCTGTGCCACTGTCCATGCAGTCCCCTCTACTTTGAACCTCTCTCTCCAACTCTGACTCATCCATCAAGGCTCAGGTTGGGCTTTACTTTTACTTTCTCCAGGAATTCTTCTCTGACCCCTATCTAGGTTAGAGTTCAATGGTTCACTCATGAGTCTGTCTCCTCTACTGGTCTATGAGATTTGTGAGTGTGGGGGATGTGTCTTTCTCATATCAGTTTTACTTTTTTAAATGTTTTTAATTTATTTTTGAGAGACAGAGAGAGACAGCACAAGCAGGGGAAGGTCAGAGAGAGAGGGAGATACAGAATTTGAAGCAGGCTCCAGGCTCTGAGCTAGCTGTCAGCACAGAGCCCGATGCAGGGCTCGAACCCACAAACCGTGAGATCATGACCTGAGCCAAAGTCGGACACTTAACCGACTGAGCCACCCAGGTGCCCCTCATATCAGTTTTAGGAAGGCTAGGCAAATGAGACCACTCAATGGGCTTTTGTGGAATGAATAAATGAATGAATGAGGCACAGACAGGAGGGTATTCCAGGTAGATACAACGGCAGGAGGTGAAGCTATAGAAGTTGGAAAGGGAAGTGAATGTTTCAGGGAGTGGAGTGTTGGGGGGAGTTCTTCCTAAGCCCCTGGCTGAGCCATTCACTAGAGACCAGAGTGAGCCCTGTCCTCACAAAGCCCCAGCCTCTCAAAGTTGTCGTGAAGATCACAGAGGGTGGAAATGGGGTAGCCAGCAGTGGTCTGCCTCGAAGAATAGTTTTGACAGTGACCTTCGGCAGCCTAGGATCCAGGGTCTAGAGCTCCTTAGGCAACGTCTGGAAGTGAGGACCCTGCTACAGATGACCCTTGCCAGAAATTACACACACACACACACACACACACACACACACACACACGCAATCTCTTTCTCTGTTTTCTTCCTCTTCTGAGATTGGATTCTCTTTCTCTTCTGAGGGTCCCCAAGAAGGGTAGGACAGGACTCCAGGGCTCCTTGGGTTAATGAAGGTGACCTTTCTCAAATGGGCAAATACTGGGAAGGGGGGCAGCCCACATGGCGTCAGAATGAAACTGCACGGAAGAGGGGGCCGGGAAGCAGGGTGGCAGTTCTGGTCCTTCGCGATTGCGGATGTGGGAATCAGTCTTGTGCTGGCACCGTGTCTGGTAACCAAGACATTGGACCACAGAGTTGTTACCCTCTGAAGTCTTCGAAATGACTAGAAGATCTGCTTCCCTCCTAAACACAGAAATGGAATTGCCACCCTTCTCACTCTGGCAGCGTCCTAAGCAGCAGACTCGCCCTGCCGAGGTGTTCCAGGCGGTATTTTCCAGGTAGGATGTTGCCCTCTTAGTGCCTCATCCCAAACCCTTCCCGTCTGGCCCCTGAAACCCGAGTCCTTTGCTTACACCTGTGAGGTTATACAGAACTGAAGAGGTTCATGTCCCTGGACCATTTACGCCCCGTCTGAGGCTGCCCATTTCCCAAAGGCTTGCTACCCCAGGGGGCTGTTCTTTCTCAGATCCTGTGGCTACTGAGGAAATGGAGATTTCCTTGAACTTTCGTGTTTCTGATGTGACTTGCTGAGGTCTGCCTCTTTGCAGGCACCAGGTGCCATTTCTAGAGAAAAGGACTCTAGACAGTCCGCCAAGATAGGTCAAAGGCAGTTTACAGTCTCTCAGGCAGAAAGGGACCCTGGGCATGTAAATGGAGGGTGCAAGAGCCCCAGAGGAGACCCTCCTGACATCACCACGGTCATGGGCTTCAAACACACCCCATGAGATAGGTTAGTTGCTCCCCCCAAACTATAGACGAGGGCATCCTGGCTACAGATCCTCCCTTGCTGGAAGTTTGGGAACTTGCAAAGGACAGAGAAGAGTGTTGAGAGAGCAGATAGGGGAATTCTGGATCCTCCAGATTCCTGGTGGTGGGTTCATGCATTTCCGAGCCACCTTTGCTCAGCCCAGCCCAGCGTGCCAGGCAGGCAGATGCCTTCCTCTCTCAACTCCCACTGGGAATCTCCCTAAAGGGCAGAGGGGGGCTTGTGGCCTAAAAAGGGAGAAAAATCACTTGGGATTTAAAAAAAAAATTGCTTCTTACTTCATTTTCCTTCTGAGCGGGTCCCCAGGCATCCAAACAATGCCTCTCCAGGCGGCCTGACATGGCTGTCATAAAATGCAGCTGAAATCCGTATCTATGGAAACTGGCTGGCTCCTGTTGCCTCCCTTCCTCTCTGCCTCTGCGCTTGCCAGGGTGGGTCTAGACTCGGGGCTCTGTGCTCTGATGTAGGGGCTGCCCTGGCGGTGCCCACTGTCCTACCAGGGCAGAGAGGTGCTGGGGGGGGGGTGACCCCAGTGGGGTGGCAAAGCTTCAGGCCCTGCCAGACTGACAGTGCAGGAGGAAGACAGTGTGTCTGTCTCGGGCTCCAGTGAGAGCAGGCAGTGCCCAGCTCAGCGGGGACAGCGCTGAGCTGGGCACCCGGAGCTCCATGCCACCATCCTGGCTTTGGAGCTTAAGGCTCAGACACTTCCCCAGTCAACCAGGCTCATTCCCTGCCTTCTCCACTCACCTCAGGCTCGAGTGTGATTCTCTGGGCCTTTCTTCTTTTGCCTACAAAGGCAGTTCATTATTCCTTTTAGAGGTATATATGTGATGGTGTTTGGTGTAATAGGTTTTTTGTTTTTTTGGATTGAAGACAAATGAAAACCAGGCGGCTTCAACTTGGCAAAATGAGTGAAATGAAAACAAAGACACCAGAGCTCTCTTTTCCTCCTCAGCCCTAATCTGTCGACTTACCAAACGGATCATTTCTTTGCAGGGGCAGCCTGTCTTCAAGACAGGCACTAGAGACAGGTGTAGCGCACGGGAGGTTGAAGGGTGTAGAGTCGGGAAGTCGGCTGGGAGGGGGACGGGGCAGGGTGGTGATGTAAGGGGAACCTTGCTATCTGGCAAAACGTGTCCTTTGTGACAGAGCTTCTAAGGAGACCGTCTCCACTGCAACAATGTGCTTCTGCCTGGGCAGCCCAAGAAAACGTCCAGAATTCCACCAAGATTGTCCTTACACCACTACATCACTAGGGGGCGATGGTGTCTCTCTTTTGCTCCACACAGGTCTTCCCCCCCCCCCGCCACTTCTTCAGAGATTGTGGGCCAAGAAAGAGGCCAATTCCAGATCTGATTCAGGGTTGGCTCAAGTGAATTCTATTCATCACACCAGAATCGAAGGGCATGGTCTACGTGAGAGTGGCCGACACGATTGGGAATGTAAAGGCACAAGACCTGGCCTTAACCTGAGGGGGGGCTTTCTTACTTGACCTCCCTCACTCTGTTTACCCGAAGGGTGGAGCAGGAGCCCCAGAAGGTATCCCCCACTCTCCTCTTCTCTTCCTCCTCGGTGGCTCCCTTCATCCCTGAAATATTTGCCCCTTTTGTCATGGCCCCCCACACTGCCAAACCTGAGAGTCCTAAGATTCTCTGCTACACCTTGCTTCCCTCTCCCAGGCCTGCCCTATTTCCTCTGGACCTGCAGTATTTGACTGTATCCCTGATCGAAAGAGGGGAGAGACTAGATTATGAAAGGGCGGAAGTATATTTTGTAGTGTTGGTTCATGTGATGACAAAGCAAAGGGCGAACTGGGTGGGTGGCGGGCTCTGACCTCGGAGATTAGAGACCCAGGAGACAGCAGCGCTCTGGGGCCATTCTGCCGAGGGTAAGGGATGGCTGTGTGATCTCAAGCAAATCATTTAATCTCTCTGAGCCTCAGTTTTCTTATATGTGAAATGCAGCTTAATAATAGTACCTACTTGTTAGGATTGAATACCTCATGCATACAGAGCCCTGAAAACCACTGCTGGCACACAGTAAGTGCCCAGAGGAGGCTAGCCCTCATTTTGCCTGCAGAGCTGTGACTTGGATTATCCAAGGCGATCTGCATTTGGCTCTGGGGTACTGGGATAGATGTTTTGGGAGAATTGTTTTCTCATCTGAGACCAGGAGCTCAGAACACGGTTAAGGGAAGCCTGTTGGGAAAGCAAGATATGAAGCAGAGTGTCCAGAAAACAGATCCCTTTGAGGCACTTGTAGGGCACCTCTGGACCACAGCCCTGGATAGTTTTTCTTTTACTATATAGCAATGTGGAGAGAAAGATTATAATGGCACACCAACTTTGCAGGTGGAGAAATAGGTGAAAGAGACAGATTATATGCCCTGCACAAGGCCTGCAAATCCATGCTCCACCCGCACACCACTGCATTTAAAAATAAAAACTAATCAAAGTAGCTTTTGGCACTGCCAGACAGAACAGGCCACGGACAGTGTGTTTGACAGGTCATTCAACCGTGTTGGCAGCCTTCGGCACAGCTTCAGTGAATCTGGGGTAACGCCAGGAATAAAGCTCATCTCAAGGCCTCTAACACACCTCCCTGATTATTTGGCTAGTTTTAGAGTCTCCAACAAGAAAATTTTAAGGAAAAGGAAGGAAGGAAGGAAGGAAGGAAGGAAGGAAGGAAGGAAATACTGTGGGTGGGAATCAGGAAAGGGCAATTTAGAAAAATCTGAAAATTTCCTAAACTTTTCCAAGTATATATTGTGAATTTCAGGATGCGTTCTAGGTCATGGGCCACTGTGATAAGACGATCTTGAATAGAAAGATCAGAACGAGGGTTACGTGCCATCATTCTTTCTAATACAGTGAAAATAATTAATCTGGAAAAATAACCTATTAAGGCTGACAACTGTTTAAGTAAAACTAATGAAATGGAATTGGGAAGAAAATCCTCCCCTGACTTCTTAAATGGGACCATGATCACCAGCAGTGAGAGTTAGGGGTGTCTGTAGTCCTTTGCTGATTATCTGCGGAGCCACAGCATTGATTATCCAGAAAGATCTTTGGAAAATGCCATGGTATTTGTTTTGGCAGTGGATTAATTTTTCAACTAAACCTGTTTGCTTTGTTAAAAATATTTTATTAGAAAATGATATGTGTGCTTAACCTCTTTGTATTCAAGAAATATTTATTGAGGACCAACTCTATGCCAGGCACTGGCCTAGGAGCTGGGAAGACAATGCTGTGTTCGTTAGGCATGGTTCCCATTCTGGAGATCAACACTGAACAAATACTATACATCAGTAATCCTTACACTGATACTGTCTCAGCGAAGTGGACATATAGGGTATGAAATACACATACAGTGAAGAGTTGGCCTTCCCAGAGGTTAGAAATACAAAAGCCCTTGGAAAACCATGAAGTGCTAACTCTAAAAGATGGAACAATGCCTCACTCCAAGCTTCGTCTGGAATCATGGTTAGTTTCCTAATGCACACCAAGTTTGCTTCCGCCTAAAGCCTTAGCCGCTATTTCTGCTGGAACTTTCTCTCTGGAAGGAGGCTAACTTCTTTCTCCAAACTCTACATGGTAAGTGGGAAAGGCCCCAGAGGGGGATAGGAACAGATTGAGAAAGGGTTCTGTCAATTACTGGAGCAGAGAAATTGTTTCAGCTCTATTCAGCAGCCAGTTTGGTTGGAAATCAGGCAAAACACACACACACACACACACACACACACACACACACACACACACACAGAGTCCACATACAGTCCTTAATCAAAACTATCAGCAAGAAGGTCTGCTACTGTCCATCACTCATGCTATAAGGGACTGACACAATGTAGTTCTCATTTTCTAATTATATCCTAAGACTTAGACATACATGCATGTGAACGCCAATGTTATTATGAGAAATAAAAACACTAGCCACCTAAAACTGAAGAGGCTCTTTTCTAACAGTTAGTACTTATTAAATACACACGTACAGGCTTGTGCTTTTACAAAGTACACCGTTTCATTCAATCATCACCTAAGGCCTATAGAGTAACTCTTTTGTTTCTATTTTACAGATGGAGGAATGGAACTTAAATGCATTAGTTCACACGTCCAGGGTCACAGTGCTTAAGAAATGGCAGAACCAGGATTTATACTGGGGCCCTCCTGAACTTTTTTTTTTCCTTCTAATTTTCAGTTTTTGGTTTTTGGTTTCTTGAGAGAAAGAGAGAGAAAGATGGGCAGAGAGAGAGAGAGAGAGAGAGAGAGAGAGAGAGAGAGAGAGAGGGACAGAGCATCCGAAGCAGGCTCTGCACGGAAAGCAGAGAGCCCAATGCGGGGCTCAAATCCACGAACATCCTCACCTGAGCTGAAGGCAGATACTTAACTGAGTCACCCAGGCACCACCCCTGGATCCCCAGCCTGTATTTTTCCATTCTGCAGTACATGTCCTTTGGAGAATGTAGAGGTAGAGATAGCAGCTAGAGTTTGAGACTCTGTTAAACATGATCTGCTTTCTCCTGATAAAGAAACAAGAAGGGGAGGAGAAGAGAGAGTCTACAACTGAGCTTTAAGCTGGGGATTAGTGGAAGCAGATCTTGCATCATTTTGAGTTCAGCATGTTTTATTGGGTGGGCCCTGGTACAAAAAGCTAGGAAATAAGACGTCTGCTCTGAGATGGGGGTGGAAGGTCCCATACTTTCAGATGCCCATTAAAGTGAGAGAGAAGGTATCATCAGTCAGGAGAGGGCTTGGGTAAAAGAAACTAAGACATGTAACTGGCAAATAAAAAAGAGCATGAAAGGGACCAAGACCCAGAGGATCATAGACAAAAGGGACACATGGATTGTTGCCAAGCTGGAATTATTTTTGTTTCAACGGACACCAAAGTCCTCCCCTAGTCCTTGTCCCTCAGTCTTGGTAACATGAAGCTCTGCGGGTCATTCATGCTAACTACCTCCCCTTATGGCTCCCTGTATAATTAGATCTAACCTTTTAAGGAAGAGGGCCCTGGCAGAGATGTCTTAGGGTATATGCATAACCCAGTTCCTTTCAAGTTTCCTGCTGTAAATTTTTGCTTGTAAATTGCTTTTTTGAAACCCTATTATAATCGTTCCTGGGGGTGGGGCATTTTTTTTTTTTTTTAATAATCAGACCAGTTGGCTGCTGTTTGGCGGCCTGCTAAAATAGATTGGAAGAGGCGGTAAAATAACTGTGCAGAGACAGCACGGCAAGAACACTGAGAAGATTAGTGTCCAGGGATTTTTCGTCTTGTACTGCCCGTAAGAAATCAGCCTCGGACAGCCTTCTCCAGCTGCCTTATAAAATGTTAACTTTCCAGTTGTGATTTTGCTTATTGCCATTTCTTCTATTCTTAGAAATAAAAAAGCTTTGGTCCCGAAGGGATCTTTTTTTCTCTCTCATGTTAGCTTTATGTTTAATGATTTTCATAACCTCTTTAAACTGGTATTCTTTCCACTAGCATAGTCAAATGGAATTCGTATGTATTCCTGCCTAGAAGTTAATTAGCTTAGTTTAGGAATGGACTTAATGCGCTGTAACTTGAACTTAAGAACAACTGAAATAATAACCACAATAATCATAATAGTGAATATAATCAATGAAAGCAAACCGTACCACAGTGGGGCTGTAGTCTTGTTCCGCATGCTTACCTGTTGGTCCGACAGATCTCCAAAACCCACGATGCTTGATGACCTGCTCAAACTCTGAAAGTGTCTACAGTGATGACGATCACCCTTACTTCTTGAAAAACATAAAAAAAGAAAAACAGTTAATTATCCTCTTGTTTGGGGGGATTGAGCCCATCCTATTCATACTTCTGCTTTGGAATTTATTAAATTGCATGATGATTATTAGTTAATGTCGCTGGCTCCGCCAATAAAATGTAGGTTCCTTGAGGGCATATTAATTAAAATTAATTTTAAGAAGACTTTGCTGATTCTTGATTAAATTGTGCCCAGAAATTCACTAATAAAAAATGAGGAGTCAAATTAATTCAGTTAATGAGATAGTGGGGCCAGCCAGCTCAGCTAGCCAGCAGGGAGTTCCCATTGAAATTTATCACCACCTGGCTATGTTTTGGCAACTCCTGGTGGCGGCTGTCTGTTCTGGCTTAAATATTGATGGGGAGGCTTCTGAGTCCTGTTGTTCGAATTTCCAGGGCAAGAGCAGTGATACTAGAAATCTCCTGGCTGGTGGTACCCATTTGTTGGCCCAATTTCTGTAGATAGGTGGGGATTCTAGGACACTCCCTTCTCTGATTTCAAGGGTAAATTTGTCTACTATCTCCCCCATCTCCCCCTATTGTGTCTTCTCCTCCCTTTCACATTCCCTCTCTTTTTCCACCCAAAATGAGAAATTTAGAAGGGTACATTTGGGAATGGGGGCTGGAAGGAGGATAGGAGCCAATGTATAATCGCCTTAATTCTAATTCAACATCCTTGCAGGGTTTCACTGTATTGGGCACTCAAAAAGTGTTTGTTGAATGAATGACTAAGTCTAATTTGTCTCACTCAACAACACCAAGCGGTGAATTGAACTTTTTAGAAAGACAACAAAGTGTGTTAAATAACCAATGAAAGGGATCAACAGTTGGTCCCGTTAAATCTTGGGCACCTAGAGTATAGACTAGCCACTAATGGTAGACCAGCAACTCTAGATTTGAAATGCAGAAAGAGCATATACAACAGACTGGCCTGGATTCCAGAGTCAAAACCGTGTCTAATTCTAGCTTAAAGAAAGTCTTGCATTTGGGTAAATGTGAGAGTGGCTGTGGCTATTACTCAAGATTGGACAACTCAGCTGGTACTGGAGTAGAGCAGAGTGTATCAGAGCCTCTAACATAGGTGATGGCAGGAGCAGAAAAGAAATGGTGATGAAGGAGGCAGCAAACTTTTAATTTTTAAATATGTATCATGAGACTCTGGGACCACAGAATTCTTCAAATTATGCTGGCAAAGACTGTACAGCCTTTTACATAAGGTGTGTTGGGGAAAGCATGTTCAGATGTATTAGAACAGAGTCATCATAACAGATCAACAAATCTTGGCCAAAGACAAACACATATAAAAAATAATAACGAAATTTAGTTTTAGTGGTTGGGGATTGTGGCTTAAGGAGAGAAGCCAGCACAAATGAGATGGTTGAGAAATGTGGAATTATCTCCACCAATCAATGACACTTGGGTAACTATAGTAGTTTGATCCCACAAGGCAAACAGGTTGGGGAATTCGGGTTTCTTTACATGATACTATCAATTTAGACACCATTTCTTTAGAATCATCTATGTATGTACCATTTCTGTTGTCTCTTTACCTTTCTGTGTCTCCAACCTACCATCTGGGATGATTTTCCTTTTTCTTAAGGAAATAACTTCAGTATTTCTCTTAGTGCCAGCCTACTTTTGATGAATTTTTCTGTTTTTGTTTAAAAATGGATTAAACTTTATTTTTGATGATGGATTTTTTTAATGAGTTATAGAATTCTAGACTAGTAGTTATTTTCTTTCAGTAGCTTAAATATGTCATTGCCTTCTGGTTTCTATAGCTTCTGTTTGGAAAGTCATCTATCGGTCTTATTTTGCTCCTTTGTAGTTAAATGTGATTTAACTTACCCACTGATATTTTAATTTTTTTTCTTCATCTTGGTTTTCAGCAGTTTTACATAATGTGCCTAGTTGTGGTGTGTGTGTGTATGTGTGTGTGTGTGTTGCTTGTGTTCATAGAGATTCCAATATGTGGACTGATGCCTTTATCAGTTTTGGAAAATTCTCACCTGTTATCTCTTCTAATATCACTTCTTCCCCATTCACTCTCTCACTTCCTTCAGGACATAAATTACTATCTTTTAGACTTTCACCATGTCCTATATGTCTCTTACACTTTTCTATTTCTTGTTTTCTCTCCCTCTTGATATTTTCTATTAACCTGTCTTTTTTCCCCAGCTCATTAACACACTTTTCAGCTGTGTCTAATCTGCTTTCAAACCTCTTCATTGAATTCCTAATTTAAATTATTGTATTCTTTCAGTTTTAGAATTTCCATTTGATTCTTTTAGAATTTCCATTCCATTCTTTAAAAAAATAGATTCCAGTTCTGTGGAGAAAGTTTCTCATCTGTTTTTTTGAACATATTATTCACAGTTATTACATCTGATAACTTCAAAATCTGAATCTCTCATTGGTCAGCTTCTAGTTTCTTTTTATCTCTCTTGTTCAGTTAGTCTTGTCTTCTAATGTACCTGTAACTTTTGTTTGAATCTTAGACAATGGGTACAAAATATTGTAGGGATGTTTTGAGACTCTTAATAACATTATTTTACTTCAGACGACATATACTTTTGTTTTTAGCAAGCAGTCTAGAGGCAATTTATCTCAATCCAATCTATAACTGAGTTCACTGAAAACTGAGATTTATTCTTTTGGAGGGGTGGTCTATTTCTAGTTCACATTTACACTTAAAGTGTAGCCTTTTAGAGGTCCTAACTGAAAGCCTAGGGTGTTATAAGAGCTTTTCCTCTTTGGTGGACACTGACCTCAATTTTTGCAAGGCTGCCAACAGCTCTGCTCAGTTTCCCAGCCCCACAGTCACTATTTGTGAAGGACAAGAGTGAAGCTGACTTCTGTGTCAAAAGATCTTTGTCCTCAAGACCTTGCTGCCTTAGTAGCTCTCTGACCCACTTGATGTTTTTCTTTCAAATGGTTTGTCCAGATTTTCTAGCTGTTCTTGGAGTGAGGATTGGTCTGTACAAGTTGGTCTGCCACAGCTGGAAGTCTCAATGATGTCTGTTTCAAAGTTGAATTTTCCAGATAATTCTTATGTGATCATTCTGCATTGAGTTTGGCAGTGAAAGGTTGGTCTGTACAGTGCTTGGCTTATGATGTTCAAATTGTGTTAAGAATAATACATAATAGCAATAACACTAACAACTTAAAGTTAGGCACTCAGGGTAGCATGAGGATGGTTTGTGGTCCATGACCCCGAGATCAGTCTCCCCACTCCCAGGCCCAAGGCAGTACTGAAAGGAAAGTGAAGTCAGAATCCTACCACTTACATTTCTTCTTCTCAGGAAATCTGTAATCTCTCCATTAAAATAGAATCCCTCCTTGATTTATCCTGGCCACCACAGCACTATCATAATATGTTGCACCGGCTCTGTGCATGTGTTGAATGACTGAGTCTTGTCTTTCCATTGCTTTCTGTCACTTGGTAGCTTGAGGAAAATGCCATTATTCAGTGCCACAATAGCCCTTGGGGGCTTTGCAGACTTGTGTTCTTGCCACTATGTGACACAGAGAGAATCACACCCTCTCTCTGGGGCTCAGTTTCCTTATCTACAAAAATGAGAGATTTGTACTAGATGCTTTTAAAATTGTAAATATTTATAAATATGACCATCCTAGCAGAATTTTCTATTTTTAAAATAATAAATGAATTTCTGTTTTTAAATGTTTATTTATTTTGAGAGAGATAGAGAGTGTGCATGCACGCATGCACTCCCGTAAGTGGGGGTGGGGCAGAGAGAGAGAAGGAAAGAGAAAATCCCAAGCAGGCTGCATGCCATCAGTGCAGAGTTCAGTGAGGTGCTTGGACTCATGAACCTTGAGATCATGACCTGAGCCAAAATCAAGAGTTGTAGCTTAACCAACTGAGCCACCCAGGTGCCCCTAAATAATGAATTTCTAAGTGATAGGATTTGTTGAATGAATTAGGAATAGGGACTCCTGTCTTTCCCGTGGGAAATTGCTCTTATCCTCATCACTTCTACCTGAGAGTTAAAACACTTATTGGGTGCTTGCCGTGTTTCAGGCACTGTACTAGACTACTTATTCTCAGCCTTCCCTGTCTACCAGAAGCTCCTCTGGAAATGTATGCAACACCTAGACCTCATCCCTAAAGATTTTTTTATGACTTAGGTAAGGCTGGAGATCAATATTTTTCAAAAGCTCCTCCTATATTCTAATTCTAATGTATAAACAGGGTGTAGAACTACTGTACTTAGCATGGTGATGCTCACTGCATCTTCAACCAGATGAGGTAAGTATTACCAACTCTGTATAAATGGAGGTCCACCAAGGGAAGACACCTGGACCATCGTTACACAGCCAGAAAGTTGGATTTAAAACCTAGGTCATTTGATTCCAAGTTCAGAGCTTTTTCCTCATTTAGCAACTAGAAATTGGATATCTTGAAAGCTCAAGATGCTAAGTTAGGCACTTGTAGGGATAAGAAGATGAGAAGGATATAGAACCTGGTCTACAGGTGGTAAGAAACCTGGGCCAAGTGTCTATTAACTCTCAGTTGCTTTTATACAGATCATCTCTATCAGTCCTCAGAATTACCCTATAATGGGGAATATTATTAACTCAAGTTTAATAGGAGGAAAAGGAGATTCAGAAAAATGCAGCAATTTAGCAGCTTGTCCAGTTAGAAGTAGTAAGTAATAAAGCCTCAATTTGAATCCAAGTCCATCTGTCTCCAAAGGCTAGTTCAACAAACTGCACTTTAGTATAGTAGGTGGGAAACATACACTAATGACTGTATTATAAAACAGTGTACAATTAAGTGTAATACAAAGTACAACCTGGACTAAGGAAGGCTTCTTGAGGGACATGGCAGTGCTTTGGTATCTGACTTCTAAGAGACTTCTCTGCTTTCCTCTAGTAGGATGTATCTTCCAAGATATTTTGAAGAGTGCTCTAAATGTAATCATGTCAGGGGTTTCCTACAGAATTGGTGAGAAGGACAGCCCTTTAATATCCAATTAGCAGATGGAAAAACGTTCTCCCCAGCAAATCACAGGATGATCCTGGCATCAGAAGGCAAGATGGCTTTACCCCAGTCAGGGATTAACTTTCTGCTTCATAGCCCTGGGAGGAGGCTGGATCCAGTCAAAATGAAGACTGTAATTGGCAGTAGTATCCCTCCCCTCATCAGGAGTCCTGCATCTGTCCTTTGGAGACATGCTACTTGGCCATGGAAGTTCAGGATCCTGCCAATTACTTCCTCAAACCTGCATAACTAGGACCCTCTATGTTCTGGCTCAAGATGAGTCTTTACCAAGACAGCATGCTAGGGATGCTTCTTGGCTAGCAGAGCCTTGGGAATTGTTTACAAACCCAATCACCATGTATATGTTGTGTATGATCAGACTATACTATGTACAGTGGTTAAGAGTAGAGGCTTTAAAATCAGACAGATCTGGGTTTGAATACTGATCTTGCTGCTTATCAGCAAGTTATATTACTCTTTGGGTTTCATTTTTCTAATTTCAAAGTATGAATAATAATATATACCCCTAGTATTGCTAGAAGTAATAAATAATATACTTAGGGTGCCTAGGTCAGCGCATACATAGTACATAGTAGATATTTAATCAATATCAACATAAGAAAGTATATTCTTTTCTAAGTTTAGTCTTAGTTCTGGGCAATCATGTGCCTTAGTTTTCCTTCTAATTCAAGGGGGGAAAGAGACCTATCTATCTCTTAAACTTTGCTTAATTAAGATTAGGAAATGAACATGAAAATTTTGAATGAAATGTGTAAGTATTGACATAACATATTCCCAGATGTGTTCAGATGATAATCGGTTCACCAGACTAGAAAAGATTTCGAGTGACTACCGAGTTCATTCCTCTGTCTACAAGCATTACCTGATTATATTTTAAACCATCCCAGATAGATGAGGATCGTTCCATTTTTAAAAGATTTATAAGAAGGGAATACAAATCACAAAACTCCCCTGTTTAACAACTAAACAAGCCCTCTCTTAGAGCTAATCTAAATCCTTTGTGCTAGAGCTCAGATTCATTTCTTTTCATACCCTTGCTAGATGGAAAATTGCTGCAGGATGGGTACATTTCTCCTGCTCATTATGGTATCCCCAGTACTTGACACATAATAGGCTTTCAGTATTCATCTGTTGAATGAATGAATGAACGAATGAGGTAACCCCAGATTTTTGAAATTGAGTTATATAACACTAGAGTTTGATGAAAACAAAGGTGTTTGCTGGCCCATTCTTATGCCAAAGATGGGACCATCTTCTCCACCTTCCCGATAGGGAGTCTCACTGCTCCTATTAGAATACTTCAGCAACAGGCAACTCACTTCTCTTAGACAGCCTGTTTCATTATTGAATAATTGTGGTTATTAAAATGAATTTTATTTAGGTAGAGCTAAAAGATTGGTTAAAAAATGTTTTTATTGCAGAATTTTATGTGTCAGGCCAAAGAACAGCATGCATGGCTTCCATTCACATGCATGTGGCTCCAACCTCACAAGGGGGCCAGTTTAGCCAATTGTGCAGAAGAAAAATAAAGGGCTTGGTGAACAAGTCACAATTTGTTTGTTTATTCATCCATCAATGAACACTTATGTTGTTTACATACCTTAGCTATTATAAACAATGCTTTAATGAACACGGGGGCACATATATCATTTTGGAGATGAATTTAACTACTGTTAGATATCTGTGCATTTTCTCCTCATGAATTCTCCCAGATTTGTTATATTCTAGTGCAATATTTCTTTAATCTTTTTTTTTTCATGGCTTTCTTTTTTTCACCTCTTTATTCTAGATATCTAGAATACCTAGGTATCTAGGTATTCATTCCCTTCTTTATATGGGAAAATGTGAGGTCAACCAAAGTATAAAAAAAGAAATGTTACAAGAGATTTAATCTACACTCTGAACATACTGGTCCAACTTTCAATGTTCATCAATTCAATTCCTATTCAGGCAATTATAGTCAAATGCTGAAAATCAAAAATAAAGAGAAAATCTGGAAAAAGACCCATACTTACATAGTCACTAAATCTACAACAAAGAGGCAAGAATATAAAATGGGGAAAAGACAGTAAATAGCAGTGGGAAACTGGGCAGCTAGTGCAAGAAACTGAAACCGGACCACTTTCATATACCATACACAAAAATAAAATGGATTAAACACCTAAATTTGAGACTTGACACCATAAAACCCTAAAATAAAATATAGACAGTAATAGAAATTGTTTTTAGCAACATATTTATGGACATGTCTCCTCAGGCAAGGGGGAAAAAACAAAACAATAAAAACCTATTGGGACTATACCAAATAAAAAGCTTTTGCATAGAGGAGGAGCCAAGATGGTGGAGAGGAAGGGAGCTCTGTAAACTTTGTCCATCCCATCTATCGAACTGAGAGGGACATTACCCTCATCTGCAAGAGTGGAAGGAGAAAATACAGACTCCAGAAAGAAGACAACCTCAAAGAGGCCTGAGGCTACCCCAAGAAACAAGCCAAAGTATGCATGACAGCGAGTCCCAAATATCTCTGAGTAGGGAAATAAAATAATCAAAGGCACAACAAGAGAAACCGAGAGACACCATTAAAAGAACATTTCCTGAAACAACAGGCCCTTGATAGTCAATAAGCCTCCTTTAACAGAGCAATACTAACAGGTGCACAGTGCACAATGAGCTTTTTAAAACTGACGAGGCAGAAAACTAGCAAAAATGACAAAACGAAAGAACTCTCCCCTGAAGAATATCCAGGAAGAAGTCATGGCCACAGAACTGCTCAAAACAGATCTAAACAACATTACTGAACAGGAATTTAAAACACTTGTCATAAAATTAATCGCTGGGCTTGAAAAAAGCATAGAGAAGCTACTGAGACAATGACTAGGGACTTTGAAAATAGGTGTGACGAGTTAAAAAAGGCTATAAATGAGGTGAATAATAAAATGGAGGCGGCCACCTCAAGGATTGAAGAAGCAGAGAGAAGAATAGGTGAATTAGAAGATATAGTATTAGCAAAAGAGGAAGCTGAAAAAGAGAGAAATTGATCCAGAAGCAGGAAAGGAGAATTCGAGACCTGAGTGATATAATCTAATGGAACAACATCCGTATCATAGGAATTCTGGAAGAGGAAGACAGAGAGAAAGGTCCTGAAGGGATACTAGACCAAATTATAATAGAATTTCCCAAATCTGGGGAAAGAAATAGACATTCAAATTCAAGAGGCACAAAGAACCCCTTTAAGACTTAATTTGAATCGACCTTCAGTGCAACATGTCATAGTAAAACTGGCAAAATATAAAGATAAAGAGAGAATTCTGAAAGCACCTATGGATAAAAGGGC